>NC_064671.1:37004097-37326097 GCF_943734685.1 Anopheles coluzzii | reverse complement strand
TAATTGAAATACTATTTGCTAGCCACATTACCTTTTTACATCCACAAAAGCGTGAAATTGAAACGGCCATATGTCGCCCCGAGCACAGTTTAGTAGTTTTGTGATCAGTTGTGCCATCATAAATGTTGTTTGATGGGGCAAAAATGACCCTCCTTCTTCGGCTTCAAGCCAGTCAGCTTGAAATAGCAGAAATAAAACACGCTCGTATGATGGCGGTGGAAACAAAAAAAAACAAACTCCAGCCCAAACTCATCCGCTGGAGTCGACGTGTAGATTGTTTGTGTGTTTGCTTACCGCCGCCAAGAATGACGATACTTGTCTTTGCAGCCGAACGTCGACATTTTACTGAACAATTTTACGATGCACTTTTACTGCTACTACCATCGGCAACACGGCCACAGCAAAAGTATCTCGTCGCTCGAAGACGAGGCTTAGCGTCTTCTCCATATTTTACGACGGGCTCACCCGAACGAATGCACCCTCTGCAAATACCACTCTCGCCCGACTACACCGACATCCGACAGCAACTATTCTTCCTGCACGCGCACCAAACTACTTCACCGCAAAACCGAACACCGAACAGTGCCAAACGCTGCTGCTAGCAAGCGCTTTTCGCGAAAGATTTACAGCGCGCTCCAATTTTCAATCCACTCACCCCGAGAAACGCGCTGATGGTTTTCTATAAATGGTGTAGAATTTGTTTTTCCTACTCTAAATTTTACGACCTCCGAACGTTGACTCCATTGACCGAAAACAAATGCCATCGGAGTGCCGGATGGGTGTGAGGGTGGCGGTTTACTTCCATCAAGATCCGAAAACCATCCAAATGCGCGGATGCATTTGCTCGGCACAAATGGCACAACACGTGCGTCTCGCCAGAGAGAGATAGAGAGATGGAGAAGTGGCATATTTATTTGAAAAAGGCGGCATACGAAGCGGATGCTCCAAACACTTTCATAATTCGTGGAATTCAATAACAGTAAACATGTCGATCATGGGATTAAGGAAACACCAACAGCCGCAACGATCGGATAAAAGCGACGCACGAAGTCACCGGTGCCGTTTGGTGTTGTTGCGAGCCGGAATTTCAATCCATCGAAAAAATTAAAATATCACACCCTCTTAAACTGTAACAAAACTATCACAAAACCGAACCCGATGTTTCGCGCTATCATTCGTGCCGAGATCTTTAATTTTCACCATTGAGTAAACGAATGTTTCATTTATTCGGCGGCGGAAAAGCGGTAGGCCATAAATTCTTCTCGGCTGCCACTACTGCCGCCCATCGAGATTCCGCCCTTCCCGCCGCGAAGCCATATTCAAACAAATGGGGACCTCCTCTTCGACGTAGGATTGCTGTGGTGCGTTTTGGGTGATTTATGCACACTAGTGCCGGGGGTCATCTAGTGTTTCCGGGCTCCCAAGAAACGGAACGGAAATGAGAAGCGAATAAGAAAATACTCTTTTTGTGTAACCCATCTCCCACAACCCCCGGAACAGCAACCAGTGGTTGGCAATTGAAGCCCGGGTGCTACCGGGTGTTGACATTGCTGCGTTGGCTCGTGCTAGCAAATGGATTAATCTCTAGGCGTAGGAATGAATTTCGTGTCTGGCCCCACGGTGGCCGGGTTAACGTAATGCGATATAGCTGTGACACGATTGTTGTGATGCAAAAGGGCGATCGTTTCGTAAGCGTGTGCCACTGTGGCGGTGGATTCCGAATTGGGGAAGTGTGTATGAAATACCTAAAAATAATGCCCCACTGCATTTGGACGAAGAACAAGGTTAGCGAGTGGTAAAGCAATAATTTACAAACTTTAAAATAGTTAAAAGGAATTGTGTATTGTTATATTATTGATGATTTATGCACAATCTTCTATTTGGCGTAGCGTCCTACGCGGCCGAATTGTCAGTCTTTGCTACGCGGGAACGGTCCATTCTAACTCAACATGCACAATACTGAGTGATCAATTTCAACATTACGACTGTACTCATATTTCTAATAAAGTTGAAATTGAAAGCGCTATGCTATGCTGCAGTGGCCAAGTCGTACGATCTAGTAACATACCCGTATCATGGGTTTAAGCTTCGTATGCTCTAAGCCCCCAATTACTAATATACGTCTTGATTATCCTGTAACTTGTTACTTTTTCATGAGCAACTCGTTAAATAGTTGGATTTAAATTGAAAACAAATTTGGATGGAAATTGAAAGGATTCAAAGCAACAAGTAAAACTTACTACTGTCCAGTAACTGGTAAAATTAACAACTGTGTGGAATTTGTTCGAAGTAAATGATCATCAGATTGCAATGAATGCAAAGAACTGGCAGAGAAATGATAAAATCAATTCATATAAATGAAATGGAATTGATAAAAGTGTCGAATGTAACTAGTTAAACTCTACTAGACACAACTCACTAGTCATCGGAATGAAGTGTTAATAATAGAAAAGAAAGACAAGAGGATATATTTCATCTGATTTTTGTATGTACGTATATATCCATATTATCCATAACATCGTCATTAGCTATTTACAAAACAAAACACATTTTCATCTTTAGTATCAATCCACAGATTACTAGCATCACAGAGTACACTAGGCTAACAGTTAACGATGAATGGTTGTAACAAAAAAGGAAAATCATGCACGTTATTCAAATGATTTGCAGGAAGAATTCAGCGTGTATCTTATTTTATTCTGAATATCTAAGGTGTGCAAGTTGACACTTACATTAATGTATGTATGTAAATGAATAGTCAATTTGACATAAGTAAATAATATTCATATTCATGTAACTTTAAATTTTGATCTTTAATCGCAAAACAACCAAATTGCTCGTCCATTCCAGATGGGTGGAGAAAGAACCCCTCCACCCAGCATTCTTTAGCACAGATTACCATAGTTGAGTGGAATTAATTGAACTATGGTGCCAGGATGGTGCTCCTGTTATTCTTTTTGCTCTTCCAACTCGGCCCGTGGAATCCACACACACACAGACACACACACACACACACAAACACTAATGAAATTAGCCGGCAACTCTTCGGCCATACCCAGCGGCAGAAATATCTAACTGTGAGCAGAGCCAAAAACCCATCACAACCTCAGCTGGTCAACGGTGCAAAAGTTTTGCCTGAATTTCTGCGCTACGTGCTCCGTGTCGTGCTGCTGACCCATCCTACACCCACCCTCAACCACGATGGCACAAAGCAGCACAGCACGAAAAGTAAAATCCACTCGCCGCCTAAGTAAGTGTTGGCAATTAAGTTTTATGAAATTCGCCAGACATTATGCCATCGGTGAACCGGCGAGCAACGGTCGGAACACGATCGCACGGCAGCACGGGCGCAATCTAATTCATTCATTGCATTGGCGACATTGTTGGCCAATGCTTTCCGCGGAATGACCACCGAGATAAAGGATAAGGGATGGAATTGAGATGAATGCAAATGAACTGTGGCAGCATCACACCGGTAATAATATCGTTGCCAAAAGCCAATACCGGTATGATACTATTGCACAAATGGTTTATACAAACTTGCTTCTCGAAAGGGGAAGTGTTTGAAGTGCACTGAAAACACTAAGACAGACTACTTTAAAATGTTCATCTTATCAACCGCTTACTGGTACAAGCATACGGGATGTTAGCCCTTTTCCGTCATAAGACTCCATTAAATTAAGATAAAAGTACTCGGCTGCTACCATATCCGTGACGTCCAATTTCACGCCAGATAAAAACATAATCCTTTGCAGGTTGTGTAAAACGCCAGCTACGAAACTGGAAGCCTAACGTTTCTTAATTGAGGTTGCTACAACAATTAAGAAACCGTTTAGTATTACATCTGCCCTGCTTGAGACACGTCCCTTGCGTTGCGTTACCGCAATTGCGTTGCATCCATTCCTCATTTTTATTAAAACTTCATCACCGTCCAACAGCACCACGGGCGAACCATAGTTTGCACGTGGTATCGCTACATTGTATATCTTTATCGTTAACTTAATCGGCTAGCATGCAACTGCACACGGGTACGGGAGTGCTTCGGGGTCCATCTACACACACACGCGCGTGCAGATAAACGCATCTTACCACTTCCAAAAGGAAGGAAAAAAACACAAGCTCCTTTTACCAAACCAAATTTTCTCTCGAGCGCATCGTACCGCCGGGTGGTTGCTGACGCTTGGCTTCACACTCTACACACACATCTCATCCGTATCTTATCGTACCAGCACACGATAGGGCATTGTTTGCGGTGGTGTTGCGTGCATCGGTAGAATGTATGGTAAGCGAGAAGGCCCTTTAGCATTGCATCAGACACCCAGGCTTAATATCTATAGCACCGGCGTGCACATTCTACGATGGCGATTGCAACAGACGCTCTGTGGTGAACGTTAGTATGGGGGTGATGATGTATTTTATTTTAACCATGTAGCTGTACAAAGAGCATATGGATTTTAATTTGTTATCAAGAATGTATTTAAATAAAATTGATCAGCAAGTTATAGATGTTCCTTGAAACAAATCAACAGCATTCTTTATTTCACCCAAATTTACTTAAAATGAGCTTACACAAGCGTTTCTTTAGGACTCTTTTCTTAAGGAAACACTAAATATTTACAGTGCCGCCCTCTTTCAGGAATTATGGAAAACATGTTTTATTTTTTTAATTAATATTTAATAGTTATAAACAAATGTAATGCCTCTATAAAGAACACGAAAAATTTACTCATATGCAGCTGTTTACAGCCAAATATTTGAAAAAACACGTATTTTTAGTAAATGATTGAACATATTCCGTAAAAATAACGATTTATTCTCGCTGGCTGTTTTGTCTGGTTGTACTAGCGTAAGAACTCGTCAAATTTAATTGCTTATTTAATTATTTTTAGTTGACAGCGTCGACAATTATTTTAATCAATCAACATATTGCATACTTTTAGGCGTATTGCAACGTCTGCAAAGTTCTTTACTTATTTACTTATTTATTTATTTATTTATTTGTTTCAAATAATTTGAACGCCTTGTAAGTTTGACAAATATTAACTTAGAAACTAATACTGCCTATCTCAAATAAGTGAAGACCTAACAAAAAATGCGCTGTTTAGGAAATAGTTACGTGAAATAGAAATAGGAAGCGGAAGGAAGGCAAGAAACATGTAAAGTCGAAGTGATCGGAATCAGTATTAAACTCGGAGTCAGTATTTATAGAGGACGATGACGGAGGGATCTAGAAGGAACATATATATGAATGGTAGAGACGAGGTCTAGAACATCAATAGTGCTAAGGATCAAACCAGCAGTGAAACAGGACTGAGCGATATGCCGTCTTTCTTCTAAAGAGTCCTAAATTCCTAAAAGTTGACAGCGGACTACATATGGGGGTCGAGGAGAAAAGGGCACTATGAGCCAAATAGCTACTCTAGTGAAGAGTTTCTGTACTCTTTCAAGCCGAGTAATGCCTCTAATACTGGAAGGACTCCATATAATATTGACATATTCTAATATAGGTCGAACCAGAGCCACATACAGAGTTTTAAAACAGCGAGGATCATTGAAATCAACTGTTCAGCGGATTATTAGGCCGAGAATTTTTCTGGCTCTGCTAATGACGTCACGAACTACATTTACACGATTTATCTGCGTACCCATAGCAAAATAATTATGTAGAATTGTACTACGAGCACGAGAAAAGGTCACCACAGAGCATTTTTCTGGACACACATTTAAAAAGTTGGATGAACACAGTTGGAATAAAAAGCTGAAGTGTGAGCTGCTGTGTTTCCTTATTTTCTCATTCTGGGTTACAGTTCAATGGTTTTTACACGCTGTTGTTCTTATCGAAAGAAATATTCCAGGGAGTTTACAAGCGACTTGGAAAATGGTGTTAAATCACCTTCAATAACACTACTAAAAACTGTGCACTTCTATGCCTTTCTGTCAAATAAAAAAAGAGCAAATTAAAGAAAGTTAGCAATAAGTGCTACCGTATATAAATCGATCACTGTAAAAACACACAAATTCACCACCACACAGCAAATCGTTCTTGTACGTATTGATTGAGAAACGAGAGCAAGACAAATGACGACAACAAAACGTATCACCATCAACTCATTGGCGTTGTTCCCACATTTCTCCTTTCGATTGGTGCCAATTTTCTTACAGCTCGCGCACGATAAACGTGACGCGGCGGAGAGCGGCAGGACTTCTTACCGCCAGGTGAAAGATGGGCCAGCTGGCCATTTTTTACCACAGTAACTTATTGTCCCATACATCCTTTAGTCACCCCACCCGGCGCGGGACGGTTGTGCAATTGTTAAACGAAGGCGCTCCTCACTGGGGGCGCATCGCGATCAGCAGAAGCAGAGTTCAGCTCTTCACGGTCATGTGCGCTCATAATGTTCCACTCACGTTCCTGTTGCAGCACTGCTGACCACGCTCCCGGCTCCTCCGCACTCGGCTCGGAAGTCACGTAGTGCATTTTTATTTCACTCACAAAATGTTCTGTCCAAGTCAAAGGCAAGTCCTTGGCTCTCTATCTCACTCTCGTTCGTATTTTTCGTGGCCAACAATGAGCAACATGGAAGCAGCATCGGCCACCATATCGTTTGGGGCGATACAGGATCGGTGTGAAAATCCCGCGGGTGCCCACCGGGCGGGAGATATAAATTGCCAACATTAAATAGCACTCAATTTTCATTATCAGTTTCAACAACCATCAAACGTGGCGTTCGTGAAATCGTTCGAGCAGCACCGGACCAGCTGCACCAACCGACCGAACCGGCATCAGAACAATTCACCACTCTTCTAGTCACTATCAGTTGTTGTGCTTTTTTGTTCGCAAAGAGATCCAAACCCAGCAACGATGCAGACGGTAGCTACGAAGACTTTACCAATGGTGAGCTGCTGGAGGACGTCGACGTCGTATTTCTTGGCAAAAGGAGCAGCAAAATAAGAAATAGCCCGTCACACAATTAACTAAACCTCCGAGCGAGGAGGACAGCAGCTCGCATCCCTACCGGACGGCACGTTTTTCCGCGTAAGAAATAAAGACGTAAGCGTAAACATGGGTTTAAATGATAAATTGCGATTAATTAATTATTAACATCGTAGCTCTTCGCGGAACCAACCCATCTTCCACCTAGCCGTCTTTATGGCTGATGATACGTGCTCCAGTCCAAGCATTTGAGAAGGGTTTATGGACGGTGAACTATCTCATACAGCTAGTACCTGACGAGTACAGCATTCTGTAGACCGTGGAACGTTATAAACCGCCACCGTTACAGCGACCGCTTCAACGTTAGGACACTTTCCCTGATGCTATCGTCCTGGAGGCTCTTTATCAAGTTTTGCACTGATTTACTGAACCGCTTTTGCCATACAAGGGCTCTCGTTAGAAGATAAATTTCCCTTTCTACCGACTGATACACACAGAATGTCATAATCAATAACTAAATTGCATAATTTTACATCAATAAATTCCATATCCATAGCAATTTTTGTCCAGACATCCACCAAAGCGCCTTCGCCAGAACACAGTTGTGTCCCAGCACCACTGATGCCATTTTTATGACTACCTCTAACTACTACCCCGCCAAAAACCTGCCTCCGATGGTTGATCCTATCGAGCACACAATCCGGTACACCGGTCTGTGTATATCGCAAAAAGCGCTACATCGGAAGAACCCGGGCGGCCTCGCCGATGCAACTCCGATTGCTGCGTATTATCCTTCGATCTATCACGCCGTCCCGAGCCTGGCGAAGCGTAAAATTTATTTCCTTTACCATCAGGCCACACAGCCTGGCAGTCTCTGTTGCACAACCGTACACACAACCATTGTCATAACGCAGGCGATGGCTGGGTAATATCAAAACCTGCCACCAGACAGCCAACAAACGACCGCGGGAGAAGGTCGCTGGTAATGGGGTACCGGAATTCCATTATCTGCCGATAAAAAGACACTCTGACACGCGAGCCGGAGACGCCGGCGAGGACAACTGCCACTACGACTGCCGAACGACGACGACTACGACGACCGCGAAAGGCCAACCGCGTAAACAGCAACGATTCTGAACCTCATCGATTACAGTAAATTGGTTAGCATAATGCTTCAATTTTGCATCCTTCTGCAATACCATTTCCGGAACGACGGGAGGGGACGCCCAATTCAGCGGTGGTGGTGGTGGTGATGTGCCTTCATTTTTACCACCCATCGAACCTTTCCTGCCTTCTTGCCAGCAAATCTAACGCGAACGCGTTTGCCGTAGCAGCGTAACAGGGCGTCATCATCCAGCCAGCTACACAGGATGTTGAATGGTGCAAAATTACATTCCCAACGAGATCGTCGTGACAATCGAATCAAATTACGAAATGAGGGAAATATATATTATCCACTAGTGCCTGGCAGTGCCTGGCAGCTCTGGTGGCACTTTGGCAGGGATCCAGCACGAGTGCTTAGTTAGCTGCTAATAGTACAGCGACTGCTCTTGTCACCCGTCGCTAAGCGGGTTTAACGCGATAGCGAAGGAGTATCCTCTTTTTTTATATCTAAGATAAGATAGTTACGTCTTAACAGTTGTCTATTGTGTAGCAAAGCAAGCTTTAGATTTTGTTGTATTCTGAAAAATGGACAAGAGCGTCGAGCTATTTACATTTAATTAAATATTCTTTTGACAAAAAAAAATTTTGCTGCTCTGTAATTGGTTGAAATAATTCAAGTTTCATTTATCTTAGTGTTTTATAATTATTAGAAATCTTCTTTTGTATTTGAAGCTACAAACATAGTCGGAATAAGCTTCTAATGGATTGCCATGGCCTATCCATAATTTATTGACTTATTTATAGCATAATTGTTATTTAAGCGAATGATGCGTACGACTCCATATCAGATTTGATGGACCTTGAAGGACATGATGTTACGTAGCAAGACAATCTCACCACAGAACTGGTCTATACGGGGTACAGAGAACACCGAGTAATGCATTCCTTTATTCTCGAAAATATTTAGTCTATAAAAATGTATTAAAAACACAACTTCAATTATCGACATGCAATCGAACTCAGTGAACTCAGATTGTGGTTACACTTCATTAAAAATTGGAATGATATCGAACACCATTCCAACGTTTTAAAACATTGTACGAAGCTTCGTATACACAAAGAAATGTTTAAATTTTACGCATTACCTACTTTCTACAAATCTCTAGAACGAATCAATACCTCCTTTTATTTAAAATTTAAATCTAACATCCCTCCTACACTCAAAACTGCTCAAAAATAATGATATTTTGTTAAATATTTGATCAACAGTACTGCTTCAGCTGTGATCCTTGTTTGATTTCATTGAAAGCATACACATCACACAAGCTCTCAACAAAAATGCAGTCCAAAAGCCCAGCACACCATCGGGTGGCTCATGTGGCATATGCTCCTCCATCTCGCCAATGCATTTTTATGAAAGCGTTCAGCTCAGCACACAGTACTAACAGAGGAGAGCAAAAAAAAAAAAGGATTGGACAATAAAAAACTCACCCTCGTTTGGAAAATTGGTTTCCTTTCAATCGTATCACGAGCGCGCCTGCACCAACGTTGCTCGCGCAAATGCAACCCGACTGCAAGCTGCTGGTAGTTGTGAATAATTTAACATCACGAATAGACCACGAAATCCGGCACGTATTCCATCTAGCCGACCTGTTCGTTTGACTGTAGCACACCAAATTTGGTGTGTCTGTGTGTGTTCGTTTCATTTTCTTTTCTTTTTTCCACCAACCCATCACGATATATGACGAGACTGGGCAAATAATTGGACTAACCGTTAAACGACACGTTCTTTATGTCAGTTTTCGGGCTGCCCAACGTGCCAAGCGTTCAATTCATTCTGCATCAATCGTCGGCGGATGAGCCGACGATATGTGTGCTATTATGTTTGACGATTGCTGATAAGCGAGCAGTTCCCTTCTCCCCCACCCCCTCCCTCTCTCAGGAAAATCCCTGCCGAAAGCTGGTGATGTGAAATCGTGCAGCGAGCGAAATTCACGCATCCGATTAAAAATGGTTCAAAATTCGGTTCGATGGAAACGGGTTTGAAATTTGGAAGGGAATAAATCCGGATCGATGGGAAAACGATTATATTTGTTGTGTTTGTTTGTGTCGGAATATTTTGCCAGAAGCGATCGGCGGCGTATCACTTCACCCTTCCTTTCTCTCTCTCTTTTGCTCTCAGTGCGGTTGATTCGCTCGTTCCACACCAACGTCGAACGCATTTGTTTGCACATGAGTTGGTACAGTTTTAATCCCTGTCATGATTACTTTTTGCTACGCACCAGCCAAACGCTAATTCATATCGCACACGTTCCACCGTAAACGAATAGGATCAATTGCAACCGATGCTTGACCGACACTGCTGCTCAATGACAGCACACGCATGGTGAGTTACGATTATAACGAATAGTGGCATGCAACACGTCGGCAATTAATAGAATTGAATTTGAATTTCGATCGCATCGCCGCTTTTGATTTAAGTGGGCAGATATCAACATTTTAATCTCATGAAGTTGTACCTGATACAGCGGAAAAATAGATTTTCTGATAGTCATTTGAAACTAACTTATCTATTTTAATTATTTTATTTTATTTTCTTATCAGATTTATTGAAAGTTCCAAACAATGCACTTTGAATTAAGAGGTGCACCTTTTTATACAAACTATCAATGACTCAAATTCTATCAATAAAATACACCAGATTGGGCTTTTGTTTGCTTCAAAAAAATAAAGTAAATAAAAGCATTTAAAAGATTCAAAGCTTCTTGCTCCTTAAGAAACCGTTTACAAATAACGTAGAAAAGTCAACTCGAATGGCGAAGATGATTCAGAAGATCAAATAAACAGCGACAGCGCAGTGAATGAGAAAGAGTGAGAATCTTCCAACAAACACAACAGCACGAGAGCAGCGAGATTCTAAGATGCACTGCTTTGTGCTTTGTGTACCATGGGATACCGAGGCATTTATGTGTGTGCTCAGCACCGCTATCAGATCAGATCTGTTAATATTTCTATCTCACACAGACACACACAAAAAACCATGAAACCTACCCTCGAAATGAACACCACAATTAGACCACCCGAACAGCATTCGAAAATTCTTTCCAAAGATAAGCTAACCCCTTTGCTGGATGCTTTTCTCCTTCCCGAATCACTTGCGTTGTTAAAGGCGTCTGCCCTGTTTGGTGACCAGAAAGCTTCACTGGTCGTGTAGACCGGTCGTCTGCGGTCAAAACCTTTTTGTCGTCTGCCTTACCACATCCGTACACACGAGAGGCAGCCCGGAAGTTCGTTTCAGTTTCCAGCGTGCTCCACATTCCACGTTGGTCATCTCTTCATTGGCTGGAGCGATTACGATCGGGGCCATGTTTTGGGCTCGTGAGCGAACAAGGGGAAGAGGTAACCTTTTCTTTTTGACACCATTTTTTCGTGCTTGAATGTCACACCACGAAACGGCTCATGCTGACCTGTGCTCTAATGAATGGCGTGCTTTTTGTCCAATGTTTTACCTATTTTTGTTTGCAATCGTTAATGATTAACTCAAAATTAATGAAGGTAAAAGTCGAACAGTGCTACTAAACACCCAGCCAGATGGCAATCGAGTAGCAAAACGATTTATAATGCTACAACACAGTTGCGTTGCCTCAATTTATTAGCGTCCCCGAAAAACAACACGAACCCCGTTACGTTGGCTGGTATCGCTTTGCATCACAAAGAATCAATCATTTTTAAATTAACCTGCAGCACAAACCTAGGTACAAAACCCTAGGCCGCCAGCTGAGCGCGAGCCGGAAACGATGAATCCGATGTAATATATTAATGATTTCCCGTCTTCCCGGGGCACAGTAGACGCCAGTCGTAAGCGCTTTATACAAAGCTAATTCCACTCAAAAAGCTCTTGGCAATGAAATAAACCTCACAAAGGCAATGGAAATAAAGCCAAAACAGGGTACCGTTAGCCCTAAAGCGACAATGGCGCACCGTTTAACCGAAATTGTCCCAAAATATGTTGCACAAATCTCGCCACACGTTAACCTGAACCTGCCACCCATGGCCTTCGGGCCATTAGACACGAGCAAGCGAAAATAGTTTCCTCATTTTCATAAACACATCAAATCAATCGCTCCCGGCGTAGTATAATGCAAGTACGTTGCGAAAAGCACACTAAGCGTTGCCAGCCTTTTCCCACCGGGTGAAAACGGATTTACTACTCGCACGGAACAGTAACTCTATTAAACCATACCAAGTTGGCACCACTATAAGGATGTCGTTAGCAAACAAACAAAAAAAGGGGAAAAAGGGTTCCGACCAGCGCGAACAATCGTCACTCACCCACTAATGGGGTAAGCCATTGGTACAGGCGAGAGATTGGGACAGTGATAAGAGTGCCCGATAGCACGCAAAATTATTGACCGGCGTACAACCCCTTCAGCAGGCTGGGACGTGGAACCGACCGGAGGTCATACACACTCGTTGGGCTAGCCACCCGACACACGGCTGGGGTTTTTGCCTGAGCTTTTTGCCTTGATATGTGGTGGGACACGGTCGAGGTGAGATTACATCGATCGACTTAGTCGTTCTCACCCCGTGTTCGGTTCAGAATCAACACCGGAACCCTTTAGGCGGGCAGTAAGGAATTTCTCCATCGATCGAGACGGCCTCCCCGTTAGCTGTCGATGATGCTTAGGACAGTGTCTTAAGAAGCAGCACCATCGGCTGCTGCGGTTTCTTTCGATTGGAAATTTTGTAGCTGGGCCCTGGTGTAGTGTTGCGCTCTGGTGGGACCCCGTCTAGACCTCTCCTTGCCGGTGCCCCGTCTGGATGCTGAGTGTCGATTTACTTCAACTTTAACGTCACACACACACACACAGTATGCTCCATGCAGTTGCACCGCACGTTCGCTGTGTATCTTTCCACTTCACCGGAGAACCGAAGACGACCGCAGCCGCAGGCCAGCCAGGTTGGTTTTGGATGATTCACTCAACCGTTTCGGACCAACGCAAAAGAGAGAGGGAGAGAGAGATGGAAAGAGAAGCCCATACGCCCCTTCCCGAGCAGGCAGAGGCAAACCTGTCTGGTGGCATTATTCGCAATTGGCTGGCTATTAACGCCCGTAATTGCATCTTTGGCCACCGTTGGGGCCCTCGAGAGGGTGTAAATGAGGGGGGAAAAGGGGGTGGAGGCTTATTTCGTCAAGCAAAACCACTCGGCGGTGCAGGGCGGTACCGAAACCCTTTTGCAATTATAGCCGACCATGCGGAACGACACGGGACAGTCGTGTTCCGCCACGGTGGTCGGGTGTCGGGTGTAATGGTGAACCAGCTGGATTGGAACCATTCTCCACGGCAAAACATTCTTGCCATTGCACCAAAGGACACAGAAACCGGCATTTGTTAGAGCGGAAGGGTGCAATAGAATGCAGAAAGGAACGAAAAGAAAGAAGTTTAGTTCTAGTAAAGCCTTGAAGAATCTGAAACGAACCAAACAAATCATATCACCAGACATGAAAGTAATCTTTCAAGCGCAAACAATTTCCTCCAATTTTCGATTGCATTATTGTGTCATTAATTGGTGCTTCTAACAAACAAAACCAAATCAACCCTGACACATTTCATCGGCCGGTCAAATTCTTTTGCATTCGTCATAAATCACTGCCACGAAGCATCGGCCCCCGCTCTATCTCCGCACTGATAACGCGCGCCCAAGACACACTGATTAAATGTCGTTGACTAGATGCATCGCCGGGGCGGGGGCATAACGATTGCATTTGCTACTTATCAGTGGCACTTTTCCCCTGCGCGTACTCCTCCCTTTTTCACTCGTTTGCTACCGATATGCATTCCGTTCATAACAACGGCAGCATAATGAAATCAATTGTACGCATCATACGATCGCCCGACCCGGCAAAACCTCCCCCGTTAATTGGGAAGGGGGGGGGGGGGGGGAGTGCCGACTGAATGCATGTGATTAATTCGTCCGGTCGTTGGACGATTCCAGCTAAAGCCAAGAGCCGGACTGGAACGTGCTGGACACGGTGGTAGTTGGAGGGCCGAACGGACGTCCGTCGGATTCCTTTGAACTCGCGAAACGCAACGCTCTCGTGTCTGACGCGTTATCAAACTTCCTTTTCCCTTTCAACCAGACGGTCGGGTTGGTGGTGGTGATGGTGGTGAACTCATACCACCGGAGTCGTTGCCAACCATCCTGTCAAGAGCACAGCACGTTGTTTCAATCGCTCTCTCTCACACACACACACACTCAAGGGGATCATCAAACCGAAGAGTTGGCCGAAGGGGTTGGTCAGCTCTTCACGTTGTGTGAGCTTTGAGATAAATGATCACGGAGAAGGGAAAATTGAAACAGCAAACTGTCACTATCGCTTGAAATGAAGAATGGCGTTGATGGTGTGTTTGAACAGTTTATGAGACGCTTATCTAAGAAAAATAACATTCTTTCCCCTTTTTACAAAGGATTACAAAATTGGCATAGAAGGCCCTTTTTACCTTCTATGTTCATGCGTCATCTGTCTTAAAAAGTGCTCCAAAAGCAATGCTTGCACTCATTTAACCGTTTGTAACATGCAAGGAGCTAACGAGAAAAGAGACAAAGCAGTTAATGCTACCACTCTTCTGGGCACGTTGAGCTGTTGGCAAACAGTTGCAGTTAGAAGGGAGCAACAAAAAATGAAAGGAAGTAAAGACTTAAAACCCACAAAGCTTACTCGTCACAGTGTGTTCACGTGTACGCACTACAACAGTACACGGTAGAGTAGCTGTACAGTTTTGCAGGCATCATGTGCATGTCCAAAAGACAGCATATGCAAGACACTGACACCGCTTGCGGTTGCCTTCTCGTGAGTGCATGGTTACATAATTCAGCATGCAGAAAGAATGCATCTTCAAAGGGACTCCAAGCCATGGTTGGATGGATCGTAAAATGCTTGCCATTCTTTCTACTTTAGATCGGCCCAAAATCATTAAAAGTGGATGAGATGTTCGTTTGTGGTTTGTTGTTTGAGTGAGTTTGAACTTTTTTGGCAAGATTCTTGTATCCTGTAACCTTCCATTAGGTCTGTATGATGTACATCAATTTTTTTTTAAGTTTATCTCTTGGCAAAGCAGTTTACATTACATCCTTGGTTAGTATTACTATCGTCTAGCATTTCACTGTCTACATATCTAAAAATTAAACGAATACAAAATTCTTTTTAAAGCTTTAGCAAAAGAGCTTATTATATCAATCTATCTACTTTCATAAAATCAATAACCATTTCCGCTAAAGGTCACATAGTAAACAGACGGATTAAAAAACCACTCAGTTTATAATCAAATCTTGCAATACCTGACACAATACAGACCTGCTCAGTTTTGCGCCAAATTCTATAAGTCATAACCAGGGTCATAAGCCGAACGAAGACGGACAATGATTACAGTGGCAGCAAACAGAGCAAACAGAGCCAGCTCTGCTGTCCATCCTTGAAGCAAGCCAGCCAGCCTTTGCCATACCGCCTGTTTGTTTGGATAGTTTTCAATTGCTGTTTGCCGATAAATAAATCGTTTTGCAACGGCAATATCCATCCTTATGGCCGTCAAACCGATGCCGGGTAGGGGTCACAACAGCCAACACAGCAGTGAGAAGATACGAATGCCCAAACAATAATAAACATCTTTTTAGTTTTACTTTGTAAGCGTTAAAGCTGAATCACGGGCACTGGATCAATAAATACAGTTTTTTGGAGTATTTTCCCAGTGCTTTGGGGTTTATTCCAATTATTTGGTAAACGTTTAAACTGTTGTAGTTGAGGTAAATTACCTTTCAATATAAATACTTTATTTTACTCCTTTCAATTGTAGCTCAACAAATGACTTAAAAATGGTACATATAAGATCCAATGTACGCAATGTATGCCTGATCACAGACAACACCTAACCCACCGTCACCATCATATATCATGCAGTAGATCTAGCCATTTCAAGTGTTTTTGAGCCTCTCTCTTTATGCTTTGACCTTTCCCAAGTTCACGTTAAGAAACTGTAATTTGGTCGCTATGGTTTTTTTAAACATCACGAATGCCCACCAGTGCACCGGACAAGTCCAAACGAACAGGCGGCCACGACGACGCCACAGCGTCTGCAGAACTGCAATGATGGAATGGGATAAATATCGAACTTTTATTATGGTGCTTATTTTGGTCGCCGTTTGGTGCCAACTGTCCCCCTCCTCTCTGAACTTGCTGTCGACTGCAATTGGCGTTTTGCCTGGCTGGTGGCCGGTCCACCCGAGTATTGCCAAGTTTGTTGCCACAAAAAATAAAATAAAACGGCTAAAGGCAGTTTGCCAAACTGGCTGGCTTGGCTTGGCTGCGTGAGTGCTGCGAGCAAAGGCATGATTTAACGGGTGGCAAAAAAGAAAACCTATCGAGAGCCCCCGTTTTCGACCCTCCGTAGCCTTGAAAGCGGTTCGCCGAAACCTTGTATCCAAAACACTACCAGCCAGGCCAGGCCCGACCAGACCAAGGAACCTTGAGCAACATTTAAAACGATAATTTTTGTTTTGGGGTTCTACCGGTTGCTGCCCCCCCCCCCCCCCCCTCCCTCGGGGTCCGATCGATTTCGGTACAAACGGTTCACTGCAGTGAAGTTAGTTTCGATTTCGGGGAAAGATTCTACCGATTGCAATGCAGTTTCGTGACGGTTATTTGTGCGCAGTCCAATTTGCAGCGCTGCGGTTGCATGCGCGCTGACCAAGACAACTGTCAGGTGCAATAAAGGATCGGCAATAAAGTATCGGAAAAGTTGTGTGTAGTGATTTTTTTTTTGTTATGCTTCATGCCTTTAAACGAACCATTTAAGCTGAAATGTGCTGATTAAGCCATTCCGGAACAGGCAAATATTGCATCGAAATGGCAGTGAAGCCCCATGCTCGTTATGCAGCGAATGCGATGTTTTCCATTGCGAATGCTTTACACGAACAGCAACAAAAAACACGTTGAAAGGAACAGAACATCATCATTATGTTACACATGTGTTAAAAGTCGAGCAGAAATGGCGTTCAATTTAAATAGAAAAAAGACAACTTTTAATATACACCCAACCAGCGGCACACCTACTACCTACCTGGGCAATTTCCATTTTATTCAATCTCGGCACGTTACATTATCTCGGCCACCGGTTTTCCCGCCCGGAGGAGGTCGTTCCGATACATTTCGCGTCAGTTTAAAGAAATCTTACCTGCCTGCCGCTGCCCAAACAACGGGCCAACAGCGGTGGAGGACGAAAGCATACTTTGCATACGCCGCACAAAACAGTGCGAGCTGTGCAGAGCGCCCGCCAGGAAAAAAGCGGAAACTCGTTAGCCTCTAACCATACGGTCGTGATGTGTGTGTGTGTGTGTGTGTGCGTTGCCACCGGAAGTGGTACATAATCGCATTCAATATCGTCGTCGACTGAACTTTGGGCGCAACCCCGTATCGTTGTTATTGCCATATCGACCTGTGCGTACGCGTGTGTATGTTATTATGCTGATGCTCTACGGATGGTTCCTGGTGTATGGTGAGTTTTTGTCCCGAAAAAGAAAACCCAATGGCTTTTCCCGAAATTCTCCAATTGCTTATTGGCACAGGTTAAAGCAACCGTGTCGGTTTTCCCAATTGTCATCATCCGCGCGGGTCGGTCGGTGGGGAAAGGAGTGGGACTATTTTTTTCTATTACGGAAGTTGTTAAAGGCTTAGGCGTGTGTGTGTGTGTATGAAATACAAAAAAGAAAGCGAGATTTTTCAATCTTTTTCTTTTGCCAGTAAAAAAACCCGCAAAAATATAGAACTCAATACCCTTTGCCCGAGGATGGACTTTGGAACTGGAAAAGGGGCAAAAGGAAAATTGCAGAAAACACCAAAATGGTAAAGTTTAGCGAGTCAATAACGGACGCACCGGTGGAAAATATATATATTTTGAGCTGCCTTTCATCGGCAAAAAGAATGTTCAACATTTGACAGCCCCACATGGGAGCTACCAACCTTGCCTTTCCCTTCCCCTTCCCGGGAAACTCCTTTACTCCTAGCCCTCCCTATAAGCAGCCGCAACAATCCGTCCCCATCATTGATGGTTACTGCGCTATGAAAAATGCATAAAAGAAACAATTGCACTGTTTCGCAACGAACCACCCGAAAGGGGAGGAAAATGGCCACATTTTCCTGACGGGCACGGGCAGCGAGCAGTGGATGGGGTGGTGGCAGAAACATGCTCCAGGGAGAGAGGTCGTTGCTCTCGCCCGCTGCCAAGCAAAGCGCGGGCAAAACTTTAAATGGATGAGTTCTTCCGCCCCGGATCGACCGTGGACCAGTGGGCCCGATGCCACTTAGATGCCCTCCCCAGCTACCGAGCTGCCGACCGCCTCGAGGATACATGTGGCGTAAGCACTTTCCCAGCCTTGTGGCAGCCCGGAACGGGGTCTCCGTGAAAACTCCGTGAAAACTTACCCGACCGAACGAATTTTCCACTGAGTGAAGTTTGACAAGTTTTAAAGGGGAGCGGGAAAAACTGTGGAAAAAGAAACGCGTCACAAACGCTGGCGCTTGGGCTTTGGAAAGCATTTTTGTAGGAAAAATGCTGGCGCAAATAGTCGCTTTGGGGGGAATAGAATGAAAATGGAAAATGTTTTACACACACACGAACGGAAAGTGGTGAAAAAGCCCAACGAGTCCCGCTTTGGAGCGAGAGCGCCAAACATTGCCACCTAATTGAGCGCATTTCCTCAATGATTTCCGTTCTTTTTTAGAGCGTTCTTCGGTTTTTCTGCTTCGTGGCAGCGAAACTTGTCGACAGCTGACATCTGAGCTAGGGCTGAGGGCAGAGGGAACGGGCGAAAGTGCACACAATACGCCGATTATTTGACACATTCGTCAAACGTCAACCGTCAATGATTGAAGCGTTAAGGTTCGGTTCGGCTGAACGACTTTGAGCTGGCAAAAGGACTCAGTTTAATTGGATAATAAAAACCAATTGAACAATATACGTCAATGTGCCAAGAATAGCTATTGCCACAGCACGATATGAAACCAAGCGCGAGTTGGATTGCACCGCCAAACAGCTCGGCCAGCTGTATGAGCTGAAATGCAATACAGACTGCGTTAAGAATAAAAGCAAAACGATTCTGTTTTTCTTTATATTTACTCTACTACTTCTTCAAGTAAAAAGGACTATGTCTGTGCTTGGAGACGTTGTTTAACACTCAGGGTGGCGCAGGGCTTCATAATATTTTTAGAAACCTTTAAAGATTTAAATATGTTGGTTTATATAAATTGCATGTTAGAGCATCCTCATCTACAGGTTTTGTGATGCTGTAAATTGTAATTCAACCACTTTGGTAATAGTTTTTTGGCATTTTATTTAATTATTTTTTTTTTTATTAATTATGTCATCTAGCCTAGACTGGCCTATATAGTAGTGATGGGCAAAATTGGTCTGCAGCCGGATTTGAATTGATCCGAATCCGACTGCATTCGGATTCGAATCCGGATCAACTCCGGCGTTAGTGGGAGGAGGACTGTTTGGGATGGAATAAAGTTCAGCCTTTATTGAGTTGTTAGGTAAATTTCATAGATTTTTTGCTTATATGCGTGGCTAATAATACAGCAATGTTAGCTAGGAGTTAGGGTTGCTAACAAACTTAGTTTTGTAGTGTAGTTTTTTTTCTCTACGCATTAAGCACGGTAACAAAACGGATTCAATAGTACCCATGTGGAATCGATCAGAGTGAGTAATCCGGATTCAATCGGAGCCAACTGAATCTGTATTCGTTAGGAGCAACCGGATTTGAAGCCATATTTATTTCGGAGTCGGATCCAGACTAAGAATGTAGGAGTCAGAGTGGATTAACGAATCATATCCGGAGCTCCCATCACTACAACATAGCTATTCTCCTGTTTTACGTATACTGGCTAACATTGAACCTTAATGAAATTACCATCATAGAAAACATAGGGAAGATGAATTACTAACAGGTAGTTATGGCGAAAATATAAACAATAAAATAATAGATAAATAAATAAATACTTAAAGCATCTGATCGTCAATATGTGCCTTGAAGAATCGTTTTAAGATTATTTACACTAACGTTAAGATCGACAGTATTTATGAAAGAGCTATAGGCATTTATCATTAGAAGTAAAGGGTCTTTCGAACCAAATTCCGTCGTCCTGAATTAATGGCTAAATAGAGCTTTTGGCCTTAAATTCCTGCTAGGAGCCTGAAAATGATGTTTTTTTCAAGAATGGACAGGGCGTCAATGTATCCGCTAATAAGCTTATTTAAGAAATAGCACTGATTTTGTGGGTCACTACTCTTTATTGTACATAAAAACGAGATACTAAAATAATGATTTGTTGATGAGAAATGTGCAGAATGTACAGATGGTATTTAGAAGGTACATTTTGAAAACGAATTTTAAGCCGTTTGAACTAGAAATGGAGCTAAAACGGAGTTTTTTTCCTTAGTCCAACCTTAAAATAACATCGAATCTGCGAATTGATATGAACAATTGGAACATTACTGTCTTGGAACAACTGCTGCTGGCATAAATCCATTTTCACTCATGCCAAACAATTGAACGGAAGCTTAACTTTACGCTGCTGGAGAAATTAATGTTTATCAAACTGGCCACTTATAACCACTAATAATAATCATCAATTATTATACACCCCTGATTATCAACCTGTCGTGTTTGATAATTGATCACTTAACATTTAAATAATATGTTCAAAATAGATCAGACTCTTTCATCCATTTAATTGGAAACCTTAAAGCATTTTAAAGCATTTTCTGCCCCATACCTTACTACAACATGCTTCACTCGATTGTTTCAAACATCTGCCATCAATCAATTTACATACTCGATTGAACCCTGTTCTTAGCTAAAGCAACCTTACACGGCACCAATTAAAGCACCAAACCACACCGAGCACATTGGGCAGCTGCACCGCAACCGAAACAATTACCCACCGAGCACTGGCTGAAGGGCTCGATGCTGGCCGAATCGTGTCAACGGCACATAAAAGCAGCTGAGCGTGCCAGAGTGCAATCATTTTCGCTCAGACTTGACAAAAAAAACGTTCTACCCGTTCCCAAAACATACACTTATCGCGAGCGAAGCAAGTGCCTTGGGCTCTAGATACCGTCATTCCCCCTCCCGGGTTGGAGCGCTGCAAGAGCAGTGGACTGAGCATTGAAGATGGATGGGCGAGAAACGACATCTTAAATCGCATTTAGCATGTTTCATCATCGCTGCTTTCATCGCCTTTCTCCGGCCAGGTGGTGACAGCACGACAAACGAACACTTCCGTCCGTTCATTCGACACAACAACAAAAAACAAACACGTACATACATCATCTAGACGACGGGAAGCACCTGTGTTTATGTGGAACTATCCCTAGGAACCGAAAAGAGGTGGAAGAAACTGACCACAGACGGTTTCTTTCATGCCGCACGTAACGGGACCGAGCCAATGCAGCACATAATTAGCCCCTTTTTAGACCAAAAAAACATACTTCTTGCTCGGCAATGCATGAGAGCAGCCCGACCGGGGTGTGGGTTTATGCTCAGAAGCTTTCTCGTGTGGCCAATGCCCTACGGAGTTCATTGGAGCAGACCTGGCGGGGTATGCAATGTACTAAATGACCGCACATAAATGGCACGGCTGGTTGGTTATGTGGCCGCACCGTGCGCGCATACGCATGTAACGGGGGGAGGTCTCACAGTTGGGCGATGACCTTCCGAGGACGACCATACGTACTTATTTTGATTTGCTTTGGATGCACATTAGTTATTATATCTTGCAGCAGGACGGAAGCATTAGTATGCAATTTTGGCAAATAATCACTCTGGACAGCACGTTTCATATTTATGTTTCAACCATGTAAGCTGAGAGTTTTGTGTTAAATTATTGCAATGAAACCCATGATTGCAAAAGCTTCAGCTCGAAATAACCATTCATTAGCGATGGCTGAAGTGTTCGCCATTCGCACGCCAAAAGTGCATCAAAAAACACGTGGTGCAAATAGACAATAAAAAAGGCACACCGCACGTTAAACGAATTGAGAAAAGCGTTTAAATTACACAGGCGCAATTAAAAGTGCTTCCTTTTTTGTTTGCGCTACGCCTAGCCCCACGCCAAGCTGCTCACGACTGGGGCCGTCTGTCCCATAAGGAACAGTGTACATCGCCATCAAATTGCATCATCGTGCCCGAAGCCCATATATTACGTGCCTCGTTTGATGTGCGAGTGTGCAGAGATGTACGTTATTTTTTCACCATTAAACTACACCCCAAACCCTTCCCTAGGTGTGAGAGGCAAGGGCAAATAGGACAGTTCTATCATCCGCCGATAGATGGGTTCAGCAGCAGCAGCATCACAAAACCTTCCTCCTGACCAGGGGGATTGCGCTCGTTGGGCGTATTATTTAAGTACCGTATCGCATGCCCTGAAAAGTGTTTCCCTACATGTATGTGTGTGTAAGTGTGCAAGAGAGCCATGATTTTTCCCATGGTTAACACACAACCTGCACGATCTCTGCACCCGCATGTGTCACCCGCGTCATAGAAGCAATTGCTCCAAAGCTTTGCGCAACCACGCGGTGGCAGTTGCGGCAGCTCCTTACCGTCACTGGTGGTACTATCCTTGTTCAGTTTTCCGGGTGTCCGGACGTTTTTGGTTACGGATTTGAAGGCTGTACACCGTATGTATGAAGCAAGGGTGAGGAATTGTCAGGCATTAAACTTCGGTGCGCATAGACCGTCGGTGCAACAGGCACTTGTGCATGTGTCCGGTGGAACGGGCTTATGCACCGAAGCGTGGAATGAAAACCATCCCACGAGATGACGTTCATGGTGATGGAAAACAACCACTAGAGCGCGGCCCGAGCACACCCAGACCCATGGCTACAAACCCGGTATAAACTTATTTCAACTTTCACCCGAACCCGCGTGCAGTAGCGGTATTCGCGCATGAGGACCTTTTGCCAAACGAATGCCGAAACAAGACGCTTAACGAGTTTGAAACTCGCGCGCGCACACACACGAGGGAAGCACTTAATCATCGTTTTTCGCTACGCTATGTCCATCGCCGAGGGTTTGAGTTTGTTGGTTGCATTTTTTCACTGTCATGAAAATTTATTCCCCAAAACACTACAACATTGAGCGAAAGCAGCTCCCGGCAAACGCGTCCCCCGCGTACTACACCTGTCGTTAATGAGCATCTTGGTAATCTGCATAACCGATCGCGCCCAACCATAAATCGCACACCGCGCAACACACCGTACCGTACCTGTGGGGAGAAAAGTAGAAAGAAGAGGAAAAAATAACATTAGCACGATTAGTGGAAAGTTTAACGGTGAGATGAAAGCAAAAATGCAAATGAATAAAAAAAAAACACAAAAATACACAAAAACTCAGATTAACGTGATGAACTGAAAATGTTCCATCCTAGGCTAAGGGAAGCGTTTGGAATGTGTGTCAAAAAGATGAGTGTGGAGTGGACGCAAAAGAAGAAAAAAAATACAAAACATAATCAAACTACAACAACAACAACAACACCCATTTCCCAAACAAGCGATTTAATGATGTGCCAAAGGGAGGAAAACCCCCTCGACCACGGGGAAAAAAGTTGACAAGCTGATGACGAAAGTTTTACATCGCGCGCTACACGTCGGGGCGCTTTCGAAGCATGATTCGCCATTTGTGTCACCCTCGTTTTCCCCGCTTGTTACACGTCAAAAGGGTCGGAGAGAGGGGGAGGGATGAAGTGACAGCACAGAACTTTTTCCCTATGTGTCGTTTTAATGATGATACGCTTAAAACCTCAGAAACCGCACAGAACTCTGGCATTTTTGTGAAACACTACATCGAATGGGACAAAGCAAAAACCGCGCGCACACACACACTCACACAGATCCAGCAATGGACGTTGATGACCAACATTCGAAGTGAATCCATTTTCCAAAAAAAAGCACTCCAGGAAAAGCGGTTTTCCAGCAGGCGGGTGTGGGGTGTGTGGTCGGAATCCAACACCCGGAAGCCAACGCGGTGGAAATCTCATTTTTTATTCGCAAACCCAATTTAAGCTCCGCCGCCTCTAACGCTGGTGACAGTTTCCGCACCGTTCCTTGGGCAAAGAATTCGAAAGGCGAAAGCGGAAGTGAAAAGAAGAAGAGAGAGAGAGAGAGCCAAAACGGTGGCACCATTTTGTGTAACACGTGTTTTACCGAAACCTCATGCCGGACCGTCCTTCCGGACTACGCGTTTGCCTGCCCGGAAAGCACGCGTCGTACCCACAAGTTATCGCTTTTTATCCTTGCGCTGCGATCGCCGTGTCGACCGTGTTCGCTACACACTGCAGTAGCGGCTGGGACAGTGTAATACAGTTGTGTGCGTGTGTAAGACTGACTCCCGGGGGCGCCACAGGGACTCGTCATTTTATCTTCCTGGCTGGATCGGGCCCGGTCGTGCCCAGCTGGACCCATAAACAGTACGTTATCATTGCATAAGTCTCGAACGTTAGAATGGGTTAGGGCTGTGTTTTTTTGTCTGTTTGTTTGTATGTTGCTTCCTTTTTTCTTTGGGTACGTCTTTGAATGAAGTTGCTCAAGAATGATACGAATAGAAAGGAAAACGCACAGAAAAGGACACATATTTAAAGAGCAAACAATAATCCTTCCATCGCTGTTCTAAAGCAAGCTCTTTAAGAAATACTCATAGCTGGTCTTAGGTTAGGATAAGAGTTAGCAGAATGCGAAGTTGGAACACTTTATCACTATTCTCAAAGGACGTAATATAAAATCAAGGCAATGCAAATTGTTTTTATGGAAAATATGCGTATCTGTGTTACAATTGCTTCTTATTCCTTATTTTACAATGGAGGCAGGATTTCTCGGATATTTGTTATCTTTTGTCGAATTGTAAGAACAATGCAGATAACGATACTGTGCCTCAACAAATCAAGAACAGCTAACATTTGATTATGATAAGTCAAACAAACAGTTCTGCGCGTTTTTTATATGATTGATTTTTTTTTTTTTTTTCAAATGAAAATCCCACATCAGAGGCTTTGAAATGTCCAACTATTATTTTTACATGGAATTTGCAATTGTTATAGAAAAGTATGTGAATACATCCCCTAGTTCATGAGACTATTCTTCTAAATAAAGGATTATAAGTTGTAGTTCTTGAAATTTCTCAAATAAGATTGAAGAATATGCGTTGAGAAGAATATGCCACGTTTGTAAGAATGTTAGAAAGTGCATGTTAAATTGAAAGAAATGTGTTAAACGAATTACAAAATTTAGAAAAAAATAATGTCATGATGTATGCATTGTGCATATGAGTCATCAGAATACTCTATGGCTCTGCTTCTAGAGCAGAGATGTCAAACTGATGGCATGCGAGGCCCACGACCGCTTGAGCCAAAAAATTTTGTATAGAACCATTTCTGCTTCTATAGTATATGTCAGGGGTCTCCAAACTACGGCCCACGGGCCTATGGAAGTTTTGTATATTATGATAGTATTTTCCTACAGCGACAAAATTGAAACGTTCGCATAAGTTACACGCAACGGAAAGATAGCCCTCAACACCATTATATGTGAAGCAATGCGGCCCGCAAACTGAAAATTTTAAAGACCTCTGGTATATGTCATTCAATTGCAGACTCCTGAAATATGAAGATATTTTCAGCTTCGTAGGTTTCTCTACCAACTGTCAGACCATGCATCGTCATAAAACCCTGTCGGTTTTTTCGTACCTTATATGTTTGCATGATAAAGATAAGAATTAGAAAAACTGCTAAAGTCATAGAAGGAAAATCAAACTCATTTTGACGAAAATGAGCATTCAATGCAGCACAATTTAATTACAATGATAAAAACCGATAAAAATTATGTTATATCCTTTTGCGATGATTAAATTTGTTGGCAACACATATTTTTATGCACAATTCTTAAAAGAAACAACTCACGTTTTAGCTTTAACCTCATACAAAATCCAGAATGCCTTACTCATATATATCTAGTTTTGGAACATTACATTTTTTATTGTTAAGTCGTCAATTAAGGCACTTGGCGACCAATTAAACAATTTCTCCTGTTGTAAGGAGATTAAGGAGGGCAGGAGGGCTTCAGACTCTGATTTTGGTCGCCATAATGAATGAAGATTTCTGTGGAGTTTGGCAGGAGGCGAATAACGGGTACTAATGACGGGTATGACACCTTCCACTCCTCTGTAAAATGAAGATCTGTACTAGACTGAATGACCTGTTGTAATTTATGGATGTTAGACAGCAAACCAAAAGTAAGAATTTGCTACTTTAATTCAATCATTTTTGCGCACTGAATATTGTTAATTGCCATAAAACTATGCAAATGATGGAAATCAAAGTTTTAAGTTTTGTAATGTATCTATCATCCCAAAATGAAATTAAAAGAGCTGCTAACAATCCGTTTTTTTATCATATAATATAATGTAAAACCTAGGCTGCGGCCCGTGCTACTATTTTCAGAATTTGTGAGTTGAGTGCACGCAATACAACCCGGATGAGTAGTTGAGAAAGTGCACGATTAGTATGAGATGAAGTGCAACAAAATGTAAATAAAAATTAATCACCAACTGTAGCGCACACTTAATAAGCTCAAACTCGCAAAAACCAGAACACAGTTAAAGATGTCAAAGGCGCACTGGCTTAAAGCAATACAAACCGCCCGATGTTCGCCCGCCTGCATTCAAGCACACACGTCACGTAAATAGGCCGCACAAACATGGTGCCGCTTATCGATTTCACCGGAAAACATCTATAATTCATTTTGTGACAAACGGGATAATCGTATGATTTGTAGCATAATACGCCAGTGAAGCCAACGCATCGCTTGCCGGCAGAGGAACCCGAGCCGTAGAAACAAAGGCGCGCCCAAAAGGCGATTGCGAAGGCGAAGAAGGTTTCTGGTAAATAAAAGCTCGCCGCTTCTTTCATTCCAGACACGACGAAAGCTCAATTAAAATGGATCCAATGGTTAGTGGTGGCTCCTCGTTTGCTCCTAACCTGATGAAGCAATGTGTCCCCATTTCTAGCACAGCATCATCCCCCGAACTGCCGTTGGTGAATGATCGTTTTGTGAATTCCGGCCACTCTACCCGTCACGTCCATTACTTTTTGTAGTCCGGTTAATCTTCGTTCACACCGAGCAATGACGTGCCGCTTTGTTTTTGTTCCGGCTCCTTCTGCCCTGCCCTGCTCGGGGAGGCTCGAGCTGTGAGTTGTCTCAATTTCATATCCCGGCATGCCGGAAGCGACTCGTGCCCATGCATGTGCCACGACCATCGCCTCCCATTAGATAGTAGAGAGCAAGCTGGGCTAGGCGACAGCGAGCGGGGGCGATGCCACCGGCCACCTTAACGTCTATATTCTAATGCATGAATGAATGAATAAGCTGTTACACAGTCGCTCCGTTTCGGTGGCTCATTCTGTGCCGCTAGGGACAGAGAGAGAGAAAGAGAGGAAGAGAAAAGACGGTACGGACGCGAGGAGCCGTAAGGATGCGTCGCGTAAGATTGTGCGTCTCTTATGCTCTCAGCTCACGTCCTACGCCTTTACGCGCGTCCTACCCAAAGAGGTTGGTTTCGATAGCGAAAAAATGGCTCCAGGACATTGCACGGGGCAGGTGGGGTTCGGGCCAAGCAGACCGACAACAGTGTAACACAGTGCGTATGGCTGGGCCAGGATGTTTCTTCTCTCTATCGATCGGACTTCCCTTCCCCGAGCGACACACCGACAGCGGGACGGCCAGCCATCCTTCGGGTCGACGCGGCGTTGGAAAAAAGTGATAATAGCCGCACATCAAGATTAAATAAAAACCAAGAAACCAAGCTGTCCCCTTCGAAAGGTTGCGAGGTGCTGAAGATGTATGGGAAGAAGCTGTGGGCAGGAGGTTGGGGGGAAAGGTACCAGTGGCACCCCTTCCTATATATACCCTCTGCACCCAGTTCGGCAGCCCTTCGCTAGCGGACAACTCTTGGGGACGAACGCGTCAACTTGAAGTGCGGTGCGAATTTGTGGTAGACAGCGCAAGCCTACGCACGTGAATGAAAAGTATGCGATCAACGGTTCGACGAAACGAGGGCCCAGGCACTTTGGTAAGGGCCGCCCGCATTCAACAAGATCAAAGAAACTCAATGTTGCAATGTTGCTGGTGTTGCTGCTGGTGACAGAGACCGTGTGTGCGAAGTGAGCGATATCGCGGCGACGGATATCGAAGGACGTAAAGGAAAAGATGAGTTTTTTTGTTGTTGTTGCTGTTGTTGTGTGGATGCTTTTCTCTATTTTCTTTTCTTTTTTTTTTCTTCTTTTTTGCAACTGTAGTTCGTGCTGAAATTTGATAACCTTCCCTTGACACTTGAGAGGCCGTCTCAGTTGGCAGCTCAGGCACCGGATGCTCATTCACCCGAGTGTCGATAGGACTCGATTAGGCTGGTGTCAATTTCCTTGCCAGGGGTACGACGCACGCAATTCATTGCGCAATTTTCACTGTCGCCTTCTGTGCCGTCGCGTCACATGGTGTTTGTAGGAATGGTATTTCGGGTATTTTTTATAACGATTATTTCTATAATTATTTATTTGTTGCTAGCATATTTGCACTTTTTTAACGACTGCATACTTGTTTTATGATAATAAAAATTCCATGGTTCTTATTACAGTCGTTGCCGCTCAATTATGCCTCTAACACACCGATTTTTGTCTCGAAGGCACCAATTTTTGTAAAGCATCAATTTCGCTTCATTCTATCGCTTGATTTATAAAATGTTACGTAATTTTTGAAACTATGTGTTCTGAAATTATTGAATTGAATAAGTTAAGCAGTAAATAATTTCATTGATATGATTTAAAAAAAAACAATTGTTATGCCAATTTTGGAAATTTTAATGGTGTGAAAAATTGGTATGTATTTTGAGGTGCTAACAATGGCGTTATAATTTATAAAATTTGATTATTTTATCTCAAAAAACAATCAAATTACACGGTTTTTGGTATTGTTGCTGTAGTTTACAATTACAATTGGCAAAAATCTGCTCAAATACCTTTAAAATGCCATGTTTCTTACAAGAGTCAATAATTGATGACATACAGACAAAAAATGATGCCTTAGAGGCGAAAATTGCTGCGTACTGTCAAAAATTGATGCCTAAGAGCCAGAATTAGGTGGCAACGACTGTAATTTTAATTACATTTCCTTCCTTTTCTATCTGCACACTTGCATATGCAAAAAAGAGGCATTTAAATCGACCATTTTCCTGCAAACAATTCTCACTTTCAGGTGAAAATGCGTTTTCATTTCACTATATAAAAGGCAATAAAGCTCGACCATCTCCAAAGCAACACCTCGTGCAAAGGTTCATTACAAATGGAAAGATTCTGGGCCAGCCTTTCTTACCTTACTGAAGACAGTGCTAGACGGGGAGAGAGAGCGTGAGAGAGGCTCAAGAATGCCAGGTGCGACCGTTCCCGATTTGGCTCCACTCACAGAAGCACTGCAGTACGTATAGCGCTGTCCGCTCCCTCCACCGAAACCATTCAAGTGTTATTGCTTTGTTTGCACTGAATAATTGAAAAACAATCACAAAAATATGAAACATCCCCAGCAACCCCCGATTGTTGGGGAGCCGAAAGAAACAAATGGTTTTATCTTGAGAGATTGCTTTTCTTTTGCTGCACAGTGATCGGAAAGATGTTGGATCGTGAGGATTGGGATTGGGAAGGAAAACAATAAACCGCTTTGCCAAATTCCAATTTATCACTCTCGTGCAGGGGAAAATGTAATCTGAGCTTTGCAAAATTTATTCACAACATTCTTTACAACAATCACAGTAATTGATACACTGCCCACAAAACACCTCCTCTCTCTCTCTGTGTATACCTTGGTCGTTGCTACGACTGCAGAATATTATTCTGCATTTACGATTTATGCTACCGATACTGTGGCCAGTCTTACATATTTCATAGTGACGCGCTCACTCTCCCTCTCTCATCGATCTACAGTAGCTCGTCCGAGGGAAGGTGTTGAACATTGGAACCATTCCACAAAGCAAATATTTCTCAATTTCTATAAGGTGTGAACAGTCGGTCGGGCAGTTTAGCCTACCGAGAAACCTCCGCAAGGTGTTGGTATGTAGATTTCCAGACGTACGTCACAAGCAAAAAAAACACACAGCCACACACACACACACTGAAACTCAACCAAGACCCGGCAAAGCTCATTGCATATTGATATCATCCGATCCAATTCGGGCAGACTGGGGCTACTACCCGCCGAACAAGGGCACGCAGGTTCACAATGTTTTGCTATTTTTGTTAACGGAACGGAATCATAAATTTTGACTCAATTCGAATGTCAAACTGCCACCCATGATGTTTTGTGGCGCCCAAAGCCCAAACCCTGTACAGACAGCACTCGCCCCATCAAAACGACCATGACCGTGGTTTGGGTAGCTGGTTTTGGGGGGGGCCCTTATACCGAACCCCGGTGGAGGTAAGGATACGCGATATGAAATTTATCATAAAACGGCAACCCTTCACCGGCCAAAAGTCATTCGCCTTTCACCTGTCCTAACCGTTCGCCGAGGGGGTTTATTTTATTTAGTTAGCGCCGGGTGTTTTTTTTTCATATTTCTCCATTTTTGATTATCAAAACTGACTCACGCACACCGACTGGAGCGCTGTTTTGCCCCACCGACTGAACGGCACACATGCACGATCGGCAACTCAATTATGAGTGTATGATTTATGCTGTACGCTCGAGTACGCCTCTCCCTTTGCCCTCCGCCGCTCTTCGCCCATTTTCCCGTGCAATTGATTGCATTATTTATGAAGCTAAATATTTCACCAGTTTAGCTCATTGGTGTGTGGTGTGTTTTGGACTCCATTTACGCATCGGGAGTGTTTTTCAAGCGTGGAAATGGAAGGGAGGGGAGGAAACTGTACTCCCCCCTCCCCCCCATACATTCACACGCCACATTTTCCGACTGGAGTTGTGGCCGGGTGGTGGTCGTTGTAGGTGTTTCGTGTCTATTTATTCATGCCAAAGGTTTCATTAGTCAAGCAGATTTAGGGGCTGATAATTTCGTCCAAAAAATCGACCTACGAACCGAATGCAAATATGCAAACCTTCCATGATTCGCTAACGGTGCTGGTGTTTATTTACACTTTTCTCGCGAGCGTGTGTGGCGAAGGCCACGATTGAACCAGTTGAAAATCGGTCTGAATGCACTTGGTGCGTTGTGTGAAATCGTTCGCTTCCGTTGGATGGGTGAAATTTTGCAATTTTGGCGAGAAATTTTAACACTATTTTGGTAGAAAATGTTGCCATTAACATTTTTGGGAGCAGTTAAGGTGGACTGTGTCGTAGAAACGCTTCAGCACACTCAAAATGAAAAGAGGAGTTTCACCGCGGTCCATTCTCTTTGAAAATTCAATTGAGCCCATCTTCAGTTCACAATTTCTTCAAGGAACTTTAAATGTGGGAACATGGAGCAATAAGGACATTTCAAGAAATGTGTAATATAATGCATACATTAGACGATATCACTGATCATCTATTTTTCTCCGAGAGAACAAACATATTTTTTCTATATTTATTTATATGATGAAAAAAATAAATAAACATTGTTTATCTTGTTTTGTTTTTGAATTCCCAAACACTGATGTTAAAGTTACTGGTTGAACTTTTGAATTGTAGGAGAAGACAGGTAAAGACGGACACCTTAAGGCAAATTTTATCAGAAAATGTGTTGAAACATTTAAGATTCTATCAATTGTAATGTGTTTTCATGTAATAAATTATTTTTTTTCGTGCAGTTTAGATTTTTTGGAGTAAGACGGACACTTGATATGGGAAAGATGGATACCATACAGGGTAAGAAGGGACACCTGTATAAAACGTTGGAAATTGAAGAGGTTTATAGTATTTTAACATACCTCATTGATTTCCACGTTCTGGTACGTACAAATGTTCTTATTGGCCAATTTCAACCACGATTAATTCAACCGTGAATTTAGGAATTGTAAGCATCACTTCAAATGCGTTGAACACAGAATATATTCCATTTTTTAAATATTGGGCACTAACAGTGCACGTTGGGCCGGTCTGGTGGTAAAGTTGTCAACTCGTACAACTTTACAACATGCCCGTCATGGGTTCAAGCCCCGAATAGACCGTGCCCCCATACGTAGGACTGACTATCCTGCTATGGTAACAATAAGTCACTGAAAGCCAAGCTCACTTCACTAGTGGGTATAGGCAGGCCTTGACCGACAACGATTGTTGTGCCAATGAAGAAGATGAAGAAGAAGAAGAGCGTACGTTGCTCCAATATACAAAATAATAGTATAGAACTCCCTAGAATTTGTTCTGCGGAAAGTCCGCGACCCCAGCTTGTTTGAGGACTTGTTAATAGGTCAAACCATTTTTCCACCATGGTAAATTTAAACTTTTTGAACTGTGCAATCCAATCTTTTATCTATTCCTGAACGATGTCATATCAATGCCTCTTCTTTTTGTTGATTAGAGTTGTAAAAGACGAGACAAGATATTGGGTGCCGTTAAGTGCCTCACCAGCGTCGAGCGTGTAATAGCATAAAGCATTACTGCTATTTTGATCGGTGTTTTATTTCTCGTTTATTTCAATGCTTTCGCTAGTTGCTGGATGGTTTATATCTTCCGAATGCACTTGTTTAAGGTATTCGATGAAATGAAATGTTTAAAACACAAGAAAACAATATTTTGTATTGCTTTCATCTTTCGCCAGTTTTTTGCTTAATAATCACGACTCATTCATGTCATACAACTTCCGAAAACATAAACAATGCAAGTTACAGAGCTTAAGATCAGCAGTAGTCAAATTAGATCCCTTGTGGATCCACCGCACGATTGAACATTTGTTTTGTTGGTGAATGTTACCAATTTTGCATATATTATGCCAAAAGGTTCTCAAAAGTGTTGTTTTACTTTCAGTTTGGATGCTGCATTGTTCAATTATTAGAAAATTGCCTTTTCCATGCATTTATGAAAAATGTCCATCTTACCCGCAGTGTCCGTCTTTACCTACCTTCCCGTATTTGTTTGATGTTGTTGGTTATTGTTATATCTTCTACGAAGAGCAATTCATGCCTTGTAACTTAAAATGCACTAGAATGCACTTATAGAAGCAGTACATAGTTAAACATTGCTTATCATAAATAATTCTAAACACATTTAAATTGGGAAGATAATACGATTGGATAGTGTGCAAAGTTATATAAAGATCACTGTTTACCAGTTGTTGAGTATTTTTCATTCAAATTTCAAATTCAAAATTATTCAATTTATGGACACACAATCAACACAGTCCTAAACTTTAAGAATTAAATTAAACAATCAATTAATTTATTAATTGCATTCAGCTTTATAGGCTAACATGCAGAATTTACAAAGCAACATTTGGCTCGGTTACCATTTGTAAAAGTTTTACTATTCTAGCATACGTAAAATAATGGTATAGAGTGCAAACCCTTAAAACCCTCAAAATGTTTACAACCTCCTTTGCCTGATCATATTGCTCCATGCTCCCATCGAATTTAAACCGTAAGATTCCTTACAAACGCATACATACACGTGCGGCCGTGCCTTCTTTACTGAAAACTGCCCCCAAAACGCCAAACCACTGACCGTGCTAGTCATCAGCATGCGATCGGTACGTGCGAAAATAAAATTGAGAAAATTGAAGTGAATCAACAACAGCACCCAAAAACGTTCCCCCCACACACAAACACACACACATACACAGGAACAATTTCCCTCCCTTTAACAAACCCATTGTTTTCGCTCGTGTTTGAAAGGTTTCCCAATCGTAAAAGAAAAGAAGAAAAAAAACAACCCAAAAGCAACCGAAATCCAACGAGAAAGAAGACAAAATTCGACATTTTCGGAAGTTTACTTTCGTAGCTAATCAAAATTTTATTAGGCCAATTTTGAACATCCGTAACGAAGCGCGGGCACACTCCGGACCGGTGAGACCGGTTGGACGCGGGATGGAGAAACAGCCTTTGATTGGTAATGAATGTGGGGCGACGGCGTATTGGTAATTGTGGCGTGATTGGGAAGAGCGAAGAAAAGAACGTTACCGTTGGCCGTAATGGCCGTAAGTGCAGCAGCCACCTACGGGTAAGGGGGCCGGTGGTGCCCTCCAGCCATTACAAATGCACCCCAGAAGAAGCTAGTTAAATTAGAGCTTTATTTTTTGCACCATGGAGTAAGGTAGCGATGGTGGAGGTTGGTTGGCTTTTGTTTGCCTCCGGCACGTGTTCCAGGGCTTTGAATAAAAACAAATTTGATTAAACTAAGAAAAAAACGCCATCAGCCGCTGCAATTGCTAGCTCATTAGCTCGATGTGATTGTTTTGCTTTCCAATGGTTCTACTGATGGCGTTTCTCAAAGTGTGCAAAAGTTGGTTGGTAACAAAAAACCAACAGCAAAAATATCTTCCAACACGTCAAATGATCGTTATAAAGGTCTTTGCACTCACTCCGCGCTCAACCAAAACCAAAAAAAATCCATCCCCCATTCATAAGCTCCAAAGCGAACCTGTCTTTGCTATTTTTAGCTTCGAAACTCCGAACACCAAGATTCTATTGAACAACGCTAACACCCGGCCCTATGCAAGTGGCTCGCCAGCTCATTAGCATACAATACCCCCAGCCGCCCCGAAAGGCAGATGCAAACGAAACGAAAATGCACCGCAAAATCGATAGAAAACTAGCTAGCTGCCTAGCTAGCAGGCGCCAGCATTGAGTAGCGCAGCACAATGTGCATACAGTAAGCCGCTTTCGTGCATTTCAATTTGCTGCTGAAATACATTAAAGTTTTGAAACAAAAACAGGCACTGCTTTGCTTTGCTCTCCGGGACAATTGATTCGATTCGTGTGTTCGAAGCGTTCCTCGTTAAACTTTTTGCATTTTGTCGTGGGGATTTTTATTTTGTAAAACACTTTTCCACTTATTCTACCACACCGCATCTTCCTTTGTATTGTTTTAAGAGTTTTGCTTCCCTTTGTTTCATCATCATACACAATCATTGCAAGAAGCAGAAGACACACACAAAAACACACGAAAAGCAAGCATTAGAATAACAAAACAATAATATCTTCGCCAATGTTTACGCCATTCCCCCGAGGTCAGCATCTTCTCCGATTGACGAAACATCTCAACAACTCCTTCTTCCAATCTGTCCAAAGAGCCTGTATGTTGTTATGTTTGTGCCCGTGTGCGGCGGTGTGATGGTCCGTATGGTCAATCAGTCTTTGTGCCGTACGCCCTCATCCCCATCCGCTCTCCTCTTCAATCCCCTTGTTTTGCTTTCCCAACGACACACACACTCACACAAAACCTTCCGCAAACACTGCCCAGCTGGTTTGCATCATAACAAATTCCGTCTCGAGCGGCATATGCCACTCGTCGAAAGCACCATCATCAGACCCCCTATGCTCGGCCCGATGGGGGTAGTGGCAGCGAAAGAGTTTCTGCATCTTCTTCTTCTTCGGTTGGGAAACTGGCCGTTGTTTTCCTTCGCTTATCGTACCAACAAATGGTACAGCGTTTCGAGAGCTGAGAGTAGAGGTTTCTTTTGGTTTTGGACGATTTTGGGTAGGATCGATCACAAGACTCAAAACTCAACAACACTTAAATCAACACGAAACCCTTCTAAACCCGGTGTGATGTTACGAGGTGACGACGATAGGCACCTACATAATCGACTGGGTCGTTCTTATCGATCGTTTGGTACTGCGGAGTGGTTCATCTGCTGTTCGACAAGGATTCTGGATGCTATCGGATGTGTATATCCTTCTATCAGCAGTGTTGATTAAAGCTTTTCTTGTGATTTTGCTTTCCTTTCGGGTGTTGATTATACTCGAACTCTTTTTCATTTTTCATTTGCTTTCATCTGAAGATAGATAACCACAAAGCAGTTCTTCCAACAAGAACTAAAATGAATCCTTATCGTTGAATAATCAAAATGCTCGAAACGAAAGATAAACCGCTCCATATATCCCTTTGCCTAAGATTATTCTCCCTTTCCCGAGTGATGATTGCTATATGATCCATTCTCGCGCGCGTAACAGCCAATCTCAAGCTGTAGTTTCTCATCAACCACACCCACCACACAGCAAAACGTTAAACCTCGGAAAACAACAGTTGCCAGCACGGTTCTGGTTCTGGCGTTGCTAATATTAGCACACCTCCAATCACCTCCACCATACAAATGGCCTGATTTTCGCGCGCATGATGCTTGGCGCGATTATTAACACTCACTTAACCAACTATCGCTTTGTCGTTAAACGGCACCCAACGACGCTCCGTGGCAGAAAGGAGCGTGCTTTCAGTCACTCTCAAATTCGATGTCAGCGATGCAACGCCTTTCAATATACCTTTTCCCTTCCAACTTCCTCTTCGCGATTTTACACCCGCGGGCGGTAGAGCATAACAATCTCAGCACACAGCACCTCATGTTTCCGTGCGAAATGATCCAAAATTCATCGGGAGCACCTTTCACCCCGGTTCTTAAGCCGCTCGAAAGCATCCCTAAGAAGACGGTCTCTCACGGGGGACGGCGGTTAAGCGATTCACCTTTAAAAAAAGTGTGTTCTTTGTTTTGCGCTTTCGCTTCGGTTCGTGTCGGTTGGAGTGAAATTTAAATTTCCATTAACAATCTAATCATACTTTGCTCTAACCAGCCACGAACAGTCGTGCCCTTTGCTCAATACGATGTAAAATTACAACCCAACCTTTGGTACATGGGCCCGCTGCTGGTGCTCCGCATCCCTTTCACCGAAGGGCGGAAGAAGATGGGCCGGCCAAAATGTCAGCTTATGAAAATGGCTGATGATATTGTGGCAAAATGAAAAGCCATAAGTTTTACCACGTTCAATGGATTCTGATACCGCTCTGCCGCTCGTGGATATTGCACACACGCTTTACTGCTCAGATGATTTTCCGTAATTGGGTCGCCGTTAACCCACTGGCAGTAAAAATTACTCTCCATGTAGGCGCCATCTTTGAAGCGTGGTAAAAACGCGCCTCGCTTAGAGAATCAGTGTAGCCATAAAATGCCTTGTAGGTGAGCTGCTCATGTGCCAATGGAGATGGGAAAAGGAAATGCTTTTTTGTTGTAACAAAAGCTTTGCTTTTATTAAAAACTTTATATCATGCCTTTATGGTGGTCGTGCTCTAAACTATGGTGCTATTTGTTTGGATTTACCGTATAGTACAAAGTACCACGATAACACGATGTTCTTATCCTTTTTACCCTACAAGCATAATACGTTTCTTCTTCTAAAAATGCACATTACGGATTATATTGTAAGTATTGTTGAAGTCTTCCTCAACTTTCCTGTACGCCATTAGCTAATGATTCGAATAAAATTAAAGGTGACTAATACTTTCACAATAACATACGTCAATACGCCTCCGAATCTTTAGAAAAAAAATTAGAAATTTGAATTTTACCCTACAACAAAAAAATGCACCACAAACAGTCGCACATGAACATCATGCGTTAAAAGTGGCGCACCGATTTGACCGTCAACGAGGTGAACTCCCAAAAATAGTACCACCATCTAGATGAGGTGTCCAGTATCCACATGTATCGAAATGTTACATCTCAATACGCGCTGTGCAGTGATTCATCAATGTGCGCTTTCACGGGCGAGCCTCTCTGAATCATGCTAAGATGACGCATCGTCGTTGCTGGAGGAATGCGTAAACGTACGCTCAATGAATGAATATTTAATCTTGGTTAATCCAGCGATTGTTGTGAATTGCTTTTGGTTGCAATCGATACATTTTGAACGTAGTACTTTCAAAATATGTATATTATGATAACAGAAAACAGGTCAAATGTCTTAAGTTAACCTTATTTTGTTGACAAGGTGTGGTTTAATTGCTCATTTACAACCATGCGTTATCATAGTAATTTACGTTTTACAACTAATCCTCCAATTAAGTTCTTAACGTTATGCTCTCAAAAAAGGTTTCACTTGCAAATACGTTCCTCTGCTTCATAATGACTCCTTTGCAATGCATGTTTTTGCTAATTTTGTCATTGAAATAAACTGCTACATAGCTCCTTTTCGTTTGTAACGAAGGTTTGGTTGGATAGTTTAGTTGTAAGAACCTCTCCTGTTTTTGCACTGCTTCCAACAACCATATTCATCCATTGATGACTTCTAGAGTGTAAGAAATATGATGAAAAACTTTCCAAGCTTCTTTTAAAAAAGACAGCCATTCACTCCCAAGTTATAATTAATACACTTCAGCGAAATGTATGAGCCATTCCGTTTTCTTACTACTCCGTCTTCGAGCTGAACAAAACCACAACCAGCACAAGTCGTTACACCACGCCCCAAGGGCAATACAGGAATGTGTGCATATCAAACTAACAAAAAAACAGGCCGCGCTACCGGCCGCAAGAAGCCCGCCTTAATGCAGCAAGCGATTTACGTCTAGACACGTTGGAATATAAATGAGCTTTGTTATTGCTTGATATTTTTCATATTTCTTACAAACTTCACGCCCCAGCCGAATTGCTGCTTGGGTAACAAAAAAAAGATTCCTTACAATATTGCTAGAATTTTGGAGGAATATTTTAGCGTCTTCACTAGCAACGCGTGCATTGTGGTAGCATGGTCAATCATTCAAGAGTGCCTGAAGGAGTAGGTAAATGGTCTGGTCGATTTGTCCTCAGCCAGGGATAACAAATTGCATGCTTGTGGAAGTTTGGGAATGTTCTTTTTTTTCTCCTCTTTCGTTGCAATTTTATAGCTTCCCATTTAGAAGAAAAATAATCGATTGTACATCATCAGGTCATGCCATCAAAGGGGCGACTTCATAGAAAAACTATCTACAAAACTGCTTTATAGAGGGAGCTAGCTGATATCGATGAATGATTTATAAGCACCCAGAAGCATACAGCTCATAAATCCTGCCATATTTTAAATCACAATGCAATCTATGATGTTCTACTTCCCTATAACCATGCTGCAAGTGTGCAGTTTACAAAATTGAGGTTAGCATTAAATGTGATCATTTCAAAATTGAAATATAAATGGCATAATGTTCTTTCTGTTACAAGAAAAATCATACTTTCAGTGACGTTTCCATACCTGTAATAGAGAAAAAAGCATAAATTAATAATTATGTTTTATTAAATTAATTGAAGAAGACATCATTTATAAAATGAATTTATTATTCAAATTGCTTATGATTTAATGGACATAGTGCATTGCAAAGATATAAGTAAATATATGCATGTTGCAAGTCTCGAGTAAGGTCGTCCTCATGAAATAGGCAACAATACACTGTTTTGTAATTTCCACACTGTGACAAACCAACAATCAATCGATGGTAGCGAAGCCAAACAAGATAGAAAACGTTCACATAATGGCAATTGTTAAGAGAATGATCAACACATTTGTTGTAAAATAATTGAAAATAATATAAACACGCATCATGATTGTAACATGTCCTTCCTGCAGCGGCCGGAGACTTCTGACTTTATAGTTTACTCCATTCGCCACATCTGTTTACGTCCGCTCAGAACCAACCCGACATCCGCTTCCGTAAATTGATTGCGTACCGGCGACGGATCCATAATGCAGCTTCAAACAAATGACAAGTACGATCGTCTATTTAATAATTGAGCTCATAACGAGAAGTAAACAAATCCCCAACATATGCTGCTGCCTTGCCGTTCGCTTGTGTTGTTCTACGTCTGAGTGAGCCTATCGGACGAGGACGATCTTTTCGTTTCTACGCTCCGCCCGGATGACTTACACATTCGCCCGCTCCTACACCACAACCATCTTCATCCCATGGCTGCGGTGCATATAACTGTAATCATTGCAATTGCACTCATCCCAGACCCACAGTGCAGCAAGACACAGCGAACGGCTGCCGCCTTCCCCGTAACCGAGGCCGGAAACCGGCCCAGACGGTTGGGGGCGGAAGAAGATGCAACCGACGACGACGACGACGATGATGATGTAGAAAACAAAAAGTAAGCAAAAGACAAAGTAACAATCAAACAACAGCGCCCAACGCCCTCTACAAACGGGCGGGCTCTAAACAACCATTCGCTCCGTTCCGCTTCCCTGATGGCTGTGAAACAACCCCCTCTTCCCCCAACAACCTACTGGCACTGACAAACAAACACACACACACAAACGAATGCGACCGCAGTTGAACCAAACACGTGTGCACAAGGCGGACTACACAGGCAATTTGTGTACCGTTTCATTCCGACGTACCAGCACATCTCCCCCATTGCCCCCGGTACGTAATCCCACACGATGCGTTGTAAAACAATAATTCCCTGATTTTTATGCGCGACTCTTCTGGCGTGACTGCATTTATGCTTCATGCATTTGCGCTAATGCAGCCATCCGCCACCCCCGTTTTGGGGTGGGCGGCCAGGAAGCAGGAAGCTGGGAACGGGGCCGTTTTTGTTCATTCGCGTTATGCTTACCAAACGAAGCTGGCAGGCAGTAACCACCCGGTTCTCCGGCTTTATGAATCTCACCTTTCATTCTACTGCTATGACGCTGCTCTTCCTCGTCTGCTAGTTTTGACTCCATTTCTCCCCCTATTGTCGGATTATGAAAAATGTGTTCCTCCCAGCCCCGGGAAAAAGCTCTCCGGAAGGAAAGCGAGGAAAGAAGTACGGCCCCGCGGGGCAGGCCCCATGGCTGTGGCGTGCGCGGGGAGGGAAGCGATTCGTCTGTAGTGGGAAATGGGCTTCGTTAACGGATGCCACAATGCGTCTCATTTAGTGACTGTTAATGTCGGTTGGGGTGGGTGGGTATAGGTGCTAAAGCATAATGATTCCGATTCCTGAGGGCCTGAACCGTTTGCCCCGCAGGCCCCGTTTACACACACCCTACCCACGCTTCGTACCAGGAGGTTAGAGATTTGTTTGCAGTCATTCACTTCCTACGCCCGCAGCTGGTATGATCTTGTTTCGCACGCACAGGACGTTTCCATTGTGATAAGACAGTGTCCGAAGCCGAAGTCTGTTCCCAGCGGAGTGTGCCACGGGTGAAAATCAAACAGTCGCATATTATGCCAACAGTTGCTGTTGTGCTTTTTTTTTTGTTCCCCGTTAAAAGCCATCTGCATAAACGGTGACATATTTAGGTGCCAACAACAATAGGCTGTTGTCTATTCGACAGGGCAATTATGCAGTAGCGTTGAAAGAAAACGTGTTTGGAATATGATTGCTTTGTGTGATTTGGAAAAGTGGATAATTTATTTAATAATATGTTAATGTATTGAATGTTTAGTATCTTCTTTATTTCTGGTGCTTCTTATGTTGTGTTTGATATTTTGTTAGGATCTATTTATTTTTTTGGATAGAAAAGTTATTCATGAATCTCTTTGGAGCATTCAATATCTGCGTTTAGTGTCTGTGTATTTTTTAAAGTTTTTAGGATCCTAAGATATTTTGTGACTTCACCATACTTGGTATGTTTAAAGGCTTGTACGTGAGTCTAAGAAGCACATATCTATTTCAATTTATTTCATCGCAATTGCCCAAGTTCTGGTCACTTTCTTCCTGTGATGGTAGCTCGAAATAGGAACTCCCTGATTCTGATTCCGTGTTCGGAATCAATTCCGAAGTCGAGCCCGATTTTGGAATCGATCAGATTTGGCCCGGGAATTGTATTAATTTCCGTAATCGTCTAGCAATCTCCATGAGAATGAATGGCGCAACACATACTTTTGAATTATTTGCGGTGATCTTTACAATCGTAGCTCCATAGAACTCTAATGCCGACTGTCATGGAAATGACAAGCCCCTACTTCGATTCCGGAGCTGATTCTGATTGCCGAACCGATTCCGATTCAAGAGCTGATTCAGGAATCTGATTGCCTGAACCTACTATTTGGAATTTTATTCATAAAAAAATTGAAGCTAGTCGGAATCTCAACAAATCTTCATTTTTTCCCTTCACTATTTTTTTTTATTTTTTTCATGATCGCCTCATCCGTCCGTTGAAACCTTATAGCAATCTTCGACTACTCTACTATACTATAAAATAACTCTCTATCTTTATCATCTATGAAAACTTTAGGATTTATAGGATCTTATGGGAATTTGTAGGAACTAGTCAATCTTCAGGATATCTAAGTTTAAATGGTTCCAAAGCAAACGTGAATTATAATAGAAAAAAGCTCCAGTTCCTTCATTTCGCATATCAATTCAAACGATTTTTAAGCAAATTCACAGCCCAAATCATCCTTAGAGTACCTTTCCACTTGCCAAACTATTTTCCATCGCACAAATAGCGACACTAACTCCTTATTCTCGTGCTCTTAAGAGACCACAACGACAAAATGCCATTCCACTCACCAATTTGACGCTCATGGTGACGTTGATGATAGCGAACGATTGTGACGTTCAAATACATTTTCTCGCTAAATATCCCGAAGCGCACGTTCTCCTCTAGCTCCTCAAGCACTTTCTGCTTTTTCTTCATCAGCATGTCATTTTATGATTAGCGAAGCGTTGCACTTTATGCATCTTTCTCCCAAGCACCTACTGTATATATTTCTCCTGTCCCTGTGCGTTTTGTTTATTTTTCCCTCCCAATCCTCTCGTGGTGTGCCATTGCCAATTCCCACCATCTGCGACATTCCTTCCTCGTGGGTGTTGTGCATTCTATTTTCTGTGCAAAGTTTGTCGTTTTGTCGCAGGCGCCGGGCGAGATTCGCGTTACTTTTTTGCCGCGGATGCATAAAAACCCATCCGCCAGCAGGTCCCACGGTGGTGTGCCGTGTCACAGAACTTTGCTGACAGCATTCGCGATGGGAAGGACACATCATTTGGTGCGCACGGAGAGAAAAAGCGAACGACCGAGCATTGTAGGGTGTGAAATGTGATAGAATAGCAATAAAGCGTGGGGACAAATGGTGTCTAAGGGCGGTGACACAGCGTCGCGAATGTAAACTTCATACCAGCGAAGAAGGACCCAGCGCAACATTGCCATCCTGATCGTGATTTCTTAGCGCCCTAGCGGTTCGGGAAAGTTCTGCCAATGGCTTAGATCCGGGAGCTGTGAGAGAGGTTTGCTGTGCAGAACTGTGAGAAAGTGTACTTCTCTTTGCTGCTTCTATCCTTCTTACTGCACGTGTGCCGTATCGTAGCCGTATGTCCAACATATGATTGCATTGGTTGTGATGTTCTGCAAACTGTTGACGGTTGGAACGAGCTGGAAGCATCACACCAAGATTGGTTCATTCACATTGAGGATATCGAGTTGAAGGAAAAAGGGAGAAAAAGAATCAAAAAGCATCAAAAAGCAACGACCAAGTTTGTTTGACAATTTTGCTTTCTAGCGTGCAGTTCTTTGCACCATCTCTCGTTGAAGCAATTGGCGAAAAAGTTATAATCTTGCTAGCTGGTAATCCAACGATTTCAAAACAAAGCTCTTCTTGGCGACTTAGGTATCAACGGAGTGGATAAGCAGAGGAAGATTACTTTGAACTTTTTCTACACACAAATAACCAGCTACAGTAGAACGGCGAGCAATGGCTTGGTTCATTTGTGTGTTGCAGTTTACTGTAAGCATATAAATAGCTATATTAAGAACATTGAAAATTCTTTAAATTATTACTTTATTAAATCACATTCAAAGTTTATTTAAAGTGTATTCTTTGTTTATAACACCTAGACATTGTAGATTATATCCTATTCTTTCTTTCGTGCTCTCTCTCTCTATTCGGCACTCCCTCACTTAGGTTGATTCATTGTTCACTGTGTCATTGGTGTCACAGTTTTCCTTGCTTGCTTCAACTCGTTCATATTCATTAATGTCGTTCATAATTATTCCGAGTACAACACTATCGCCCGCGCGATACTGCTGCGGATGAGCTGACGACTGTATCTTGATTTTATAATAACAAAATAATGTTAATGAAGTGCCTGATGCCGAAAGCAAAGCGAGAAAAAAGGGCACAAAAAACACCAAAATATTGCTTCATCGTTGACTGTACACCACTGCCGGCGTCCCGGATAATGCTAAGCTAAGCCAACGGTAAAGTAATGCGGAGAAAAGAAAGCCACAATCGTAATTTCGTAGCCACAAACATTCACACACCCACAAATACGCGAAGAACTTCCGAGCCTAGACAAGCCAGCCATCTGAGCGAAAGAAAACAAGAAGAAAAAAACCTACAAACGGAAGTTTGTACACTGACAACGTGGTGATATGCTGCTCACCGAAAACCGCAGCCGACAGCCGGAAGACATATTTTTAATTAAAATTGTCGCTGTTCTGTCGATTGCAAGGGTGACGCTGCTGCAGGTGGTGGTGTGGTACAAAAGCGAAGAAGTGTGAAAGAAATGACTACCCGTTGAGCAGTGCAAATATACGACAAAGTGAATAATTTTGCTGCAACCACCAAGGTAAATTGAAGAATTATTGAAGTGTTTCCATTGTCGAGGCGAATGAGTGACTTAAAAATAAAGGTAAAACCTAGAATAATTATTTCCGCATATAGAAGAAGCGTCTGAAATCCTCGAAATTAAAATCCTTTAATTGGTAAAATTATCTCCAACATGCTTGCTCACAGTGTACACCAGAAATCCCGCCTCCAAATAACCAATCTGCCGTTTTGTACGTAGAATTTGGAGAATAAAACCACAACAATTTATATCCCTTGAACCTTTTTCGGGTTGTACGCCGGGATTGCGTTACACCAAAAACCACAGGAATGTTGTTTGGGAAGTCGGAACATGTCGAAGATGTTCCTGAAATAAAACTTCTCCCAGCCATACGCAACTTTACAATCAAAAGTTATGAGGTTCAGCAAATCTCTGAACCCTGAAGGAGGGCCTGTCTCGCTCCCCGAATAACCTTTTACTGTTCCGAAGTAAGCTCCTTTTAAATCCTAATGAGATAATGTGACTCTATTATCAAAATCTGACCAAAGGGACTCCACAACCACACCTTCCACGGGCACCCTTTAACATTCCAGCAGCCAGGAACACGCGCGGACACGGGGCAGGGATTTCGGGCCTAGGGTCCCATATAATCTGGATGGAAACAAAGAACCGAAGAAACAAACACGAGAAAGCCCATCAATTTATAAATTCCTACGCAAAGCACCCTTCCCATTAAACGACACGAAACCCTTGCTCGGTGGCCCCGGAGGATGCTAACCAAAAAAGCTTCGAATGTTGTAAACGCACACACACGCATGCAAGCACACACACACGCAATGAATCGTTCACTTTCCCACCGTAGGCAATCGCAGGACGCAGGACCCCATGGCGCAGCATGGCGCGACATGACGTGAGAGTCCGGTTCGACCGGTTTCTAGGAAGAGCGGGCACCACATCCAGGAGGACACAGACAAGCCCATACATAATAAACAGGTACCGGGACGAGGTCGAGGTCTTCGGAACAGGGGACCGGATCCAGCGGGCACCGTTCACCAGCAGTTCCAGCACGACTTTCAAGCTTTGCAGGACGGCGTACGCGTACGGCCTACTACCTGCTGCTCGGGCGCAAAGCGTACTGGTACACAGCCAGCCAGCCAGCCAGCCCATTCCGATGCTGGCTGGCAGCTGCATCTGCTTCTTTTGAAGCGATTCCGACCGAGCTAAATACGAGGCCGAAAAAAGGTCCGTCGGAAGGATGGACAAACAGCACAGAAAGAAAAAGAAAAAAAAAACACAAAACGGTTACAATATGTAATTTGCATTCACATCCTGTCCGTTCGCTGCACGGTTTGCTGCTGCAGTGTGCCCTTTTCTCTGACTTCCGTTCTTGCTTTTGCCCTTCGTTGCATGGCGAGACGTTCGTGAGGCACAGGTTTGGTCTGTTTTGCCGACGTTACGTTTGCAAAATAAATGCATCGGATGGAAATTGGTTTATTTTCTGTTCGGGAACTGTAGATGAGTTGCAGTACGTCGAGCGCACCAAGAAGCAAGTCCTTCGACGGTGGTGCGATTAGGTTGAAGGTGTGCGTGTTTCGCGTAAGGGCCATAAATGGAGTTTCGCGAACAACCTGCCTCGAAAGTGTAACGCAGCCAGTACGCCGGCCGGCCACGTAACGAGCCCCGATCGTTAAGCGGACGAAATCAGAGGATAGTGGAATTAGTTTCACCATAATCTCTGCCGCCGGGTAATCGCGTAATACTGATAAGCAATCGGATGTGTGTAGGTTGGGGCTCGGTAAGAAGCAGACGTGTTAGTAACATTACGTGTCCGTGTTCCGCCCAAACAAAGTTCCGGTTGCAAGTTGCACACGCCCCTTGCAAACCCGTCGAAACACAATCGACAGTGTGGGCACAGGTTTATTGCACTCCATCATAAAAGTAATGCTCGCCGAAATGCCGGGCCGCCGGTTGAATGGTGATCGAATTTTCGAACGCATCCTTCGCGTGCGATCCACAAACAAAAACTTTTACCACTGAGTTCGATCGGGGTAATGCCGGAATAGGGGCAAATCACAGAGAGCCCTCCACTCATCTGGAGCTCCGCTGGCAAAGGAATGGTTTAATTTCGCAGCGGTGGAGCGATAAGAAATCGTTTCATTGCCGTATTTGGAGTTCAATTTCACGGGACGGGGGCTTGCGATGGAAATTGGTACAGTAGTCGGGAGTCGTCTTTTGGCGATTCCAATCAGAGTCAAAGAGAGAGAGAGGGTGGTGTAACTGCGTGCAAGTTGTCGATGCACTGCTTCGACCGCTCGATACCTTTCACGGTGGAAGCGCGATTGGAAGGTGAAGATAACAACACAATTGGACGTTAAGCCGCAGACCAAACAAATGGATACATATTTGGTATCATCTATCTTGAACCAATATTTAACTTGCACAAGGTACATCATTCGATAAACAAATAAATACGGTGAGTGAATTTATGTAAACAGCAATGAATTAAGATAAGTGTAATAGGCACTTACATTGTGCTTTGTTTGCTAAATTTTTACTAAAATATATAATATTTGCTGGCTGGCCCATACAGGTCAGTAATCGGCAAACTTTATGACCTCATCACAGAGTTTACCAAGTCATGTTGCGATATGTTTTGCATACTTTGTTGCTCAAATTTGAGTTTGAAATTGAATTCGACAGCTGCGATGCATTTTTTACTGGTCCAACAACCAATTTCATTCATTGAATATGGTGTTTGACCCGCTATGACCCCTAAGTTAAATGCACGAACTGTTAAATCCAATCGGAAACGAAATGTAAACAAACCAATTTTGAGTAAATGCAAATAATTCGAATAATAAAATAATAATAAATCGAGTTATGGCTCACCTGCATGATTCCACTAACAGGCTGAAATTGAAGCTTTCTAGTGTTCTAGTGATCATAGGGGACATTAACAGAATTATTTTACGCGAGATTTTTTTCAATACTAAAATTGTTACAAACATATAACAATTGCTGAAAATCATCTTGCGAGCGTTCAATAATGCGATTCACTTTAGAACTTCATTCAGAGTACAGCTTAATGGTTTTGTTTAGAAATTTTAAAATTTCGACTTATCAAATAGATATTCAAATTTTGAGAGCACCCAAGGCAACCCTCAATTCTTTGAACTGTCACTAATCACAGCTACAACTCTGGTTTTGATGTACACTTACGCTCAAATTATTAAATTAAAAAAAACTGATGAAAACAGTAGACATCAGTATTAAAAACCCTATGACAAAAGATTTTTTTCATCTAAAGATCCTGGAGATTTGACCGAAGATGCCTACTAAGATAAACTGAGTCTTGATTAAACAATATTTCTCAATCGTGCCTCTTTATTTCAATAGTTTGATCCATTTCGTCGATATGTCTTTCCAAATTAATATTTACTGTTTGTAATTTGTTATGTAAACATGTAAACAGCCACACATTTTGAGACGTGTTGTTAAGTATTTAAAGCATCTAATATTAGAAAATTTGTAAAAAAATATCTTAATCCAAATATAAATCCATATCAAAAGTAAACCATAAATATGCTAACATAACAAGACATCTTCAGATCAAACAAATAAATTGAACGTTTCTCGCCAATGCCAGTAACTGATAAAACCAACTATTAGTCTCTAATGTCAGCAGTTTCCAATCGATATAATCTTTTTGCAATCAGTTTTCTTTCTGATTTCTCCTCCAGCAATATCTCGCGTCTCTAACCGACATACAACAACAACAACAAAAGCATAATCTACTCTCATCAACAGCTCGCCGCAAGCGCTTTGCGACTGGAACGATGTGACACCTGCTCTTCACTTCAGCCAGAGACCCCGCAATAAAATCGAGATCAATTTAGCGATGCGGCTCACCCAAACCGGGTCCGCAATAAAAAATTACATCGACAGACCGTCACCAGCACCAGGTTTTCACACACACACTCTGCTGGGTTTGCGGCCATTGATTGACCTCCTCTGTCCCACCACGGCATCCCTATTTCCCGGCGCAGCATTTGCTTTGCGGGTGAAACTTACGACGATTTGCTCGCAGCGTTCCTCTTCACCGTCTTCAACCTCCACACCACATCCGTCGTGCAGCGGCTGCAGCCGAGACCAGACCAGACGATGCTGCGGATCGGCAATTTTCCCAACCGACCAAACGAAAGGAAAAACCGGAAAACCATCCATTGAATCATGTGTTTGTCGTAACATGACCAACTTGTTATTCGCTGCCACAACCCTTTTTGCGCGGTCGCCGCCGACCGAGCACCGAGTTAAACGCTTCCGAAACGATCACTCAACAACCGGTTTGTCCGGTGGATGCAACGAAGGGGAAAGGGGTTTTAATCGTTCTTCCGATCTGGCGACACCGGGCGACACAGTTGCCACAGAGTATGGCAACATTGCGCAGACAGCCCCCCCCCCCCCCCCCCCAGCATCAGCAGCCGCAGCAACAGCAGTGAGTGAAAGTGAATGTAATGAGAGAGAATTTGCTGCTGACATTAAATGGCCTTTCTAGCGGTTGCGACGAGGGAGCGAAGGAAAATCTCGTTCGATGTGTATGTGTATCTGCCGAGGCGATTGTGCTTAAAATTCATCTCCCAATTGGTTTGGTTGGACATAAATAACAAATTGGCGTGGATGTTGCGCCCGCGGCAGAAACAAAACGCTACTTAAAACTGATCCCAAAATAAAAGAAAAAAGAAAAATATTTACAAAAAAAACGGAAACTGAAGCAGAGCAATGACCATCATTCGTCGTGAGGTTGATAATTTAATTATTTCATGTTTTGTTACAATTAGCCCGACCGGCGGGCAAGGTAACATGCTCGTGGGAATGGTATCTTTAGCAGTAAAATGCTCCAAACACAAAGCCGTACGACAAGATAAGATATTTTTCATCTTTTCCGAGAACTTTTTTATCCGTTCAGGGGCTGTACTTATGATAAAGCAAAAGGGTCTCTTGACAGGCAGACAAATTCAGTTAGCTCTGTTTCTTGGATTGTTTTTATCTCCACTTTTACAACCTACCGCTCTACCAGCTTGATTCGCAAGCATTAAACAAGCCTGTCGCCTCTTCCTCGCAATCCACTTCACATAGCTGCTCGGGAATACATATTTTTCCGCGCGACCTTTTCGACACAGCATTCGTCGTTTCGCAAATAGCGTTCATTTACATTCCCAATTAAGTAATTAAACATTTAATTTCCACCCCGTTTGCACCGCGAGAGATGCTCGTCCGTACCGGCAGCCGGCAGGTCAACAGGGTTGAAATTTGTGTTTTCACTTTACACTCCGTGGCATTGCGCGGCACTGCGGCTCAGTTACCACACCCTCAAGATGGTGCACAGTGCCGGCCGCTACTCTCCGGTAGAATTTACACTGCACCATTAAAAGAACATTAATTTCAATTTTCCGTTGACAGATTGCTCCCGACCATTCGCTCACTCTCGCCCCTACAGCGTATGATGGACAGAGATGAACCGGATTTGAAGATGAGGGTTTTCAACAATGTTCGTAGCGAACTCCGCATTCCTCCACACTCCACAATCCAGCAATCAGACAAATGACCGATGAGTTTTTCGTCCAATAGCGTACAACGAACTTTATGCCATGCACACCAGCTGTTTTGGAAAGCCGGTCACAACGAGTCCCCTATCCAAGCAGGAACGTCTAGGAACAAAACTCATCGACAGTTTGTAAAGAATGATTGATGGCAGTACACGCCAGCCAGTTGGTAAGATTCGATTCGATGGGACGATTTTCTGGATCATTGGGATTGGATGGGAGGGTTTTTTTTACTGCTGGAAGACCGTATCATTATGGTCGTATAATTAGGGCGTTGTGGCAGCATAACGAGGCTCGTAAAGTAATGAAGCGAATATCACCTCAAGCTGAATTGATTGATTGCGTTGCGGAGCTCCAGTTCTAGCTGCAGCTTATTCTTCACAGCAAGAGTGACCTTAAAGATGTAGCAATGTACTTGGTCAGAAATGTGTAAAATAAAAAAGCTAATGGAGAATTAAAGCTCACCTTTGCGGCGTAGTATTTTGTCCGTCCACACGCTTTGTGTGCATGGCATAACCTTCGGGCAAAACAACCCTCACAACTGCAACTTGTTCGAATGACGGTGGCGGCTGTTTGGACATTCAAACCCATGTCAGCGAGTCCACCGAACCGGACCACCTTCAGTGGAGAAGACTCACCAATTTAACAACAACAGTTGCTCCAAACTGCTTCCCGGCTTAGCCAGGCTCGTTCCGAACCCGGCCACGATAACGATGTAGGCGGTACCCTACTAGCAATGAGAATGAAAAAGTGTGCGACTTTCTGGCGAGGGGCATGTAGAAGCATGGGGAGACGGTTGGAAATTCGCGGAATTGCTCGGAGGCGCGAGCGTGTTTTGGTTTCTACACAGTTTTTGCACTCACACAATTACACATGTGTGAATGTGTGCGTTCACTTTCAGCCTGCGCGCTCAGTTTGGTTTTCTCGCAGCGGCATGCGGGTATCGGTGTCTCGCTCGCACTAGTGCAGCGAGTGTTCCTCTGTGCGCTCCCCTTCTTGCCACCACACGAAATCGTCAGTTCAGCTCAAGCGTTCGCCGTGAAAGGCTGCGCTCGTGTTAGCCTAAGTCCCGGGCGATCGAAGTTTCGCTAAGTGTTGAAGTGTTGTGCACATTGAAATGAAGCTGCGCTTTTCTTTCACCATTTATCTTAAATGTGTGATATGCGCTGCTTTATTTCAATGTTTATTTTTGCTGTATCGAACATCAACAACGGGATCCACGCAGTTTGACGGCTCTTTGAAATACGACGATTTTTTTATATTAAGAATTTGTGTGATTTTGTGGCAAGATTGTGTGAAGCTATGTGTGAAAATGCCCCTTTATTTGCAATAAAAGTGATAAAATATAAACCAAGTTTGATGTGTTCAAGTTTTTGTTTTGATTCGGGTGCACCAAGTCCGAATGAAGGGAAGCGCACAGTGCGCTACGAAAGAAACGAGCGGGAGGGGGTGTCAGTCCAGCGCAGCGCAATTCGCTGGAATCAAGTGGGAGGGGGTACCAGTTCAGCGCTGCGCAAGCCGAAAGAAACGGGAAGGAAGGGGTATGAAGAAAATACGATGAAACAGCGCGAGCGAGCGTTCTTTACAGCGAGAGCGCCTCGTGTATTTTAAAGGCAAGCAAGAGAGCGCATTCTCTCCGTGGTAGCGCTCCATCCGCCATTTTTAATTTCGAGCCCAAAACAACGGACTTTGGATCCGACTTCGGGCCGGACCCCCACCGCATGTTTCTAACTACCCCTCGCCTGAAAATTTCGTTCTCTTTGTCTGTCGGGTATGGAATAGTTTCTTCATCGTTTACACCCACCAAACCCACACACACGCACATTGCCCACAGGTGTACTGCACACGAAACCAAACCGACGTATATCCGAGAGTACAATCGTTACATTGGGAAGGGATGCGAAGCGGTGAACTAAAATAACCTCCGAAGCCCTAACAAGCGACACCATTATTAGTGTGCCCGTGTCGCTCGCTTTTAGCCACAAGTGCTAATTATGTTATTAAACTAAGAAGTTTGGGGCCGGAGTGGAGATCTTGGGCCAGTTTTATCACCACACACGCCCACACGCCCAAAACGCTCGCAGTCAAAGGTGGGCCTTGTAGCCTTGACATTTAGCAGAAAGTGTCCGGTGGCCTAAGCCTGTTACAGGCTGTTGTTCGGTTGGAGGTAATTTTTCGATGGGTGCTCCCAAATTTCACATACATTATCTCATTGGCGCCTGGGTTTGGTTTGTGGGGTGTGTTCGCGTGCACGAAGAAGTTATGCCAGCAACGGAAAAGGGATGGTCGTTGTTGGTGCAAATTTTCTCAACAGCATTCTTTCTACACGTTTGTACACAGCATTCCAAGATGTTAACCTCGCTAAGGGATTGGTATTTGGACACAGTCCTTAGAATTGCAACTTCTTTGGTGCATTAGAATCAACAATTTTGTTGTAGAAGTCTTCATTTACTACACTTGCTAAATGTAAGCTACTTCTAGCTTATTGTGTGGCACTGCGCCAAAAGACCTCCCGCCAACATAAAGTCTTCAAAAAGTTGCAGACATCTCTGATGGTAGTAGCAGATCGTTGTCTCCTACCTATACCGGTTAGAGATGATTTGAATTACAAATCGCTAGACTCTGGGACGTTCGACGCTCATCCCACACAAGTAGTCACAATACGAGGAACACACAAAACTGAGGTACAAACGATCGCACATCCCGAACGCTCGAGCTTCCGATAGTGCCGAGGACTTCAGAGCCGAAGAACACTTCTAACAGCTGCCGATTCAGGTGCTTCAGTGTGTGAAAGAGTATGGTTATGGAGTGTTGTGTGGCATTCTATCCAAGGCAGTCCATTACCGGTATGCAATTAGTCCGTAAGTGGTTTTGCAGCGGCTCTCCTAAGTGCTACCGATGAAGGTGATGATTTTAAGCTGCTCATGTTCCCAACTCGACGAAGCACTCAGAATAACTTGTGCTGGAACTCACAAAACTATAGAAAGATGTCGCAAATTCCTCTTACCATTCGGAGTTTTTCATGAATAAATATCTTTTATTAAGTGAAATTGGAATAAAGTGTTATCAAACACCACAAAACTCAATCTTTTTAAAGTTAATGTCTTCCTCTTCGACTCCATCTTTTGCAGCCCAGCAACTGAACTTCTGGGTGAAAAGGTATCAATAAAACACTTTAATTATTCCAAAAACAGCATTTCAAGCACCCCTTTATGCCTTTAAGTCTCTTCATCTTCATTTTCCTATGCAATAAATATAGCGCATTAGAAAGGTGCAAAATGACTCCCTCCGCTGTACGCTGCCCCATGCCTGTCCCGCCTTCCCCAATTTACCCGCCCATTCGCCACGATGACCCAGATGTTTTAATTTCACGAAACCAGAAGCTGCCGCTACCACTGCCCCGGGGTTCATAATTTAACAGCAAATTTAAGCCACAACAGCAACAGCAACAAACCCCTTTAACCAAGAGCACTACCGCACCACTTCCGCATGGGGTGTGAGTGAGATTCTGGCGCATAAATTTCGGGCATCCTTCTGGCAAACCAGGATACATGGGGAGAACAGAAGACAGGAGAACAGGATCGACCAAAACACCACGCAGCAGAGCATACCCCGTTCGGAAGTTCCTTTCGCCTCGGGTTGCTTCAGTGCGGATGTGCCCTGGGCGGGGTGGAGGCACCGGGTTCAGAGGGTTTTGCCATTTGCCAAACCCCACAAACCCACGCTTCAGGGACAGAAAGTGCGTTCACGCGCCAAATTAAAGCTAATGGACTTCAACCGCTGCTACTGCTAGCGCAAGTGCTAATGCGTGCTTGCTATTCCCCCGAGCGGGTGCGCTTCTACGTTCCCCGGCAGCATTTTGCTTCAATCATCTCGGCACGGCAGCGCTCACCACCCCACACAGCAACCCACCGGGCATGCAAAACCGACCGCAAATGGGGAATGCTTTTTGGCCGCGTTCTTGTCGGAGGGTGGTGCGCGCGGGGCATGCATCCGATCTATTAATTCAGCAGCAACGACTTCCGCCGACCGTTATGGGTTAGTGTATGTGTGTGAATGTGTGTGCTTTTTTGCAGTTTGTGCGCTGCATCGATTCTATGAATTTAATTAATTCATTGTAATCTATGCTAATAAACGAAATATAATTAGAATATTGTCGATCGGGCTGTGCTTGCGGTTACTGTTCGTGCTGCTGCTGCTGCTGCGATTTCCTGCCAAACTGCAACAGCCAACAGAACATGTTGCTCGCCGCACAGCTTGTGAATGGAACCAATTAACGAGAGCTTATAGTAAAAGAGTCAATAAAAAGGATTACCTTTTTGCCAGACATAATCAATTAAACAATTGTACTCGATTATTGTTCGCTTCCGTCATACGTTTCGTTACAGAGCGACACATTAATTGAAGGAATGCAAATCATACAGCAACGGAGCAGAAGCAGACACAACGCTCCATACCGTATCGAATGATGCCGGGAATCTAACACGAACCGATGACGACGAGTGAGCTGCTGCATCCGGACAATTGGCACGGAATGATAATTGCTGCCCCGGTGGTGACGGGACACAGTGACGCCATCCCACCACGGAAGCGAAGGTGGCTCATCGTCGAAGTTAGTCACTGTTGCAGTTGCGCTCGGACATCCCGCGTCACGTGGGAATTAGTCAGCGGTGCAATGGTGACAGATTGCAGTTTGAAGAGCATTTCGAATGCACTACTACAACGATTGCTTCAGCACTAGATGCGTGCTGATAAACCCTCGCGACTTTCGTACACAAAAAAGAACCCCTCTCCGGCAGAAGTCACTCAATGTCGGGGTGTGATGGAATTGATTGAATATTAATTTACTGGCAGTGGTGATGCGAGCCTATATGGTCTTCTGTTAAGTGATTCCTCCAACGGCCCAACGACACTAAATCACCATAATGAGCGAGCAGCCCCTACACAGTGAAGCGCTTGGCTTGGACTGTTTCAACCTTCAATCCAAAGCCAAGCCATTTTATGACGGGTTTTAATTGAATTATTACCACACATCGTCAGCATCTTCAGCGCGCGGCGGAAGGCAATGAGTCAAATGTAGTAAACGACAATGTTGGTATGGCGCAAAAGGCTAAATAAGGTAAAGAGGGCTGCTGATGTGCTGCTAATGCCTGCCTGCCTGCCTGCCTGACTGCCCGAACAGAACCAGATGTGCGTTGGTTGCGCTTTACTACACTGTAAAGGCTTCCGCAGAATACCGTCAAAACCCCCGTGAGCCGCAAAAGGTATTAAAACTTTTCACGTGACGTAGGTGGCTGACGCGATGGGGGGATGCTATCTGTGTCGACGCAATTAATATCCATCCATCCCATCCCAGCCACGGTATCTTAAGCGGTCGAAATTGACGTTTGATGTCGCGTCGGTGCATGTGTAAATGGTTGGGCTTTATTAAATTGAGATTGACAATATCACCGTAAAGGTTATTAAGCCATAAATGGAGCGGTGGACACTAATAAGCACAGCGTACGCGGTGTGGAATGGTCGTATTAATTATGGTGAAATTTTGAAGTAGATGGCTAAGAAAATGACATGCCTTAATGAGCTTAAAATAGTTTTAAAAGGTAAGAAATTTTATGAAAAAAAACACAATTCAAAAACAATACAAAAGTGAAGAAATGTTCATAGAAATTAAATTTAAGCACTAAATAATAAAAACAAAAAAATACACATGTGAGAAATAAGATAGCGAGAAAGAAACTTTAAAGAGAATATTACATAAATTGAGTATATATAAATGAAAAGAAAATAAAGAAAACTGAGGAAGTAAAGTAGTACAACCAACTTTAAAAACAAATCAAAATATGAGAGAAAAATAATTGAATAAATAACAAATCAAAACAACATGAAAAAGACATTGAACTGCAAAACAAACAAAAGAAGCATAAAATGTGGGTGAAATTCACAAAGACAAACAAATTATGGACCCATTAAAACATGATAAAAACAACATCTGGCAGTCATCCAATAAAACATGAGACGTTCTTAACGATCAACTATCCTACCCGAAATCGTCTGCCGTACCATTGTAGCTGAAACCGAATATAAACGATATTTCTTTAAAATATGCCCATGTTTTACCGATTTTTCACCCACTTCCTGCTCTAGAGCTATAAATACAACAAAGGGATGTGTGGAAGACTGTTCGCAAGGAAGAAATCCTAGACAAACAAAGTCCCAGCGTAACGGTTCTCAAAATTCACAACACATCGCCCCGTTGCCCACCGCCGAGAACGACCAACCAGACAATTGCTCTATTAACGCTGGCGACATGATGTCAGCCCAAGCGGCACGAGATGATAAACATACTTCCCGCAGAGCATACAGGACCGGAACGGATACAATCTCAACCGATCCCGCAAAGCGACTGGAGAAAATGCTGTAAGGAAGAACAAATCCTTCCCAAAGCCACGCTGTTCCTTCAACAGTTCAGCTCTGCAGCAAGTGCGCCAGAGCACGGGACTAAAAGAGGGACAGTAATGCACGCACAATGTTGCTCGCGAGCTATTATCCTTTATCGCGTCGTCATCTTTAACGGGCGGGACATTCATCACCACCGGGCAAGGGAAGGCGGTACTCACCAGCGACAAGTAGTCGTTCTCGCGGGGCCAACCATCATCTTCAAGCTGGGCAATGCTCCTCTTCTTTTTTGGAGGTTTTTGTGAGTGTGCTTGAAATTTTATTTTCCTGCCAATTTCCCGCTAGATGAGGCCATTCTTCTTCATCCCATCCCCGGTCGCGTGTATTCTTAGCTTGATCTTGTGCTTTTTTGCGTGTACCCTGTTGTAAACGTGATGCTTCACCCTCGCACAGCATGGCTCCAAAAACAGAGCCATCCTTCCTGTGCTCTCCCGCTAAAAACATGGGGGTTGTAATTTTAATGCCATAAATTCAGTTTTATAGCCAAGCCATATCCCACGAACTGTACACAGGCGTCGTTGCCCTCGGGTGTGTTCCCGAACTAGGCTGCACAAACGTTTCTTCCTGCCCCATCCGCTCTTCTTTTTTTGTGGGTTACTCGGATGGATGACCCATCAGTAGAAGTGATAATAAAGTATCCCGGGCCTTGGGATCAAAGGCAGTGGAGCTAGTTCACTCTAGAAGTGGCCCCACAGTCGCCTCGTTTGACGCGCGAACAGGGCGAGCAAACAATCATGGTTTTGGGGCGATTTTTTTTTCGCGTTGCTCTTTTATTCACGTGGCGCGCGTTTCCGAATCCGGTGCGTTTGGTCGGTCAACCGACCGAGTGGATGATAATAAAATTAGATTCAATAAAAAAATATACGACAGCATAATTAATCATTTTTATCACTTTCTACGCACTTTCGGGGTCGGAGGAATTTTGGTTTCGCCCAGCCGTGATGCGTGTGTACGCCGATGTTGCTTTGGTGCAATGGTCACGCAACCACAAAAGAAGGCGAGGTAGAGAGAGAAGAACATGCTGAAACCCCCGGGGTGTAATGGTCAAATTAGTGGAATCTGTGCTGTAATTATGGGGCTTTTCGTGTACCAGTGTACGAGCTACGAGCACCTGCTGTGTTAGAATTTCTTGTTCACCACGCTGGTCAAACTAATGTTCTCATCAATACCGCAACTGTAAACAACGGACTTGAGGGCTGTAAAATTGTTTTATAATATGAACAACGTGACAATTCTGTGAAAATAACGTACATTCTTCTAGACAGATACTCCCTTCTAAGCATAAATTAAGAACTAGTCAGACAATAATGCCATAAACGTACCATTCGCGATGGATTTGGGCTGTTCATCGACTAATTTGGCATAACAAGCCACCCATTTCGACGGACGATCCAAAAGCCAAAGCGAAAAGCATGAGCACTTCCGTCTTTTTTCGCAACTGCAAACACGTCGCAGTTCCGGAAGTGAGTGTGAGACGACACTGCACCTCTTCTAGGAGTGACTTCCGCCATTGTGCATGCCGCCAAACGCTTCCTCGTTACCCCGTCCATTCAAATCCAAACCATCTTCAACGTGAAATAATTGCACATTGAATCGATGCGTGATGGCTATTACCATGATGCCACACGAGCACTACCGCCGGTTTGGAACCAAGGTAAAATTCCGAGGTTAAGTAAGCGAGCTCAGAACCACGCGGCTGCTAGAACGTTGCCTAATGTGTCTGCTACTGTCACGGCGATGCAATGCAGGTGTGCACCGTCGAAACCCAACACAATGCCTTTTACGAATGGGTGCGAGACTGTGCGCTACTCGATCGTTCGATCGAACCGTTAGATACTCGATCGTGTGACTAATTAATTCAAGATCGACCAGCCTTGACCACCAGTCGAATGACGTCCAAGGCGCACACTGCACTGCGCTGGTCTATAGCACCACAGCCTGCAGTCGGCCGCGGGTAACTGTTTGTTGATTTTCGCGCGTATCTAGAGCGCAGAGCTAGAGTGCAGCATTATGGTTATGTTCCAGTTGAACTCACACGCATCACTTTGTCCTCAATTTGGCCCTCTCGTGCAGCGCTCCGGACGCTGATCGCCATCCGCACGCATGGCATAAGTTTGATGAATTGCAATGGTGAGTGGTGTTTGGTTTTATGTCACGATTATCTTCGAACGTTTTTTTTTGATAAAGCTGTCAACACATTTCAGGGGATTATCTAATTTTGTTTGATCCGAATAAAATATTGCAACAACATGAGATTGGTTACACAAACGTGGCAGGAGGTTTTAAGAATCGCGTAATCGCTGCCTCTGCAAGCATTGATTAAACAACGGTCATCAGCTCGTAGTGAAAAGACGCCGCACAGTGTGTGGGGCAAAACACTTCCGGAGCGAACCCGTTGATAAGCCATGCTTTAGCCACTTCAGCGAGTACCCCCACCCGGGACACTGGTCTTATCAATTGCAATCAAATGTATAATAAATTCCACGGCACTGATTCACTAGCGAGGACTAGGCCAAGTGCGATTGCGCTAAGCGTATGCTGAGTGTCTCGCAGTGTAATGGGTTATGCTCGTTAGTTAGGTTTAAATCGTATCTGAATTAACGGAAGTATGCCATCCTATAATTGTTTCTAAATAACTTTCTCTGTCATGATAATGCGCGATTCGATTGTGCATTTGCTTGGTAATATTTGGCATAACAATCATGCTAGTGTAGGCTTCCCCTAGCTACTCATCGATATGACTGCCGATAGCAGGTCTGGTCATGGTCATTACTACATAAATACTAATTGAGAAAATCGATTGCAAATTCAAAATACAAGACAAACCATTCTAAATTCAGTCATTCATCAAGAATACAACACTATCTAAGACTTGCGTTCCTTTCTTAAGTCAAAAATCCACCGATTCTTTACAATCTCAATAATGGGGCCCTTCACGATTCTAGTCTGCTTTTTATATGGAGTTTGACAGATGGAGGCTGAAATCATGGTAACACTCCAAACAAAACCGCACTCAAAACTAGCCTGCGATTTTCAGTCTAGATTATTCTAGCCTCAAGGCTAGAATTAAATTCGAGTACCTACTCGAAAAAATGGGAAAACAAGGTGGTGTTTTAATTTATCCCAAGCTGCATTAAAGAGGTTAGATGGTGGAATCTAGAATCAAAGTGTATGTAGACCAGGTGGTCTCTTCCCAGATAATTGAAGAACTAATTTCTGAATTCAAAAAAGCTCCATTTGGCAGAATGGATGAAATTAATTTGCTTAGGAACGGATCATTTTTCAGATCAGCATATTCGTAGCAGACTTTGGTCTCCTTATCTAAGATGTTGTATCGAAACAAAAATGGATGTAAAGACCACCTGTATATTATACCCACTTTGATAGCTGCTCGAAAACTGCTTTACAATGCAAACAGCTGACAGGCTAAAATTTAAGCCTACGAGCTAGAAACGGAAAAGAGCCGATTTTTATACTATTATTGCGTTGTACAGTATCTAATTCCTTCTTGAAAAATTGTTGTGCTCCAGTAGATAAAATCAATCATACATGAGCTAACCTTACCGAGCAAGTAAAGACATTTTTTTCAGGTTGAAATAGTTTAGGCTTTACTCCTGAGGCAAGTAAACCAAGGCCTTTGGCTAGTTTGACAAGTGACTACTTGTTTGACATAATTTCATGCGGCAAACCCAATACCCCATAAAAAAGCTAGCCAGAATCGTAAACACCGCCCTCTGTTATCACAATTAAACTAACTAATGTTGAGCTGAAACAACCATCACATTAATCACGGAAAACATCCACCCTTAACATGAAAACTATGTTCTTCTCAAATAAACATAAACAACCAAACCATCTTCTTTACCTTCATCGCCCCCCAAAGAGGAGTAGTTCCTCACACTTTCCTTACAAACACCATGCCTTCAAACTCCATCAAAGCGTATCAACGTCACTTTCTACCTCGTACCAACTGAGCCACACCAGTTAACAAAAACCTTGTCGCCGAACTGCTAACTTTCTTAGCTTTAAATCAAAACATTAACCAATTAATTACCTCAACAGCAACATGCGGTTTGATGTAGTTTGTGTTGGGGTTTTTCTCTGTTTTTTGTATCCTCTCTTGTTGCATTGTTTTTCTTTCATTTCTTATGCTTCTTTCCCTTTTCTCTGCTTTTGTTTCTTCTGTTTTGTTTTTTTTCTTCTTCTTGTTTTGCATTCGCTTTCCAATACAAACCAGTCCGACCAGTGCTCTGACTCCGGCCGGTGTTGATACATTGTTTGCTACAACACCCATTTTCCACTTTCGCGATCTTGTCCCGCTGGGATGCACACACCGAGTGGCGAAGCAGCAGAACACCGCGGTGTATGACCGCGAAGGCCAGCCTCTGCAGTGTAATTAGCAAGTTTAAGTTGACACTTGAAGCTGCCCAAGCTTACTCATTCCCTTTCACCGCATGTGTGTGTGTGTGTGTTTGAGAGAGGAACACGCGGAACCGAGGCGAAACCACCATCCATGCGCAACGCGCGTTGTCGTCCGTTGCGTATCGTCTTCAGCGCACCAACAACAGCACCATGTGTGTGCGCAATCACGCCAAATATTTGCAGTGCGCGCGCGCACTCGCCCGAGTGAAGCAAAATCTTTGAACGTGATGATTACCTATCGCCGGAGAGCACGGGGCACCAACACAGACATTTGTTTAACTTGTTTTTTTCTGCAGGTTTCATTTTGCCGCTTATGGCAAGGTGGCTTAAAAATAAAAATAAACTAAAAGCGACAATATTATTTGCTGACAAAAGTTTCAAAAATATTTAACTAAATACATCGTGCGATTGAAAACAAAAGAACAATAAAACACAACACAAATAAAACACAAATAAATGAGCTGTAAACATAAAGTAATAATAATAAAACATGTCATCTCTTTGAATCAACTGAAACCAACAACAAAGGCACGCGAAAAAACTAAAATTTTTGGGCAGGGTCGATTTTTTAAACTCCACCACCCAGTAGTACAGTTAGTATCACAACCGTACCAGCAATTGTTATCTTCATAATTACACCAACAGCCTAAATAACTGTCCGATGACCCTGCCCTGTCGTTAAATGCGCTCCCCAAAATACCACCCCCCAGCCGGTTGGTGGTATCGCTTTTTTGTTCGTGGAAGGCGCTAGTCACCTTTTTTTGGTGTGCTGATATCTCTCTGTGCCTCCCTCGCGGGACATATCCATTTCCTGTCCTCCAGCAACGCAACGCAAAGGTCGCACACAGCAAACGGAAATGGTTGGATGTTTTTTTCTGCCTGCTGCTCTCCGGTTACGAATCACACCTTCACACACACACTCATCTCTCATCCGCTGCGGGTGAAGTATAATGCTCGCCCGCAAAACGTCATCAGCATGCATCATTCGCAAGAGCTCCACTTCACTTTTATGGGGCCAGGGCCATGGACGCTTACGGGAGAGTTTGTCCACCACCTTCACACCTTCTCTTCGTCCAGCACGATAACAGAGACCCGCATAACTGTGCGAAAAAGTACCAGAAAGAGAGAGAGACAGAGAGAGAGAGGTGAAATGCACACGAAATCACCAAGGCAACAGTGAGTAACGAAGATATACGTGCGACCCTTCACTGCTTTACACAACGATGTACACACGATCAATTGCAATGTAATACAGCTTGTAGTGGGTTTTTTTGTTGTTTTAGCACACTTCCTCCAAATCCACCACACGCAGAATCGCTCTTCATGACAAACGATTGTGAGGATTAGTAATAGCGCAGTTCGTAAAATTTCTATTTCAAGCGTTTCGCACGAATTGCACCCGCATTTGGTCGACGCTTCCAGCTCTGTCCAGAGCGTACGTTTTGCTCTACAGACGCAATCTACGGCCCTGCTTCCGACTCTCTGCGGCAGATAGATAATGGCCCGCCGGGTGCGATAGGAAGTGACCCATTTGACCGGCCGACGAAGGCCGTAGGATCGCGGTTGGCAAATGGAAACATTCTTGGGACGTGGTGAGTGGGTTGTCAGCGAATCAATTATAAAGCATAGTTTACAACCAATAATGCGTTCGGTGGCTAATAATGGTGTGATTCTCGAGAGGTTGAATGATGATTAAATTTGGTTTAGAAATTCGGTTTCCTGTTGCACAACATGGAATATGAAGTTTTTTGGGAAAAAATATACGATGCATTATTCATAAATTATTTCCTGACTCGATTAGTGATCAAGCTGAATGCCTTCATGCAGGAAATCGAAATTAAATGAAAAATAATTAATTAAAACATAACAAATGTTCAAAAATCACTTTGTATATACAACAAAACTTGTAAAAATGGTATCTTGTTTTTTAAACAAATTCCGAAAATAATTCCGAAAGTTACATATCAAAATTGATGTTAATAATTCTATGACTTTTAATCAAACTGTGTCATTACGTCTTAGAATTAAATTTGAGACACTTTTAAATGTTACAACATAGTGATCGAGGTTCATCAGCGAAGATACTGTAAGATTTCCTTTATACTTGGCTCAATGTAACGGGAAGCGCATCAGCCGACAGCTATGAATGATAGTTACTGTCGATCGTGACTAAGAATGTTCCGGCAACACTTGGTGACCTTCAAAATCGATGTTTAACAATCTATGTGATAGTATAAATAATTTAATGTGAAAAATAACACTACTAATGGAGTACATCTGTATTAAGTCTCTATTCTTTATTAAGACTCTCTCAACCATGACATAAACCATGAGGGATATTTGCAGTTTCTAGCTCTAAATCAGCACACCCATATATGCACTATACACCCGCTTGAATATAGTGCATTAATTCTTCTTCTATTTGGCGTAACGTTAATGAGTCGTTCGAATTGACGACTGTACCACGGAACCGCCCCATATAGCGGATTAATTATCTGTATTTCTGGAAAGCATGCATACGACCTAGCAACATTCCCGTTATCAAGCCCCGAATCGTCCGTGTTCCCATACATAGGACTGACCATCCTGCTATGAGTAATCAATAAGTCACTGAAAGCATTAGTGGTATAGGCAGGTCTTGACCGAAAACGTTTGTTGTGGCAAAGAACAAGAAGAAAAAGTGTCTTCAGGTATTTCAAACCATGCTTTCATTCTGCAGTTAATCTACCGATTACCTCGAGAGACTTGTAGAGCAACTAAATCCATCAGCTGAAGACTAAAAAGTGTCAAAAGTGTTTTTGTATTATTCTGAACAATCCAGATCTTAAATAAAGACTCCGTTTATGATTTCTGTTAATGGAAATAAAGCGTGATTGGAAAAAGTTGTTCAAACCGAAGAATAATATAACGAGCCTTGCAGAAAATGACTAGGAGATACTAATTCATAGGTAAATAGGCAAAATATAAAAAATATGATTTTAAATTAAATGTCTACGGAAGATTTTTGGAGAAACTTTAAGTGTCACTTGAGATATTGTAATGTGTTAAAAGGTCCTCCAATATAAAGGAATATGTACGACTATTGGAACGCATTTCTTAGCATTTATAGCCATGTCTAGAAATGCGTATCCAAGCACCCAATTTTGAAGCTACCGGACCACTTTGGCAATCAGTGAGTCGTAGCGTAAAGTTATCAAACAGACCCAATATTCATTCTTCCAATGATATGAGCAGCTGGTCAAACAACACTCATACATTTAACGTATCAACCTTTTAGTAAAAACATGATTGTTAACATAAAAAAAGTTGCATTCACTCCCCATCACGACCTCATGTTTACGATTATAAGCTTACTTTCACCTCACCACACCTGGACGGACAGAGAAGGCCAAGCAAATGCGTTATCCTTACAGTTGTCATTCAACTTCATGCACACAGGGTACGATGATTTGTTTATGAACAAAAAAGAAAGAAACCCCACTGCACACACACATACGGCCAAATTTGTACCATAAAAGATATGCTTGTACAGTGCACGCCCACCCATAACCGCCCAGTCCCAGTCGTAACATTTCGTCTGTCAGCGGAAAGCTCCCGAAAGCTGGACCGGCGGTACGACGCACATTTCACTGACAGGCGCCCCGGTGTGTGCCATCTCTCTTAAAGCAAACTCACTGAGCAGGGCACGTCCTCCTCGTGGGTCTGGAGGACGAAGAGGCTCGTTCTTGCCTTCTTTGGCTGTTCTTCCGCCCCCTCCCGCACACCGCGTCCCTACCATCGCGTTCGTTCGGTAAATGGATAAAGAGCATAAACAAACAAGCGATACGTGTGAGAGTATACCGGCAGCGAAGGAACCGTTTGCCATGACAAGTAAATCCTGCCCCTAAATTGGCGCCGGCCTTCAGAATGGCCGCCCTACCCCTTCGGGACTCACCTTGGGATCGAGCAGACAGCGCTCGAGACTGTCCTCCCGTTGGCCGCTACCCGGGCGCTGCCCGCCGGCGTCCGTCGCTTCCTGGCGCAGCCGGGCCCGCTCGACGCGCACCAGCGTCGGGCTGTCCATGATGGATGGTGTGCGGCTTGGCGGGCCGGAATTCGATTCCGACGTGACCCGCATTTTCCCGTTGAGCGACACCTTGAACGGATTTTGTTTCGTCCTGAAAGGCGCTACTAAGGCCTACGCGGCGTAGGCGAAGGATGCTTACACTTCGGCCCCTGCGAATGCGTACGGACACGGACCGACCGACGGCTTAAGCCCGAATACGTTTATGTGGTACTCGTTTTCCTTTCTCTTTACTCTGCTTCACACACAGCACAGCACAAACATTTGCGTAACAACTTTGTTTTCCCCCTTCTCGGCGAATGCTTGATTTCGTTAATTTTCAGTTGATTGCTAACCAGATTTCTCCTCCACTGACGCCAAATTGCAATCGTCTGCAATAATAAATATACACAATCGCACACACTCACACAGACACACACACACACGCTTAAATTAACGATCGGAAAGCAAGATTCTTTCGCGAACTTCCTTTCGCTGCCCTGCCGGACGTAAACGGACCGAAAAGGGGATGCACTTTTTCACCTCTTAATTGCAACACACTTGAACGACACTTTCGCTAACTGTATCAGCACGTGATTTCGCTTGAGCAGATGCTGGGGGTTTGCTCTTCTTTTCTTTACGCTACCCACTTGACGTTAACGGTGCCGCTTCGTTCGGCATGCACAAAACTGCCCTCGTGCCCACTCGAAAGCACTTCTTGGAGCAATTTAATGGACCGAAATTTCGATCTAGAGTGCACCCGCCGGGTGACGCCCTTACTGGGTAGGGATTAAATGGAGGCAGGCGTTGAGGCACTTTTCCACAAGACAATCGCTGTACGGACGGATAGCTCGCGCCACAATCTGGCAAAAAGGTTCAACGCGCCACAATATCTATCCGGAAGTGGGCAACAGTGCAATGTGCCCGACGGAGGATTCGTTCACTTCAATCACTTTTATTTCCACTTTTTGTGCTGATAATTTTCTACCCCGAATCGTTATTTAATCATCATTCAATCTGATGCCGATTCGTTGATAAGAGCGACGGTGCACAACTTAGCCCGAAGATATGATTGCCCACCTTGCTGCCTCTTCACACCATCAGCTGCTGGCGCATGCTTTTTCTCGCGGCGCGTCTTAATTTTGCGCTTTCGCTTCGGTCCGTCCTTTCACGCAGTCGCACAGATTATCGCGCAACCGCTCCGGTACTGTCCGTTCCGCGAGGTGTGCCTTTTTCTATTGCGCCACTCACTGATCCATTTGCATTATTTTTCAAGCCTAGCCCACCTAATCTGGCTAATGTGCAGGCGGTGGTGGTGTATGCGCGTTGCGGTTGCAACTATGCGCAACCTCTCTCCGCTAGGCAGGGCAGGAACGCGGCCAGTTCGCGCGTGATCATCTACACTCCAAGAGCGGCGGTTCCTTCCGCAAGCGTTGTGCTAGGTATTGTTTACGGTATTTTCTTCCTTTTGCGCTTTTCTTCGTTTTTGTTTTTTTTGTTTAAGGGTTTGCCGATTGCCTCTTCTCGGCCGTCTTAATCAACGCCGTCTAATCATCGGCAGCTCGCTGGGCGGCCCCTGTGCAGGAAGAGAGAAAAGAGAGGTACGATTTGAGTAAATCACCGGTGTTGGGAAATTCAGTCGACAAGTCGGCTGTCGGTGGTTTGGGTTTTGGGAGGAAAGAGTTTTTTTTTGTTTTCGTCTTTCTTTGGTGGGGAATTGATGATAAGTGTTGAGAAGAGAATATAATGAAATTAAAAAAATGCAAAAAAAAATATGTTAAATATACATACAGAATGAGTTAAATCGATTGTTCTATTAGCAAAGGTAAATGCTCTAACAATTTGTTATAGTATTTTTTTAACTAAAAGCGTGTTTAAAGAGTAAATTATTGAAAAAGATAAAATAAATTTAATTCAATTAGGTAAATTTATAAAATCAACATTTGTTTCACTGATAACTGTAATATGCGTAACTGAAAATAGAAATTACTCCAAATTTCTTAAGGATCTACTCAAATGTTTTTGAACATAAAATAACGATTTTTGTGTATTTTTTTGCTATAATTTTTAACATCCATTTTGTACGATATACCTATGTGTTATAGGTCTGACAATTAATTTATCATTTTTAACTGTTTTTTTTTCTATATTATACTTATATGATCATTTTTGGATCTTTAAGGGCTATTCAGTTAACGAAAGCAAAAATATATACATATTTGTAAAATAAAAAAATCCAGAATATTCGCTCCAGTATAATATATAAAAATAGGAAAAAAAAGCTTCTATCATTGTATAAAACACTTTAGTACATCAAGTCCAGATGTCATCCTTTTGAGAATGAATGGCGAGGACTAATGAACCCTCCCCAATCCATGGAGATATTTTGAGATTATTTTGAATATTTAAAAATCTCTTCTTGTTTCGCAACGACCAGCCTAACATGAGATTTGAACGCATTACCTTCAATGTACCAAACACAACACTTATCCCCTGCTCCACGACACGATGTACCTACAATGTGTGTTATCATCTAATAAATACTCATTCATGCCATGTGTTTGTCAACCTATAGCAATGAAACCGCACACACACAAGCGCTCCCAAAAACATTTCCATTCAGCAAACCATCAGGAAGATGGGGGAAGGCTTTAGGTCAGGTATGGTCATGGAGTTGAGTTTTCCACTCGATTTCCACACTTTGATTCCACAACGCCACATCGGGCCATCGGGAGCGTTTGCTGGTGAAAGAAAAGACGATAAACACCATTTCTTACGGGGCGGGGTGTCAGAAAAAGGCAACCAGCAAGAAAATGGTATAAGATTTTTCCCTTTTGCTTCCACTCCCCTCCCCCATCGCTTGCGCCCATATTTTACCTTCAAAACCTGCAAATGGCGCAACGTAGATGAATCTTAGTCCGGGCTGCTAAACTCGCCATCCCCGGCCACCGTAGGGCCGTAGCACCGTAGTAGAAGATAGTGGAAAAATTTCGCTCATCACTTTTGTTCCGTGGTGATTTTTACCCTCCTTTTTTTTGTTTAGTCCGGTACTAGTTTCATTCTTTTTCAGCCACTTGCTACACCAGCACCGGACACCGGTACGCACCGAGCGGAAATGCATTCAAAGAAACTTGGGATTATTTTTTTGTTTGGTAGGTTGGTTCGTTGGTAGTGTCTTTGTGGGCCAAACTGCCGAACATTGGGGTTACCGGATGTTTTACTTTTTCTCTCTTTGCTTTTTCTTAGACCACGCTTAGTTTCGCGTACGCGGCTTTTCTCTTTATCTTGGCGCTAAAACTTTTCCCGCCTTCCGCCGCCAGGCACTGTGGGTGTTTTGCGTGCGGTGCAAGTTTGGAGAAAGGAACATTTTTCTCCCCCAAAATAGTAAAAAAAAACTAGGGACCGTTTGTTCAACGGCCGGCTTTTATTGTCTTAAGCAAAAGTTGGCCAACCATAATCAGCACCCTCAAGTCGACGCATCCCCATCGCTGGCCTTTAAAATCCATCACGCTGCTTCGCTTTCAGTGCTTTAGCTGAGTGTGTGTGTGTGTGGCTGTGTGTCCATTCCTCTATCGGGGTTGGCTTATAATGGTAAAAAAGCGGGACAGGCACACGATAGCACAAGCCCGATTAGATGACCGATGGGCTGGTGGAATGGCGATGTTACGACATGCACAGAGACCCTCACACACACACACACCCCGGAAGTGCCCTGCAGAGTGTTGGTCGCGTGCTAAGAACTCGCTTCGCTAGACAACACAGTGTAGTTGCAGCACGATAAGCCGCAGCCGTACTGCGGAATTGCGGACAGCGTACTGCGTACAAATCCAAACGGAACGGACGGACAATTACTTGGGAAGTTGATACATCCAAAGACCGCCGAAACAACACGCTTGTGCAACACTGGAAAGCAAGTGTGTCCTTCAAAATGGAGGTCTCTTGTTCGAGACCCCCCCACATGTCCGAAATGGTCAAACCCCAAAAACGTACAGAAATGCATTTGTTCCGTATGATGCGGAACTGTCATACGAACAACATCACAAAACAATTGTGTTGGGTGTGACTCCAGATGCATTTTGGTGGTAGGTGGCTTTGGTATTGAATACTTGTTTTGGGACCAGAAACACAATCCGATAAGACTGGGAACAGTAGCGAAGAAGAGAACATTAGTACAAGTAAACCTACAGCGTATGTTAGGACAGTGTGTGGTTGTTGTTTTCCTTATCGCGTACATAAGGGAATGTAAACAATGTAAAGCCTTCTGCCCTTCCATTAGGTTCCTTCAAAACGAATATGGTTTTGCGCACGGTGCATTATGAATTATTGTGCTAATTGACAATTGGATATTTGTATTAATTGTATACGTTACAATTAACTAAAAACCAGATTGTAGCTCTGTTTAGACATTTAGACTATGACTTTACTAGGATAAGGTAGACTAGGTATAAAGTTTTGTTTGAATTACTAGATCAGACAATTCGCACATCGTAAATTCAGAACTCTGAATGACTGTTGCGTAATTGACCGAATGTTCGATAAGATAATATCCATACATTTTCTAATAGACCAACTTTTCCATTTAAGTAGTTAAGAGCCAGTTGTTTTAATTATTCTGAAATTTATTGTGTGATTGTACGCATATCCAATGTGATACATACAAATCAAGTTACAACTACTTCGATTACAAACAAACTTGTAACATTTGGGTCTACAGCAAGCACCAGTTTTATAATCATGAGACATACAATGTTCAATGTTCTTGAGACATACAATGTTGTCCCTAACAGAGATCTTCATGTCCTTTCAAGCCAGCCAAGTCAATTGCTCCAAAGTTAAAAATGATCCTCGTGTATTGTTTTTTTTCTGTGATTTTGTAAATTCGCCATGATTTTGTAGGTAACATATCAATCAATTTAGCATTTCTCATCAAAGTGAAAGCTCATCGAAATTTTGTTTTGCAATTTTTCGTGAATACATAGGTTCTCTAAACATTATTCAGACTTTTTGTTGAATGATTGTCCAAATGGATAGATACATCGGTTCTTGTCAGGTATATTAACGCGTATCAATTTTAATGGTTTTGCGAACATATTTCTAGCCATTTTCAAGCAGAAACTAACACTATTCTATTTTTATGTTTATCATTTTTTAATGGCAAATATTAGCATAATTCTACAGGCAAATAAACAACAATAGATAAAGAAATCATAGAGTCCAGATTGGAGTAGAGCCACTTATCCACAGCTGTCTTGATCCGAATCAGGTGCTTTTTTCATTACATCAACCTTCAAGGACTACAAGGATGGTAAAAGAGTTGAGTATAAATGAATGCTCCATGGTAGTGTTAATGATAAGTATTCATTGAACCATTCATTCAATTCTATCTATTTTCAGTTACATGATACACGAGATATGCTTTAAAAAATACGTGAACAAGAACACTTTACATCAGCATACCGTACCATTCTGTTGTACGTTTACAACATAACTGAACTTTACCGAGTGAATTAATGCTAGTAAACGGTAATGAGTTTAAGCAACATATACATAGTACAGGATGAGATGGGAGTGTTATCTGCTCCTTTGAAAAAAATACAATAAAAATTGAACCCATTACCTGCACAATCCATCATCCATCTCCACGCCATCAGGAGACCTCCTTTCCATCATCCGTTTAATAAACTAACGCAGCGCAAAGTGGAAAAAAGGAAATTTGCACAAATTCTCTCTCTCCACCCGGCTTTACTTTTTAATCAAGCCCGCACAACCACAAGTGCCAAGCAAACCGCTTGGCTGGCCGGATCGTGATAGTGTACCAGTGCCGACATGGAAACCACCGACCTCCGGATGAAAGCGACCCGTCCTCGCAGCGGGGCGCCTGGAAACCTCCGCCCAGGAGATGGATTAAGTCTTTCACTTCCCAAATTTCCCCGCAAAAGATGGAAATTTCCCGATAAGAGTCATTTACGACCATTTTCATTTGCCGAATTCGAGGGGGCTCCAATTTATCACGTACGTATCCGTGACCATGGTGTATCGAGAAGGAAAGAAGAGAGAGAGAGAAAACCAGCATCACAGCATGATCAAAAAGACAACAACCAGACCACGATCTTGCGCTCATCAAACAATCCCGTACGGACGGATGGACGGGGTGGGTGGTGGTGGTGCGTGCGGGGACAAAAAATTGGAAACTATAACAATTTTATGGCATATCCCCCCCCGAAAACCGCGATGCGTAAAGTGCATAAACGAGGGAAGCAAAGGAACAGCAAACAGCGCAGCGAAACGATGGCAGAAACATGTCTACGGAATATGTACGCCCGGAACTGCATGGCGTAACGGGGTAGCACGCGGAGATGCCGAGATGCCACAGAGAGCTCAGTACTTTCTTTTGCTTTTCGATTTCGTGGCCCAGTTACGCGGCACGCTGCCGTCGGTTTGGTTCTCTCTGTTTCTCAGCCGACCTGCCGGATGGGGCCAAACCATGAAGTTTGGCTTTCATTTTTGTTCCACTGCTCTAGCGTTTTGGATTTTCGTGGGCCACAAAACACACAATTCGGGACTGGTCGTTTGTGTTGCCGTGGTTCTGCGCGCGTGGGTTTGCTTTTTTTCGCCAGTTTGATGTTTGATTCGCTTTCTTTTGGTCGTCGGAGAAATGGGTTCTTGCAAGATGGGGCAGAAAATTTGCCAACTACCTCTACCCAAAAGACCTCTCCCGGGGCACTTTTTCTGCGCAAAAGGGAAAAGAGGGAGAAAATACACCAACAACAGCATACCCGATGGGACCGATGTCTTTCATATCTGTAGCTGTTTTAATAGAAAACCAAAACGAAACGAAGCACATCTTCTGGACACATGGTGTGTTCTGGAGCATATGTTGAGCATTTGTTGTTTGCCATTTGAGACACGCAGATGAGATGAGACTTTCCAATCGCTTGTCCGGGATGTCTGGGGTCGTAGTTGAGTAGTTTTAACGTAAAAATTAGCAGTCTACTACATTACAACATACAAACTGTGCCCAACAGAACATTGCCAGCGCGATTGTAAACACGATAAGTCCTGTTAAGCCATTATGGACATTGGATTAGCACTGTTTTGGCGAGTTGGTGTTGGCAGTTGGTGAGATCATTTTATATCCCAATCTGACGGTCTGGAAGGACAGAGAGATCAGGCTTAGCTGTCACGAATGGTAGAGAGATTTAGCCATCAAGAAATGACACAGCCGGAGAGGGCAAAGATAGCGACAAACATGTTTGTCCTGCCATTCACTGGGGTTTATCGGAAGACCCAGAATATCCAATGTCCAATGGCTTAGGTCTTTAGTCGTCAGTTAGAAGATTTGAAAAACGATAATTGTCTGCCGTGTATCTTTTCTTGCTTTGATCTGAAACTTCACTTTTTGTTGATGAAATCCTCAAAATTATATCGCTATATAACTAATATTTGACATAATTCTATAGGTAATATACAATGTTGGGCGCATTTAAATTGTTTTATTACTTCAAAACGAACTTCTGGCCTTCTGTTGCACCTTTGTTCTAAAATCATCTTCATGCATCTTCTCCAAGTGCATCGAAATGCATTCTCGACCCAAACCAGGCCGTTAAACCACAGCAACCAAGCAGAGTCAATTATCACACAATACAGTATCTTTTAGCTTTCTCGTTCCATTTCCAAATTCAATCGATCGTCGGTTCACCGGCTTTGCTCCTTTTTTTATTTCAAATTTGCACTGACCGGTCTGTCTGTGGATGATTGGTTCCCTTTACTTTTCTCGTGTTTCGTTTGCTGTATCTACCTTATTGCTGGGTTTGTTTTGATTATCTTTCAACCGTCTTGCCATATCTTTCTTTATTCTACCACTTCATTACCATCGGTCAAGCGATCGTTCTGTTCTTAAAAAAAACTCGTACAAAGAACCGAAACCCCCCTTCATCCGCGTCGGAAACAGAAAGAAAAGCAAATGCGTAAAGAATCTCGCGGGCACCGATCGGCCCCACAGCAGCCCAAAGCATAAAAACGAACCTTTTTGATTTATGCTCCTCGGCCGCGGTTCAGCCGTCTTCTTCCGAGAGCTTTCTTGCGTGTTGCCCGGCTGTCTCTGTACTTCGTTGCTTTGAATCGTTTGCGCCCTTTGGCCGAAGAAGCCTCCAAGCAGCCCACTTGCCTGAATGGTCACTGACTCTCGCACGCAACAACGATCCCAACAATTGGAATGTTGGAGGAAGACCACTCACAATCAAACACACACGCACACACGCACACAAACGTTATAGTGGTAGCAAACTTCACCTTTTCTTGCGGCACACACCAAGCGATTAGCACGATTCTCGGTACACGCGCGTGCACTTTCGCGTACAGCGTATCTCTGTGGCGCTCTGTCGGTTGCGACAAACCGCGCGCGTGACGCATATATGCACACACACACACACTGGCCCACGGCGTGCGGGATTCAAAACTGCAACTGCTGCAACCACATGCACGCACCTCGGACACGTTGTTGGGTTTTCCGTGGGTGTGTATGATTACACTTTTCCACCACGAACACTTTTCCACCATACACTGCAGCACTGCACCGGATTGGCTGTGATTTGCATTATTTGTTGCAGCCGATTTTTTTTTCTTTCTTTTCTTTGCACTCTTACTATATCGCCGTTTGCCGTTTGTGTTTTGCCACTTGAACCACCGAACAGTACTGCTGTTTAGGCTTTGCGCGTTTTGCAGGCGCACCGAAAGCAGCAGCTCGAATTCGTTAGTTTTACATGGGAAAAACTCCGATCACGACGTGATTTCGATGACGCGCTTTTGCAGCAGCTCGTTCGCCGGACGTCGCGCAAAGCTAAAATAACACTGGCGTGCGAGTGTTTGTTGTGCAGGCCTTCTGGTCCCAGAGCATGGCACGCACGGCGCGAAGGTTCGGGTCGGTTGCCGAACCCGAACGCGGCGCAGCCAACTCGTACCGATGGGCGCAAAAGAGAAAGCTAATGCGAGCCGAGCGCACCGTGGTAGGTGCGTTTCACCCCCGTTGTAAGCGGGCAGAGCTGTGCTTCTAACCCCTAAATGCAAAGGGGAGGTTGTGGAATTTTTGGTTTTTATGAAAATATAGATCATTTTGAAATTTAAAAGGGAAATTACTAAATTTCCTAATATACGTAAAATAAGAAAAAATAAATAAACCAAACATGTGAATAGTATGAGTTAATGTAACCAGCAGTAAATCTCCAAGTATTGACTAAACAGAATGGACAAATATATTTTGACATCATCGTTCGTATTGTGGTAACTGAAAGTGAGACTATTAGTTTCACTTCATATTGTTAATCTAGTTCTGTTCTTTGTTCAAATATGTTCCCAACTCACCATTTGAGCTAGAATAAATTCTTACGAATAAATAACCAACATAGCCAGCTCGAACTTTATAGCTGATTTGGGGCTGTTTAACGAGAAATCGCTCCGATTTTGTACTTTGTGGATGATAAAGAGATAAAACGGTACTTGGTGGAACCATAAAGCTTTGTAACAAGCACACGGTTTTGGAACTTTGCGGCTGATTAGCCTGATGTGTATGGTTCGCCATGGAACTCGATGACTTTTTAAAAGGTGTATCGAACTTGGAGGAATTTCATAGCTTTTTAATGCATGACATCGGTAAAAGGTGGCTCTTGCCAAAGTGTCAGAGGCTAACATCGTCAATCATCTGGAAGCTGCTGCACAAGTTAGATTTGTCAATTGAAGAAGGAATATTGAGTGAAGTGATTGTGATTGTGCAGTAAACTATGTGACATTTTGTATAATTCGTAAATATAAAGGATTTAAAAATATACACATGTACATGTAAAACAAATCGTGTTGTTTATTTCATCGATGACACTGGCTTGAAAATAAAACACCAAAAAAATTCCCTGCACCCTCAGATAAGGAAGCTGCTTAGGCGCTGTTTAGAAAGACCACATGAATCTTTGATGCTGTTTAACTACTGCAAAAAGCGAATTCGAGCAGCGATCTTTAGTGTGCCAAAATGAGTTGCTTAAGCAAATTTGACTATTTGAAGCTTTAAAGGGAAACTTCTATTGTACTGATGAAAAGTTTTTATAGTAACAGGTAAAACAGCCTGTTGGTCTGAAATGAATGCCTAATTTAATTAAATCTGAATACCTAAATAGCATTGAAAATCAATGCGACGAAGACGAAGTAGCTGCCTATCGGTGACTCAGACCATCTGGGAAGCAGTATGTTAGTTGACGGCGTCAGTCTCGAGATGGTAAAGGAGTTTTGCTATCTCGGGACGGTCGTTACTTCGGACAACGACATCAGCAGCGAAATCCGGAGACGCATTGTGCAGGGGAATCGTGCATACTATGGGCTTCATCGACTGCTGAGATCCATAAGACTTCAAGCCCACACGAAATGTGAGATATATCGTACATTGATTTGCCCGATGGTCCTCTATGGACACGAATCCTGGACCATCCGAGAGGAGGATGCAAACGCTCTGGGCGTGTTTGAGCGACGCATCCTCCGGACCATCTTTGACGGTGTGTTCGAGCATGGAGTGTGGAGGAGAAGGATGAACCACGAGCTTGCTGAGCTGTACGACGAACCGAGCATCCTGACGGTGGCGAAGGCTGGCAGGATACGATGGCTGGGGCATGTCATGAGGATGCCGGACTCATGCCCCACCAAGAAGGTGTTCGACAGCGATCCCCAGTTCGGCATAAGGCGCAGGGGAGCACAGCGAACTCGATGGCTGGACCAGGTGAGGCGAGACCTGACGGAGATTGGGTGTCTGCATGGATGGGAGGCTGCAGCCAAGGACCGAGCATCTTGGAGAATAATTGTTGACCGGGCCATGTCACATCGACGAGCTCTATCGTGAGCAGGCCAACAAGAGAGAGAGAGAGAGAGAGAGAGAGGGAGATACCTAAATAACCAGTTCGTAATCTGTAGCTCATTTTGAGTCGCTTAAAGAAATTACATCGTTCCGATATCTTACTTTTTGGTGGATTAAGAGATGAAACAGTACTTTGTGGAACCATGATGCTTTTTAACAAGCACACGGTACTCTACGTAAGATTGTGGCTGGTTAACATAATGTTTATGAGTCACGTTAGTACTTGAAAGCTTAAATGCATTCTAACCACCTTTAAAGCCGCTTCATGGTAGTAGAGTATTTTAAAGGCCCACCTGTAACTTTGAGGCAGTGTGACTACTTGAACTTTGAGGCTGTAAATACAAAAGGCGAATTAAAGCAGCGATTTTTACTGTACCAAGATTGGCTGCTTAAGTAAAATTGGGGTAGTAATTTCAGTCGTCCTTTTCTACTAACAACTCTTCATTCCGGTCCGTGTATTTAACCATCATAACCATCATTCACCTGTGGTGCTTGGGAAATACAGCCGAAATTCAATAGTTCAACGCTTTTCAGTTATTACGCTTTTGAATTGTACGCTCAATAGTTGGTGGACAGTTCAATTGTGTAGAAAAACGTACCGAATTAAACGCAAATTCAATAGTTGGCATGGATTAGAAGTTCCACCAGGCAGGTCCGACTGTTACACAAAAGTCAGCCGTTTTGTAAAGCAATAACGGTCAAGAATTGCGTTTGAGCTCATTATACCCACGTATCTGACCACACGAGCATTCATATAGGTTTTTGCTCAGAAAGTTAGATGGCTATATAGGTAATGATTAGAGATGTAACTTGTCAAAACACATTGCAAGAAAAGGACAGCAATATAGTGGTGAGTTACAATACGCCATCTATTGAGCAAACCAATGAAGCTATCGAGCCTTTGTTTTTTTTCTATGGATGTTCGATTTTCCAGTTGTTTAAGCTTAATCTGTGGCGCTTGGGAAGCTTCATCTAATCATGACCTATATAGCCTTATAACTTTCCGAGCAAAAATCTATATGAATGGTCGTGCGGTCGCTTCTGTTCAAATGGTCCATAAAGGAGTTTAGTATTTAAACAATCCTATCGCCTTTCTAGTTCTAGCGATGCATAACTTCAATGCGAAACCATATAACATTACAGAGGGAAGGAGAAAGCTCTTAAAGCGAGGAAAGCGCTCCGCAGGTTGGCTATCCCACCAACAGAGAGCGCCACCAGCTTTTTTGCTATTTTTAGAATGCATGAGTCGTTTACCGTCTGCTAAACGAAGTCTTTCTATATTCCGTTTAGGTAGAGTGCTTGAGTCGTTTAAAACCCGTTTAGTAGTCGTTTAGTGAATTTGTGGCACTTGGGAATTTACCACGCAAAAGAGCAATTTCTTGTTGAGATATCAATTCAACATGTAGAAACCGTACTTAATATACAGAGTGTGCGGACTAAATTTGACACCTGGCCTTTGGGTTTATATCTCAGGGTTGAGTTGACGTATCGAAATGATTGATATGTCATTCGATTGCTAAAAGTTGTGCGAACAAGTGTAAAAAATTACTAGCTCCGTAAATATGTGGAACCCGTCCGAATTGTACAAGCGCGTAACGTGTGTTATGATGGTTCGTGCTGCCCATACGAATGCCGAAATTCGGAAGGCGGCGATGTGTTTGCTGAACACCGTAAAAACAATACTGTGGCCAATGGGCGGCCGTACGTTTGGCAACAGGATTCTGCACTATGCCATACGGCCGTAAAAACACGCCAATGGCTCACTGCCAATTTCGACCGATACACCAGCACCGACGTTTGGCCACCCAGCTCCCCTGACCTTAATCCTATAGATAACTTTGTGTGGGGCACAGTTGAGCGGGACACCAACAGGGCGTCCTGAAATACCAAAGCGGAGCTGGTGGCCAGAATAAGACCCGTGTCTGTGCTCCATCGGATGCGATTTTATCGCACGTGCTGTCAAACGCTTTTTCGTATAATATTGCGATTATTTGGATGATTTTAATAATATAACGATTAAGAAAAATTAAGTTGAGATTGTTCCTACAAAACACCACGCATTTAGTTTGGCAGATAAAATCGGATGCGGCGTCCGACGAAATCAAAAATTTTTGATTCCGTCGTACGACGAAATCGCACGTCCGACGTTATCCGTCAAATCTCATATAAAATTTTGACAGGCCTTCCGATAAAATCGCATCCGATGGAGCACAGATACGGGCCTAAGTTGGGAACCGCGTAACTCGGGAACAGACTAACTCGGGAGCGCCGTTTATCCGGGCTTCTCGGGACTAGACCAAGGATAATGTATTTAGAAGGTTGATTTTTATCGCTTTTGCTGGGCGACATTGTGGGGGACATCTGTCACTCTCTGCATACAAATTTCATTACCCCGCACCAGCCCTCCCCGATTTTTATACCGGAGCCCCCGGAAGAGAACCCAAGTGCCACAAATCCACTATACGATCACTAAACGGCTTCTAAACGACTCAAGTTCTCTACCTAAACGGAATATAGAAAGACTTCGTTTAGCAGACGGCAAACGACTCATGCATTCTAAAAATAGCAAAAAAGCTGGTGGCGCTATCTGTTGGTGGGATACCCCAACCAGTTGAGCTTCATCGCTTGGAGGAGAGCTTTCTCATTTCCTCTGTACTGTTGTATGGTTTCGCATTGAAGTTATGCATCGCTAGAACTAGAACGGCGATACGATTGTTTAAATACTAAACTCCAATAGAAACCATCAGCACTGAAGCAAGTGAGATTTGAGTAATGGTCGTTGGTGTTGATACCCACGTATCTTACCACACGACCATTCATATAGATTTTTGCTCGGAAAGTTAGAAGGCTATATAGGATAAGATGAAACTTGCCGAAACACATTGCAAGAAAAGGATAGCAATATAATAATCAGTTTTAATACGCCATCTATTGATCAAACCAATGAAGCTGTGGAGCTTTCATTTTTTTTTCTATGGATATTCAATTTTCCAGTCGTTTAAGCTTAATCTGTGGCGCTTGGGAAATGTCATTTTGCTCTGAACAACTTCACCTTGTCATTTATAACACCTTGGACTAGACCTCGCCCGGATAGGCGGATAATGAGTCAAATGATATATTTCATCACGAATTCCTGATAATTTATTGGAACATTATCTTATTTTTTAATAAAAATAACCCAAATTTTATAAACATCATGTTTTCCCAATGAGAATATTAGAAATTTGCCATGAATTATAGCGTTTTATGACGTCTGACGTCTAACTGCTCGGTCGCTTATCGCTGTGCTCCGCGTTTTTCCAAAAATATTTAAGTATATTTTCTAACGTACCCAGTTAATACTCGTTCAACTGACTACCAAACTGCTTCCTGTTACTGTTGCGCGTTAGTGTGTTATTTCATTGACCCACGACTGTGTATTAACGTTTTTAATCCGGGTTAACGGTGGTGTGATCAAAACCGCACATAATTTCGCGATGGCGGCTATCTGTTTCGCGTGTGCTGTGTCACTGGATGCTGCCGACTGTATCGTCGGCTGTGCGTACTGTGAGGCTACTTTTCACCGCGGTTGTTGCAGGCTGCCTTCCGAGCTGATTGATGCGGTCCTGACTCACATCGATCTGCACTGGAGCTGCACTGGGTGCACCAATATCCTGAAAAATCCGCGCTGCCGATCAGTCAAAGAGATCGGGGCTCAGGTCGGTTTTCAAGCTGCTCTCACCTCAACTGTTGCGGCTGTGGGGAAGCTTATTGAACCGATTATCGCCGAGGTGCGCAGTGGATTTACTCTACTGCAAAATGCACCCATACCTCAGCTTTGCAATACCGATCCTCGGCCCGTTGCGGGTAGAAAGCGGCGGCGTATCATCGAGGATTCTATGTCCCCTGATGTCAACAAAAACGTAAACATTCGTCAAAATAACATGTTTGCAGCGTCATCGCCAAGCGCGTACACTAACACTACAGTCGGCATCCCACCCTCGTCTACGCTACCGGAAGAACTCATGGGAACCGATTCGCTATCGTCACCGCTTCGAGCAGCGTTTCCCCAGCCGGCCACAGACAGAATATGGATCCGACTATCTCGCTTGTCCACTGCCGTCACCGTGGAGCAAGTGGTCGCTTCTGTGAAACGCCGTTTAGCCACCGATGACGTCCTAGCATACTGCTTGCTGAGGAAGGGAGTCAGTGTTGACAGCGTAAACTGGCTTTCTTTCAAAGTGAGAGTACCGGCAGCCCTTCGTGACGCAGCACTCGCCCCATCGTCCTGGCCTGTCGGTATTGGTGTACGTGAATTTGTACAATCCCGTCAACGAGAGCATGGACACTCATCGTCACCAATCACCATCAAACACCGTTCTCTCACACGCACACCTGTTGTCATCGATCGCCGATCGATGCCTCGCACACCAACATCCACTGTCTATCACGCACCGGCACACGCATCAACTTCACAGGCTCAAACACTAACATCACCACAATTGGGAGAACACACGCTGAACGACACTACTCATGGTCCTAATTCAACACTCATTGACGGCCCGCTTTTAATTCGCCGCACTGCCAACACCAACTTACAACAGACCACACTTGACCGTTTCTTTCACGAATAGACGAACCTCTGTTAAGTCTGCACAAACACCTACCTGTTATGTTCCTGCTGCTAATGCGCTTCGCACTGCCCGTTCCACTGCCTCTGTTTACTATCAAAACGTGCGGGGACTGCGCACGAAGGTCGATGAGTTTCGCCTGTCGGTGTTGGAATCCAATTTCGATGTAATAGTGCTTACGGAAACCTGGCTCGATCCTAGTCTACCTTCGGCTTTGCTGTTTGACGATAGCTTCCGAGTCTACCGATGCGATCGTAGTGTTGACAACAGTACATGTTCCCGCGGTGGAGGTGTGTTGATTGCGTGCTCTCAGTCTCTGACGTCACGGGAGCACACAACGGTGCATCCATCGCTTGAGCTAGTGTGCGTTGTAATACAACTAGGCAATTCCCGACTATTCATCATTGCTGCATACCTCCCGCCTAGACTTGCCGCAAATGCTGCCACGCTCCGTGAAATCGAAAATTGCATTCGCTCATTATGCTCAACTATGCATCCCGGAGACGGTTTACTCCTGTTAGGAGACTTCAACCAACCTCTCGTCTCCTGGTCAGCCGCTCAGCATGATCCGGATTTGCCATTTCTGCATTATGAGCCACGTACGCGATCGGCTCTCTCCGCTCTGTTTATGGACGAGATGCATCATAGCGGACTCTTCCAGATCAATGGTCATCTTAACACCAGCGGACGCGTCTTAGACCTGGTGTTTGCAAATAATGCTGTTGCTTCTGTTTGCCTTCCGCTTGAACTTTGCCTCACCCCGCTGTTAGCAATTGACACCTATCACCCGGCGCTTGAGTTGGCCATCCCGCTACCACGAGAGGAATCAGCCGTTCCTGCGCTAACATCACGCCTTGACTACGCGCGGACGGACTTTAACAGGCTCCTGCCGATGATCGCCTCGTTCGCGAATGTCTTCGATTGTTCCCATTACGCCACTCTTGACCTCGCTGTGAAAGATTTTGAGCGGTTCATGTTGCAAGCCCTGAATGAATGCACGCCGGTGAAACGACCTAAACGAGGCCCCCCTTGGGGTGACAGAACGCTGCGCAGGCTCAAAACGGCTAAAGCTGCCGCGTATCGCGATTATTTGTTGCGTAGGTGTCCCGCTGCATTGCGCAACTATAACACTGCGCACTCTCTCTATCGGCGCTATAACAGGTTCCGCTACCTGGGGCACGTACGGCGTACGGTTTTGCGCTGCCGCGGCAATTCACGTGTACTGTGGAACTTCGCAAACAATCGTCGGAAATCCTCTGGTTTTCCTAGCTCCGTCAGTTACAACGGGCGCAACGGCAACAATCCGTCTGCTGTATGTGATATTTTTGCCTCGCGCTTTGCCGCCACCTTCCTTCCAGCTGTAACTGATGAGAGGCAGATAGCCGACGCATTATCAAATGTACCGGTGGATGCTATGGCCCCAAACTTGCCGATCATCGATGAGTATTCAGTCTCGAAAGCGATTGACAGGCTGAAATCTTCGTTTGCTCCAGGGCCTGACGGGATCCCGGCTTCCACGCTTAAGCGTTGTGGCACCACCATCGCGCCTATCCTGGCCTCGATTTTTCGCGACTCGCTGCGTTCGGGCATCTATCCTGCCTGCTGGAAAACTTCGTGGCTTGTTCCAGTGCACAAAAAGGGGGACAAATCAAATGCATGTAATTACCGTGGCATTACATCGCTTTGTGCCTGCGCTAAGGTCTTCGAGCTCCTGGTGTACGAACCTCTCCTCGCAGCTGCCTCGAACTACATTAGCACAGCTCAACATGGATTTGTCCCTCAGCGTTCAACCACCACCAACCTGGTTGAGTTCGTTAGCCTCTGCCACAGGACCATCGATGCCGGCTCGCAGATCGACGCAGTCTACACGGACATCAAGGCTGCCTTCGATAGCGTTCCGCACGCCTTGCTGCTCGCAAAGCTCGAAACGCTTGGTCTGCCTGTGCAGCTGCTGGCCTGGATGCGCTCCTATCTTACTGGTCGCACATACTGCGTGAAGATGGGACCCCATACGTCGCGCCGTATCGATGCTTCTTCTGGGGTGCCGCAGGGGAGTAATCTTGGACCGCTGCTGTTTGTCATTTTCCTGAATGACGTAACACGGTTGCTCCCTCCTGACGGCCACCTACTGTATGCAGACGACGCGAAGCTGTTCCTGCCTATCCGCGACCGGTCAGACCAACTCAGCCTTCAAGCCACTCTAAGTGCCTTCCAGTCATGGTGCTCTTTGAATGGTCTTGAATTGTGCGTCGAGAAGTGTGTTGTCGTTACGTTTGCGAGAAAGCGGTGCCCCTTAGTGTATGACTATGCGTTAAATGGATCTACCATTGGTCGCAAAAGCTGTGTCACGGATCTAGGAGTGCTCCTTGACGAAAAGTTGAGCTTCCACGACCAGCTAGAGCACGTTGTCACTAAGGGTAACCAATTGATCGGCTTACTAAAACAAATAGCACGAGACATCACTGACCCGATTTGCATCAAGACGCTATACTGTGCTTTGGTGCGACCAGTGTTAGAATACGCTTCTGCAGTATGGTGGCCTACAGCTGCTCGTCCCCTAGCTCGTTTAGAGTCGATCCAGCGCAAATTCACGCGGTTCGCTTTGCGCTCCTGGAGTGTCCAACTTGACTATGAGGGACGCTGTGCGTTGCTTGGCATCGAGACGCTGAAGCAGCGGAACTGCAACGCTCAGAGGCTGTTTGTCGCGGGACTTCTTGACAATCGGATCGACTCGCCCGCGCTTCTTTCGAGGCTCAACATGTATGTCCCGCCGAGATCGCTCCGAGCTAGATCGCTACTTGACGTGGAGGAACGCCGCACTCGCTTTGGCTCCTCTGATCCGTTTATTCGTATGTGCCGTGAGTTTAATGTCATTTGTGATCGTCACCAACCTGACATGTCGCGCACCGCATTGTTGAATAGTATTCGTGTCGTGCGACCTTTTACATGTTAATTATGTTACTTAAGACTAAGCGTGACAAATGAATGACCGTAATGTGACTATGTTATAATGAATGAATGTAAATGAATTCGCTTCAAGTGGGCCACTTGCGGTCCGTTGAATTTTAATAAATAAATAACAAATAACAAAAAAATAGCGTTTTATGTGATGAAAATGTGCTCTTATAACCGCTTTTTTTCAAATAATCTCCTCATAACGCAATGTCACCTTTGTATTGAACTGTCCCCAAGTGCCACAAATCCACTAAACGACCACTAAACGACTTCTAAACGACTCAAGTTCTCTACCTAAACGGAATATAGAAAGACTTCGTTTAGCAGACGGCAAACGACTCATGCATTCTAAAAATAGCGAAAAAGCTGGTGGCGCTCTCTGTTGGTGGGATACCCCAACCAGTTGAGCTTTATCGCTTGGAGGAGAGCTTTCTCATTTCCTCTGTACTGTTGTAAGGTTTCGCATTGAAGTTATGCATCGGTAGAACTAGAACGGCGATACGATTGTTTAAATACTAAACTCCAACGGAAACCACCAGCACTGAAGCAAGTGAGATTTGAGTAATGGTCGTTGGTGTTGATACCCACGTATCTGACCACACGACCATTCATATAGATTTTTGCTCAGAAAGTTAGAAGGCTATATAGGTCATGATAAGGTGAAACTTGTCGAAACACATTGCAAGAAAAGGATAGCAATATATTGATGAGTTGTAATACGCCATCTATTGATCAAACCAATGAAGCTGTGGAGCTTTCATTTTTTTCTATGGATATTCAATTTTCCAGTCGTTTAAGCTTAATCTGTGGCGCTTGGGCAGTTTTCGGCAGTGTACACTGGTGGACATAAAAATAGGAACTTTTTTCTGTGACCGGAAAACATAGTTCTTGTCGGAAATATTTGGTAGCCCTGAAAAGGACTGTTTAAGTGGTTGTTGGGAGGTGGTGTTGCGGTGTTCCACAGAGCGGAAACATATTCTAACGGTCAATGTGTTGATCGTTATTCGCTATCACTTCCTCACAGCGTAGGGCCATATCGCCGATGAGGTTACGGCATTCGCTTCTGTCTATGCGTTTCCACATAGCTATGCAGCGTCTCCATAGCGAATCGGCAGAACGTGCATGCTTGTTCTTAAGCTGACGCTTGACTACAGATTCTCAATCGGGTTGAGGTCTGGACTCAACGCAGGCCACGGTAGAACTTGCACATCCTCGTTTGCCAAAAAACATTTAACTAATCGCGATGTATGCTTTGAGTCGTTATCGTGCTGAAAGATATAATGCTCTTCGTCTGCGAATTTTTGTCGGGCGTGTGGCAACATCTTACGACGTAGTATGTTTCTATACCCTTCCGAGTTCAGTGTCCCTTTGATACGGAACAAAGGACCCGGGCCGTGCCAGGAGAAGCAACCCCACACCATTACGTGGCCGCCTCCGTGCTTTAGGGTTTTTATAGTATTTTTTGGATGATACGCCTGTTTAGGAAGGCGCCAGGCGTATTTAGTGCCGTCCGAACCATCCAGATTGATTCTGGACTCATCCGAAAAAAATATTTTGCTCCACCAAAAGATGGATGCAGCTAAATGCTCTTCGGCAAACCGAATGCGCGCTTCTACGTGGTGCGGCATTAGCTTACGAACCTTTCGTGGTTTCCGGGCACAGAACCCACCGGCGTGTAAACGGCGCGACACCGTTTTCGCCGAAACTTGCAATCTAAGCTCCTGCTTAATACGATTGCAAGTTTTGAAAGGGTCCGCCCTGATTATCTCAACCATCTGCGCGTCAACGTCAGCCGTTGTTTTTCGCGGACGACCTGTGGATTTACCCGTAGCCTCGCTACGAATGGCGTTGTCCACAAACGTCCGCGAACGGCCGAACGCCTTGCAGATGGTTTTGATAGGCACGTTCTCAAGATACAAACCCTGAATATGTTTCCGCTCCTCTGGAGTGCAGTGCTTTCCGCGACCCATGAAGAACTTGTGGAATTTTCAAATCGCAAACTTTCACAATTACCACTGAATGAAGAATGAAGCGCAACACGGTTTGGATCTCTTTTTATACTACCGAAAAACGCTGCCGTTACTCAAAACTCAGATAAGTAGCGCACCACAAATGCGAGTATAAAAGGCAAACAAACAGCGATTGCAAATTCAGTACGCCTCGAACGTTAGGCGAAAGAACTCCGCAGGAGCCAAAGCCTCTCTAAACCATACTAACAACAACATACGCCTCGATCTGTTGGCGATAAGAGGCCAACGAACTCCGCAGGAGCCAAAGCCTCTCTAAACCATACTAACAACAACAACAACTGTTGGCGATGACACACCTATTGCACGCAAAAAAACACAAAACAATTTTTTTTCCTATCTTTTTGTCCACCGGTGTACCTATTTTCGGCAGGGTAGCTAAAAACGTGAAATTCTGCACAAATGTGGTAAAAAATTTCACAAAACACAATTTTGTAGTGAAAGTGTAATTATTTGATATTCACATACGAAGTTTCACCACCGACAAACCGACGTGACACTTCGAACAAAATGAGCTGCAAAAGTTGTCTCCTTATTTCAAATGAAAATGCGTTAAACACTAGCGCCATCTCTACAATGATTCGCTTACTACACTGACACAGAGAAGAATCTGCTAAATGCCCTTTTTGTTTTTCTTCGCAAATTCCAATGCGTATTGTTTATGTACTTCTCACATCTTTTGCATTGATTTGGAAACTTTTAAAATGATTTTCCTGGGTGTTTTGTCCAAAAATTCTCACAAAATCTTGCCTCACACTTCCTTCGCAATTTGTATTTAGAAAAGTTGTTTACATCGAAGCAGCAGTGAACAGAGCTTACTTTGACAGAAGTGATCGCCTCACTGGTAAATGACAGTAATTTCATGTGGGACACTTTTGTAACGCCAGTGTCACGTCGGTTTGTTGGTGGTCATATTATGTGTCGATATACGCATTGTAGTGTTCTGATAAATTTTTAAAGAAATATTCAGCCAAATCCAAGGTGTGTTATTGTTCCGAGTTTCGGCACAGCTGACTTGTATTCGCGCTGCCGAAAATAGGAACACAACCTGCCGAAAATTGGAACAAACTGCCAAAAATAGGAGCAATAGCAATGTTTGCATTTTTACGAATATTTATGAAAAGGGGCTTTGAACCGGCAAATAGAAAATAGTGTAACATATTATGATAGTTTATCAACCAGAATAACATCACTTTCATGAAAAATAATAAAAAATGTTTATTTGTGAGCAGTTTTTGTGAAACTGCTGCACTACCCAAGCGCCACAGATTAAGCTTAAACGACTAGAAAATTGAATATCCATAGAAAAAAATGAAAGCTCCACAGCTTCATTGGTTTGATCAATAGATGGCGTATTAAAACTGATTATTATATTGCTATCCTTTTCTTGCAATGTGTTTCGACAAGTTTCATCTTATCATGACCTATATAGCCTTCTTACTTTTCGAGCAAAAATCTATATGAATGGTCGTGTGGTCACCCAAGCGCCACAGATTAAGCTTAAACGACTGGAAAATTGAATATCCATAGAAAAAAAATGAAAGCTCCACAGCTTCATTGGTTTGATCAATAGATGGCGTATTACAACTCATCATTATATTGCTATCCTTTTCTTGCAATGTGTTTCGACAAGTTTCATCTTATCATGACTTATATAGCCTTATAACTTTATGAGCAAAAATCTAGATGAATGGTCGTGTGGTCAGATACGTGGGTATCAACACCAACGACCATTACTCAAATCTTACTTGCTTCAGTGCTGGTGGTTTCCGTTGGAGTTTAGTATTTAAACAATCGTATCGCCGTTCTAGTTCTAGCGATGCATAACTTCAATGCGAAACCATACAACAGTACAGAGGAAATGAGAAAGCTCTCCTCCAAGCGATGAAGCTCAACTGGTTGGGGTATCCCACCAACAGAGAGTGCCACCAGCTTTTTCGCTATTTTTAGAATGCATGAGTCGTTTGCCGTCTGCTAAACAAGTCTTTCTATATTCCGTTTAGGTAGAGAACTTGAGTCGTTTAGAAGCCGTTTAGTGGTCGTTTAGTGGATTTGTGGCACTTGGGTAGCGTGCCGAAAACGGGTACAGTTACCTTACTATAATTCCAATATCTTTATCTGTTGGGTAAGCTTAAACCGCGGACAGCGAGATTCAAATTCAAATTAAAATGATTTTCTTTGACGAGCAATTCTCGGAATCCCCACAACTGACATTTTTTACTTATTATGAACATTGAATTTTAACGGATAAAATTTTGAATTCAAAACACATGCAGCATTTTTCAAGTGCCAGGCAAACAAATGTGCATCATCGCGATAAGTAACAAACGAGGATAGCGATCCTTAAAACAGCATCCCAAGCGCCACAGATTAAGCTTAAACGACTGAAAAATCAAATATCTGTGATTTTCGGTATAATTAATGGAAAATCGGCAGTTTTAAGGCGGTCATCTGTGAATCGGTAGGCATATAAAAAATCGGTAGGAATACAGATAAATCAGTATATCTGGTCACTCTGTGTACACGCCAGCAAACTGTCATCGATGTCAACAAAGACAATGTGTGTGTGAGCCGAACAGAAGTTCACACAAGTTTTCACAAAATATCTTGCAGGACGTTGAATTGAAAAAAGAAAATTAGCAAACACTCTGAAATAGGTTAAGCGCAATCCTGCCGACGAAATGGCTGCGGTGGACGAGTTCAACAGTTGGCTTAGCTCGAAGCTACGTGCATCGAAGGCGGACGTGAGCGTATTCGGTTCCTACATTACCGGCATCCTGGAAGGGGACGAGAACAACGAGGAAAAGGTGGAAGCTCTCGAGGGCATCCTGGGCGCTATCATTGTACGTTTGCGATTCCCCGACCAAAGTGTACTCATTGCATGCCGCGGTGTCGTGCGGAGGGAGCGGGTGTATCCTGAGTGTGTGGCCTCAGGAATGGGACGGTCCATTTCGTGTGCATGTCAGAGCGATCGTGTGATTCGGTATAAATTTAGCAAAACAACTAACGCATCGGCTATTTCTGTCCCATGTCATCCCAAATGCTGCTGGTGCTGCTGGCGAATGTCTCACTGTGCACGAATTAGGAAACAGATCTGGAACCGTTCATCAACGAAATCCTGGACAAGTGGAACATTTGCCACAGCCAAGAGTCGGCCGGCGCGTCGAAACCCAAACTAGACGTGGAGGTGCAATTAGCCAAGCTATTGGAGGGACAAAAGCTAGCGACTAAAGTCGAACGAGAGTACACCGAGGAGGAACGACGGATCAAGGAACAGATACTTATGCAATACAGTCAGGTAGGAAGGCTCATTTGAAGCATCTTGGAACGGTCAAAATATTACCAACATTTTCCGCCCTTTTGTTTGCAGCTCTCTGAAAGTGAACCAGACGAAGAGGACGAGGAAGGGGCGACCAGCTCCGATCCGAAGCTGGTGAAAAATACAAACTTTGCCGACGTGCAGGCACTGGCCCGGGAAAAGCGGGAACAGGCGAAGTTAGAAAGTCAGTTGAAAAAGGAGAAGGACAAACAGGACCGGGAGAAGCAGCGCCAGCTGCGCGAGGAGAAAAAGGAAAAGCGCAAAACCGTCAAGGGCGAACGCCGGCGGTAGCGCCCTGTCGCTGGAAGCGAAGGAACGGCAGACCGATTCCTACCTATTGTTTCGATTGCTCCTGCGTGTGTCGACTGGTCGGCTGGTTGGCGGCTGGCGGCTTTCTAGCTGTGCAGGCAGCCACAACCAACGCCGCGTGCGATGCTCAGCAAGAAGCGCGAAATGTCTGCTCATTGCTCTAACTTTACAAATCCCTCCTACAAAATAAACGCATAGCCAAGCGGTGCATTTGAAGCAAATGCCCACGAAAGTTGTTGAGTGGTAGAATAACATATTAAAATAACATATCACTGCAACCATTAATATGGTTTGAGATGAAAAAGAAACTACCCATAAGTAAAATATAATCGAGCCCTAGACAAATTTTCATTCTTTTTATGTATGTGTTAATTACGGTAAATTGCATCGCATGCGATATGCCTCATTTTAAATTAAAATACGATAGCAATTCCTAAACGAAGTGATTAACAAAAGTTACGGAAGAAGTCTTAAAAATGAAAATCAACTCCCTAATTTTAAAAATTACTGCTCGAAAGCGCCCACTGTGCGCCCGCATTGCTGTCAGCTGCTCGACACGGCCACGAAACGTCAAACGCTGCTCGATCTAATCGTGCACGAAAGCTCGACTTTACCGTACTGCTCATTATCGGCCATATTCGTTTTGATTTCGTCGTCGTCGTCGTCGTCGCCGTCGTCGTATTTGTGCTCCGCGTAGATTTGTGCATTATTGCTGGGACAAATAGTTGATTTCCAACATAAAAAAGTGGTGCGTTTCAATTGCGAACTGTTTACCCGTCCCGTGCGTGCAGTGCACTTGGCAGCAGCAGCAGAAACTCGACCAGAAAACAGTGCGAACATTTTCGGTGTGTTGAGAGTTTTGTGTGTGTGTGGAATCGAACGAAGCAAGAAGCAGCAGCAGTGGTGGTGCAGAGCAAAGCGAACGCAGCAAAGGAGAAAAATACACTTTTATTCTACGCGTTTCGCTGACGGGTCGGAATTTCTTCGCAGTTCATTTGACGCACTGCATTGTCCCGGACAGCAGCCATCCTCCTCCTCCCTCCCTGCGGACAGCAGGATTTGCATCCATCGAAGCTTTGCCTTGGACACGGCTGTGGGTTGTGTGAGTTTTGCAAAACACACCCCCTCCCACTGTGGACAGACGGACCAACGACAGAGAGAGAAAGAGAGAGAAGGACAAACACGCAGCAGTGAGATAGATGCTGCCCTGAAACGGAAGGTTGCTGATTTTTATTACCAAAACAACAGCAAAACTCGCCCCTCCGGACCGCCGGAGCTGACCGACAGCGGGACGGTAGTGGCGGGCTAGTGGTGGTGGTATTGCGAGTAAGAAAATATCCTTGCGCTGCTTCGCTCATCTCATTACCTCATCCTCAACGTGTGTGCGTGTGTGTGTGCGCGTGAACCGCAGTGTGTTGGTGGTGTGTGGTGCACGCACATTCTCTGCGTTTTGCACCCCCCTCCCTCTTCTCCATGGAGCACAAATTGCGCAAGTAGCGACAGAGAGTGATCGGTGCGTGTGTGAGTGTGTGTGTTTTTGTTTGTTGGTGTGTGCTACCTCCTCTACGTGCGTTTCATGGATGCGTTGGTGAGCCACAAACAAACCCTGTGAGCGCGACGACGAACAAAATACTACGAACTACCTACGAGAAGACGACAGGTTGGGAGGCAGTGTCCCTCTAGCGAGAGAAGCATTTTAGTGTATCCATTTAATTGCAACCCCCCCCCCCCCCCCCCGCTCCTCCGCGTACTTCCCTCGAAAGTGCGGCCCAGCGCCCAGCCCAGCAGGTAGTACTGCAGGTGAAACAAAGTAGGCTGAGTGTGTAATTATTTATCCGATATAGCCCTGCCCCCTCCCGGCCTTACATAGCCCATAGCATAGCAAGCGGCACGCACACAGCGAAGCGAGCAGACTGCGTGTGCGTGTGTGTGTGTGTGTGTGTGAGCCTGTTCACCATTGCGTTATGTTTGGTGCGCCCCTAGGCCCGTGCGACGCTGGCGCTGCCGTGAAGGGACGGCGGTGGTGAAAACACACACATTTGTCCGGGCGGGCGGGCGGGCGGTGGCGCATGTGATCACATGTGATCACACGCCAGGCGAAAAATGTGCTGCTCGACGCGCATGATAATGATGGAAATGACGCTCGGGGCAGGACGCCGCTACGACGAGCAGTGGAAGCTGCGGGGCGACAATCGTGACGACAAGGCTGCCGCGGTAGGGTGGTGGTAGAGCTCTGGAACAACCTTTATGCTGGAACGAACGTACACAAACACACCCTTAAACTAAGCAGCGATTCGGGGGTTGTTCCCTTTTCCAAACAAAAGCCGTGCCTCGTTGGGCGAAATAGAAGGATACAAATGAAAAGATGAAAAACGTTCCAATCTATTGATCGTGACGTGATCGTGAATTTTCTATGTGTGTGTGTGTGTGTTGCCGTGATACGAAACAGTGCGTGTGTGTAGAAACAGGTAGAAGGTTGGGGCCTGAAAGTGCGTGCAGAAGTAACAAGAAAACAGGTGACACAAGGGTGGAAAAAGAAGCGTGATCGTGTGTTTTTATTATTATTATTATTGTGTCCTCACTGTTCCGCGCACTCACATTTGCACGGCCGGAAAACGTGTATGTGTGTGTGGCTGTGTGTGAGTGTATATCGTCACCGATAATATTTATGTTTTCACTTGCATCCCGTGCGTGAAAATGCTGCACGAGTGTCGTTCGTATGTGTGAGTGCGCATTAGTGTACGTTTTACCCGTGACGACTAGATGGATGCATTGTGCCGTGTGCGTGCGTCGTTCTAAACTGAAGGCGTTGTAGGTGTATTAGTTGACGTAGTACGGTGTGCAGTGCCGTCAAGAATTAAAACACAAATAAAGGAGGGGCAAAAGTGCAAAACAAAAAACAACGAAAACAGTGATAAGTTTAAACCTGTTTTGACAAGAAATTACTCTAATTAATCTCTACGTGCGTGTGTATGTGTGTTTCTGGTGTGTGGAACCTTTATTTGTGTTTACTGCGTGGTGCGCGTCAGTGTACGTGTGTTTATGTGTATGTAAAAAGTCTTCCGCAAACAAACAAAAACAAACGGATAACAAAGGTGCGTATCCTCTTGTGCAGATTGTGGTACTTTACGATCACCCAAAAAAAAAACCCGTGTAGTGTGTGTCTGCTATTGTTTTCGTGAGACATAATTTACATTTGTCTTTTTGTGTGCGTGAAGTGTGTGTGTGTAACAATCACGATTAAACGATTAAACACATAAGCACGTCAGTTCGCACGTGTGTAAGCTCAGGAAAGGAGATCAAAACCATCTCCCATCCCCCTTTTTCCTGTGGAATAGCATGCAAATAGATCGTAAAGGTAAGTGGAAATAAGCACCAAAATAAATTAGGAGAAAACATAACTAAACTTGTGTTTTTAGAACTTCAAACTTCCCCCCCACTGTGTGCGTGAATCGTGATTTTCAAGGATCCGCATCGCGCGCACACACCAAAACAGTCTATTTTCAGTGACGTTCGTTTATTTTTTTTTCGTGTGTTATTATTTTTGTCGCTAGTCTGTCACGCACACCACTTCCAAACAGGCCCCTTCTCCCTCCAATGTATAGTGTGTCGTCCCTGCAACCCCCTAATCCAGTTAGCCCGTGATGGATTGGAGAGGGGAGGAGGAGTGAAGCAAAGTATCGTCAGCACACTGGTGATAGATTTGCGACGAATCATCTGTGTGCGTGTGTGTGCGTTTGTGTGTTGACAGTAATTAATTTTCCAACACCAAAGCAGGCGGCTGGGGGGCTGGCTTTTAATTAAAGCACAGAGGGGGAAGAGGGCGGTGCGCAACAGTGGGAGTGGGAAAAACTTTCTCTCCTTTCCCGCCGCCGCCGCCACCAGCCCTTAAAGTCGATCGTCGATCGGGTGACGCAGGTTTTTCCTCCACACATGCTTACCTGCCCTAACACCGCACAGCGCGCACACCGACATATACACAGGTATGGCGGCATTTCACGGCTAACAACGGCTCCGTCGATCGATTTGTGTGCCCGCTGTGGTGATGTATTTGGATGGTGTGTGTGTGTGTGTGTCTGTTTATTTTTTCCACCACACAACTTTTCCTCCCATTTTCCCTTTTGCTTTGCGTTGTACAGTGTGCGCCGTGATATCGCGTGAGCCCTTGTCTCCGTGTGTGTGTGTGTGTGTGTATTAGTTGGGAAGTTTCAATTTTGTGTGTTTGCTTTTATGCTGAGTTTTGGTAAAGTGCGCTGGCGGTGGATGAGCGCCGCACAGGTTATACAATTTTTCGTTTCGAGCACTACAAAAAGCTCTGTCTCTTTCACTGACATCGCCAGCGCTGGCCACCGCGGTGTGTGCGTTTTCGAGCAGTTTCCCTCCCCCCCTCCTTCCCCCTCCCGTTTGCGCGAGATTGTTTGCGAAGGACTGATGAGAATACCCAAACAGCCAAGGAGGATGGTTGCCGCTGTCGCCCGCCGGTCGTGTGTGTGTAGGTCGTGATTTTTATTGCCTGAGTGTTCCTCTCTCTTTCTCTCAAGAAGCTTATTTTTTGGCAACAGGAATTAAAATAAAAGTGCATTTATTAATTGGTGTGGCGCTTTTAAATGGCCCGAAGGATGAAACATATTTTTCACCCCCCTAAATGCAGTACAGACCAGCTTAAGGCGAAGCATAAATGTGCATAAATTGTGAAGAAGCAAATACATCATTTGGGGTGTGTTGTTGTTTCTCAAGTCTCTTTTTTTACCTACCGTTAATTATTTTTATTATTAGTAGAAAAGTGCTTGATCTCACGCTTGCATCATTATTATGAAAAGAAAACTTAAACTTGCTTTAAATTAAAACTGCTGGCCAAAACACTGTTTGATCGTTATTAAAGCGACCTCCGCTCGCTCTCTGGTTGATAATGGTCAGCCGGTTCTTCTCTCTTTGGTCAAATGTTGGCACTTACTACGCTTACTTTCCTAAACATTGTTTTGTAAACTTTTTTTTGGCTTATCATTCTACTGGGTTGCGGAGAGGTGGTGATACCGTCAACGGGAGGAGGGTCCAAAGAGTCTTCTCCCATTACGTACATTCATGTGTGTGCGTATAGCAGTTGTGTGTGTGGGGATGAAAAATTGTGCGGGGAACAACTAAAAAAGAATTACGTAATTTACCTAGCAACATACCAACACAGAACCGGTTGCGCGTTGGCATGTATTATTTTGCCCGATGCTTTTTCGGTGAGCTCCTCTCTGCCGCTGCTGGGGTATGCAATATGTGTGATGTGGTCGAATTCTGCAGCGCGCAACCCCTCTTGCAACAACCCCTAACACCACTACATGCACGTGTGTGTGTGTGTGTGTGTGTGTGTGTGTGTGTGTGTATGTGTGTGTTGCTTGCTCTTTTCCCCGCCTGCTGCTCGACGGGGCTGCTTCTCTCGCTCGCTCGACCGACTCGAGCATAGCGAACTGTGTGCGGTGAGTGTCCCCATCCGGTGAGCAGCTGAAAGCGGGATGAGTGCAGCACTCATCGCGCCACTCACGGGTTTATGCTGGCTTGGAACAACAAGTACACAACACGCGCTACAACACACCGAGCCCCGCCGTCGATCCATCGATTACGGTTTGATTGTCGCGATCGTGGGGTCTGTTGCCGGTTGCTGCCAGGGGGAGAAAAATCTATATTGTTTTTAAAGTAAATTTTTGGACGCTCTCACACAACTGTTTCAATTATATCGGTGAAGGCCATCCACGAAAGTAGCGGCCCGCTACAGCGCAACACGCCCGGCACATTTAGAGTGAGAGATGTTGGACGTGCATGTTTAGGTGGTAGTGTGACAAAAACGGGGTTTAAAAATAGGTTGCATTTTCAAAGACGCAGATGCGTGTGTGTTTAAAGTTTTCGAAGCGCGAAAATAAATAAATAAAGAACCTTCTAGCACACACGCACACACACGCACACCTATGCCGCCCACACCTGCCGCGCACCCGATGGAATTGCAACAATCGCCCCAACACCCCCAGCACCCGTTGGTCAGCATCAGATTTTTCCTTCGTGTCAGCTGTTTTCTGCCTCAAGGTGGAATTTTCACTTTCCACCGTCGGGCTGACTTCCGCACAACACATCTTTTTGGGTGCGTGTGATTGTTTTTGTCCGCGCCCCTCCCTCTCCCCCGTCTCAACCCTCTCCAATAACGGCTCTTTTTTCCTCTGCTTCCTTGCTTCCCAAAAATACACCGCGAGACATCTTCAGCACGCATTCAGCTGTTTTTCGCACTTTTCCGGAAGGTCCAAATTTAGCTCACCGAGACACACAAACACACATACGCATCAAAATCACTGTTGCCTTCTTTTCAGTTTTCTCTCCAAACAGTCTCTGGGGGAGGTTTGTTTCACTTTCCTCACCGTTCCTCCCACCACAAAGCGTGTTGGGCATCACTGCACATTTGGGGTCGGGCGCAACACCGACGGCTGGCATTGGCACTGTTTTTTTCCAGGTGACCAGGAACGCCCCACATGCCCAACTACAACAACAGCGCGTCCAAAAGTATGTGTTGGTTTGTGTTGGTTTTTGTGCACCCTACTCCCCGCCCTCATGAGACCCAAAATGCTTTATGCTAATTAATATGATTAATTAGCTAATGGGGGAGAAGGGCGATGTGTGTATTAGGTGTGTTTGTTCTGTGCACGTGGGGCACGGGGTACGGAAGGGGTAGATGCTCCATGGTTGCGCTGTACTTTGATTCAGAATTCGCACGGTTGGTTAACATTTCTGAGAGTCTGTTTTGTTTTTATTGCTGCTGGTTCAATGCATTTTGAAGGGCGACATATTTTAAATTTTGACACATGAGTCGTTAGACATGCGTCGTGGGGCATTCCCAGGATTCGTCATCATTGAATCTAAATTGATATTTTAATTGGAATTTTTTATTCAATTTTAGATTCAGGTTCTACATGATGCACATTTCAAAGAGAAACTTGTAAGGAAGGAAAATGAGCTTGAAGATTTCAACCATTTTTGTATCGTTTTCCTATAATAAGGCCTTCTCTTTTTCCTATCAACGAGCTGAAATTCAATCGTTCATGAGCTAACCTGATCGCGCCTGCTACGAATTCGCGTTTCTTTAGATATTTTTCAGGCTAAATTAATCTAGGCTAAAATACTGAAGTACTGAAGCTGTCTGTAACTACTCCGATCTGAATTCGGCTATTGGGGCCCTTTCCGTTTGAAGCTCGTAGGCTGAAATTTCAGCCTGTCAGCTGTGTGCACTGTATAGCAGTTTTCGAGCAGCTATCTAAGTGAGTATAATATACAGGTGGGTTTATCCCAAGGTGTATGAATTTAGAAGGCTGATTTTTATCGCTTCTGCTTCTGAATGAAGATTGTAAGAGTGTTTCGAGTATTCGTCAAGCCTCCAGAAAGCTCGTTGGAGCAAAAGTTTTCACTCGTTCTGTCAAAAAGTGATATTCAAATTTGGTTATAAAAAATGCTATGAGACCACCTGGACTACATACACTTTGGACTACGCACCTTGGGATAAATGTAAACAAACCCGTGTTTTCGAGCAGGTACTCGAATCTAATTCTAGCTTTTAGCCTAAAATTTTCTAAACTGAAAATCGCAGGCTAGTTTTTTGTGTGGTTTTGTATGGATTGTTTACATGATTGCAGCCTCCAACTGTTAAACTCCATACAAAAAACTAACTAGAATCGTGAAGGCCCCCATTTTTAGTTTCGGATTCGGTCTCCGACAAAATTCGAAACACTAATTCTGCCCATAGTCGGAGTCGTCCAGAGTCATTCGCAGTCATTCGGAGTCGTTCATAATCATCTAGAGTTGTCCAGAGTCGGCTGGAGTCGTCCAGAGTCGTCTGGAGTCATCCGGCGTCACTTGGAGTCGTTCGGAGTCAGAGTCGGCCGGAGTCGACAGTAGTCAGAGTTATTCGGAGTCGTCCAGAGTCGATGGAAGTCAACTGGAGCCGTCCGGTGTAATGGTCTTATGATCAGGCATTTCATTTCGTTGTGTTTTTTGTCTTTCTTTTTGCGTATGCAATTCGTATACAGGCCTTCGTTTCTAAGACTGACTCCGGGCGACTCCAGACGATTCCGGATGGCTCTTTATGACTCCGAGCCATTCTGGGCGATTCCGAGCGATTCCGGACGGCTTCAGACGATTCCGAGACGACTCCGGATGGCTCTGGACGACTCCGAGCCACTCTGGGCGATTTCGAGCGATTCCGAACGGCTTCATAGGATTCCGAGCGACTCCGGATAATGCAGAGCGGAATTACCTGCCGGAGTCGATTCCGAAATTATCGGAGACGGATCGGAGTCGACTACGGAGTTAATAATAATAATAATAATAATATCAGCTAGTTTTGCTTGTAGTTTTGTATGGAGTGTTGACATTATTTCAGCCACCAAGCAAAACAGCTGAATAGTATAGTAAAAGCCCCCAACCCCGTTTTCTATTTCAAGCTAAGAAGTTTCAGACTGTCAGTCAATTTTTATCAAAAAAATTCAATCATTCATGAGCTATCCTGATGAAGCCTGCGCCGAATCGGATTTTTAACATTTTTTTAAGACAGAAATAATCTATGCTAAAAATCTGAGGCGTAATTTGGCGTGTGGTTTTGTATGCATCATTGACATGATTTCAGCCACCAACTGTCAATTTTCATTCATATCTATCAGAAAATCCTCCAATTTTAGAAAAAACTTATCAAGTTTTCCAAGTCAGTTTCGAATGTAGACGTTGTTGTTTACTGCGTGCAAGATGTTAATCCACATCAATTTTTGATATGTCATATCCATCGTAGTTTTCAATTTCTTCAGCATGATTTTCAACACGTCTTAAGCTGAATTGAGTTGGACAGTTCTTTTCAATCATGTGTAAGAACAGAAATTTCTTTATGGAGCAAATACACCATTCGACAGCTATTGAAAAACATCTTGGAGGGGGTGAATAATTATGTGCACATTTGAAAGTGACTTGGAACACCCTGTAATAATGTATTACTAGTTCATTTAATATTCCTGATTCCGTCTCAACAAACCACATTCCAAGGTGATTTGTTTTCAGAGATGTAGTCTTAAACATAAACTTTTATCAATTAAGAATAAAAAACACATTATTGTATGTATAACTAAATTTTATATCCATACACTTCAAATTGCATCAAACATCTCAAAATGTTCTACGGAATACAAAACATAGCCAAGATCTGTTCATTTCTCACGAAGAATTAAATTATAGTTCAAAGTTTTTAGAAACATCTTCAGCTTTTCATACACGCTGTTAAAGCTTGTTTCAACTGTTCCAAGTGACCGTTTACCCGGCGAAGAGCTCCACTCCACTTTCCTACTATACGATCCCAGACACACCAGGCCTCATTGATATTCCAGCAGCTGGCTAAACAACATACACACACACACAAACACTATTTCTTTATTTGGGTCAATGTGATGAGAAGTTACTGCCTAGCGCGTTTGATTGTTGTAGACTACTGGGGCTTGGTAGTCAGGCGTGTGTGCTGTAAGGGTTTTTCCTAACAACCTCCGAAATGGCTCAAATTATGCTGCTGCTGTTGCTGGTGCTGCTGCTGGTAGCCAGCATCGAGCAGCAATCGTGTATGTTCCGTGGCTGACAGCGAAGGTGAGTAACAGGTTGTACAATTGTTATTTAGTGTGTGAAGGGCGTTCGCCGCTTTAGTTCATCTTCCATTCATGGATCATTCCAGCACTTGAGGAATGTTGGACAAATGATTCGAGCTTGAAATAATGCGGCTTACATTTTCGTAAACCAGCTTCTCTGTGTGTAGGGCTAGAAGACACAGAACTACTCAGTGTAGCCGGCTCCCGTACTGGCAACGTTCACCTGCTCCAGAGCGGGTATGGCATTATGCATAATATTAAACCAATCCCTCCCGACCGGAATGAAATAGATGTTCGGTATAACTTCATCATCATCATGATCACCGTCGTCGTCAGCATTTGCTACCGGGTCAAAAGTGTGTTCCTGCTTTGCGTCTTCCCCCCAGACGGGTGCTCGAAACAGGAAACAGGCCACCGTCGTCATGCGTGCACAAACGACGCGACGAGCGACCCGGGGCTCAGTCAGTCAGTCGGTTCATTTATTATTTCGTGTGTCCGGAGAGCGTTTGATGGCCGATGTGGTGTGTGTCGTAAATTCAATTTGGGCAATTTTTATATCCCGCTTCTAAATATGGTGATCAGAGGGGAGCCGAATCACAAAAGAGAGAAGAAAAAACGCCGCGAAAGAAACAGAAGACGCAAGACTATCGATCATCATCGACTCTGGTGAGGGAGAGATCCGTCTTTCGTTGTTTTTTTGTCTTCGCTCGATTCGGTTTTTGTTTTATCGCTGGATTATTTGTGGTGATTTAATTTGCCAACTCTCCTCCTGCGGCAACTCTGGCGAACTTTTTAATTATGGTAATCTTTTATTGGGCCGGTGTGCTGCTGCTGTGGCTACAAGAACTACACTAATATATAGCATTCTGACGAAGCACGAGGTTAGATCGGGCTTAGATCGAAACGTATATTATTATATTACATTATAGCCACAGTTCCTCCACATGTGCAAATGTGTTGCATATTGACGTTAATTTCAAAGCTTGCTGCCAACCCCGGTCCTGGTCTTGATCGATTTGGTGCGATGCCTTAGGCTGTGGCGCGTATTGATTTGTTAAAAACACCTTTACAGTTGTGTTGCAAGTCAGTCCGCGGCTTGCTTTTCCAGCCCACACTTCCGCTGTTTGCCATTGCTTAGTTTCGTTTTCCGTTATTGGTTCCTCAGTCTTCCTTCTCTCTCTGTGGTGCTTTCGGGCGCGGTGGGGGTAGGACCACCTCCCCGAAAAGGAACCGAATTTATAATTAAATAATTAAGGAAATAATACAATAAAACTGCAATCTAATAAGAATAAATCATTTTCTTCAACCCATTCGATCACAGGAACCTTCTTCGGAACTCACCTTTAATGCTTCCCTTGGAGTAGTTCTATTCCTCTTCTGTTGCTATGATCTTTTCGCGGTTTGGCTTCATTCTCAGTTCCCAAAGTCTAGCAGCTGCGTTTTTTTTGGATTGTTGTTTTTGTTCTGTAGCGCGATCACTTCTTGACGCTGGCCAACGGAGAGTATGGTTTTATTTTTTCACCTTTATCCTACCACCCTTGCAGGTCTCTTCTCTTCCCCTCTTTCTATTTCAATTTCATCTAACCTCCTCCTCCCTTGCACTGCAACGTGGATCGATCGTTGCACGGTGTTGCTGCGGCAAAGCATCGCATGCTCTCTCGCACGGTTTGATGAGCCGTTTTCTTCCAGCCCTGGAGCGCAGCAATTCACATCTATTCGGTTCAATTTCGCCTCCTCCTTCTCCTTTCCGTATCTGCGCTCTGCTCTGCGTTGAAGCGAATAGCATTCCCGGCCCTGGTGGAGATGGTGGTGTTCCCTACCTTACACCCCCATATAACTCTTGTTGCTCCCTCCCATGCGCTGCCATGATTCACTCTGTGTGGCTTTTTGGCTTTGGTTGTTTTATTTGCCCGCTTTCAAAACTGCCACCATAAATAATATTAACATGCGCATTCGATTCACGCCGGATTCCGGCAGCGCTGCTGCACGCCGCCACACACCACTCCGCGACCTGTCGTCAGGGGGACTGTGGCAGATCGTCCCTGTAAGTGTGTGTGTTTCGGGTAACGTATTTTTTTTTGTTTTTCTTTATTGCTTAGCAAATTTTTGTGCTACTAAACTTTTTTTTGTTTGCATCTCTGCTTGCCGGATCCTCCTCTCCTGGGTGCAGCAGCGTCAGTGTGTGATGCTTCGTTGTTGTGTTTAGGGTGGATTTCGGCAATTTGGGAATATAACACAAATGCCTTCAGTTTTGGACCGCGAATTCGTGGAATAAAAATCCCTAACTGAATGTTCTATGCGGTTTTTTGTTGTTAATGTTGCTGCTGATGTGTTGAACCCATCCCCCGTCAGGCGATTGTTTTATGGTCTTAATTATTTTTCCGTTGTTGTCACGGAATGATGTTTGAGATGGGTTCGAATATTTGGATGTTGGGTGGGGTTTTTTTTGGGTTTTTGAGGCTGATGGCATTGCACAAAATGGCTGCGGTTCTTTATTGGCTCACTTTTGTTTTTGTATGATTTTTCTAATGTCTATTAATATATAATTAGTTTATATTAAAGGCAACTTTATATTTTGCTGCTGATTTTTGTTGTTTTATAATTGCTCGTTTTTATTGCAAGCATTATTGTTTTGCTTTAAATTCAATCAATCTCTTTTTTATTAAACATGCGAGATGTTATATATAGATAAATGTAACCTGTTTATCTTTTCGTTTCTTGTTTTAGACTTGATCACTAAGCAAGTTTAAGCAACAGTTGTAAGATCAATAAATGAGTTGATTTAACCATTTTTATCAAAAGCTTTATGCTTCAAAAGCTTTATTGCTTTATGAAGCTGTATGCTTCATACAAGCTTTTGTATTTTGTTTCAGTTATCTTTGTCCATTTTTGGAAAATTTATAAATGTATTTGCTTTAATGATCATTTATTTAAGCAAATTGCTTCTACGAATTTTAGTAATGTTTTTTAGTCATCTTTGTGCAATAATTACTGAATTATAAACAATCAAAGATCAACTTCTTTATACATGTGAGACTAGATTTGAAATTTAAATCTATGAGAGTTTTGAAAAAAGTATCATTGATTTAGATTTCAGATTGTTTGATTTGTTTTGACTCTTTGTGGGTGTAATCCAATTCTTAGAATTCGTATCTTGATTAAATATCAGTTTATTATTTGATTTAATTTTTTGGGTCAGAAGTGGCAAATGTTCAATGGCTGGAGGGTTTTAGAGGTCCTTGTACGTTTAGAACACTTTCTGATCACTTTTAGGCGTTATAGCATAATCTGTCAACTTCGATTCATTACTTAATGTCATACAGAATTCAGAAGGTATTAATTGAACGATGTGAAAAATCCTGTAAAAAGAAGAGAGTGATAAAATTAAGCAAGAATCACGGTCACCAGTCTACAATTACCATTTTCAAAAGATTCAGCAAATTGCAAATAACACAGAAATTTCAAATATCACAATGATTGAGAATCCTATAATTTGCTGATTATTTAAAAGTTTGCTATACAAATTATCAATCGCACTTCATCGACGGCCAGCCGGCGGGGCTATGATGGCCAAAAAGCGCCTTGAACGGTGCAGCAGCGCCCCCGGTGCAAGCGCACACAATGGTTCTAAATGTTAAACGATCCATTTCCCAAAACCTTCGGTGGCAGACACAGGGTCAAAGCCAACGTCAAGAACACGCAGCAGCAGCATATGGGAAATTGGCCGAAAGGTAGCATGCACCACCAACACATCGATACCGTTTTGCCCCGCTGAAATCGCTGAAACATGCCCTTCTAATCTTTGGCGGCCGTGCCCGAACCGGGTCGTGTGTGTGTGAGTTGTGTATGTTTGCTGTCCGTCAGTGTAAGTAACGCTGTGCTGCTTAGTTGCACCGTACGCGCTCCACACGCGATTAGACACCGAAGCACATCGGAGACGACGGGCAATAACGAAACATGTGTGTGCGCGCAGATAGGCCAAGACGGGGGAGGAAGACACCGTGGGCTGCTTGGTGTGTGCCCTCTGGATGCGAAATGAAGCGAAAAGCAATGCTGCAAAGCGAACGAACGGTCGTGTCTGTGTGTAGCAGCGGCTCTTCTAGCGCGTTCTCTCCACCGTGTGTGGTGGAAGTTTTGCCAGTATTTATTTACTTACGTGTCCAATCCACGCTGTATGTTATTACGGCAGTGTGTTCTGTTGCTCGGCCTGAAATTCCACCCAGCATAGGACTCCTCCCGGGTCTGCTTTCTGTCCGGGTTGTGGTGCCTGTGTGTGTTTACAGCCTGCTGCTGTATTTCTATTCCACTTTAGCGATCTTTTCCCGAGGCTCTGCTCTGCTAAAAGGCTTGTGGCAAAGTGGTGGTGACCGCATGTCAATGGCAAAAAAAAAATGTAAGAAAAAAAACGTCCAAGAACCGGGAACATCAAATTCCCACTCACAAACTGTACGACCATTTTGCGGTACAATAGCTTTCGTTCCGTTTTGGTCATCGCTCATCATCAGCTTCATTTTTTTACCGCTTGCCTCTTGTCTCTCGAATCGTTTTTCGCTTCAGCGAAGAGTTGTGGCACGAAAGAAGGGGGCAAAAATATGCCAAGCTTAGAATACAAAAAAGAGCCTTACGCGATTAGGCCACCTATTCGCGTAAGAAATCTGAACGGACTGCGATCGAACAGAGCAAGCAGGAAATCGACGAGACACCAAAAACGCTTGCCGCCAGGGATGTCAAACACAGCAGGAGCTGTCGGTAAAGATTTGGTTGATGTTGACTGTGTGGAAAAATTATGGAGCTTTTATCCTAATTTTTTATTTATTAGATAACGACAATGTTATCTAAGAAATTTCAAACACTAATGTTTTTCGCGTTTAGCACGAGCAGTTGTCAAAATTACTAACTGTTGCTTGTATTACACAGGCGGTCCCGTGGTACTGTCGTCAACTCGAATGACTCAATAACATGCCTGCCATGGGTTCAAACCTAGAATTGACCGTCCCCCCGTAGCAAGGATTGACTAGCCGGCTACGTGGTAATGAATTAAGTCTCGAAAGCCTGTATAAGCCGGCATGTCCGCGTAGGACGTTACGCCAAATAGAAGAATTACACAGGCAATTTTAAGTATGTCTGATGACTATGTCTAATTTGATATTGAATAAAACGAAAATTTGAATATATTTGTAGTAATGTGTAAACTTATTAATATTTAGAGATTTAGTATTTTCATCATCAATATTTTCTATTCTCAACATTACATAACTGTGATCGTTCTTTGGGTTCACTATTTCCTCTGAGGATATACTAGAGATCGACTTGTTCGGGAATTTAACTCATTCGCTTTCAGCTTAAGATGGGGTCATAAAAAAGTAAAAAAAGTAAAAGATTCATGTTCACTCTTGATGTTGAGTTGAATCTATACATCCTATAAATTCAACTCACACATATAAGTGCCGATTATCTGATTCAAACATAAAAGTGTCAAACAAAACCACTCTACACGAACGGAAACGAAACAGTAAAACAACACTCTTTGCGTAGCTTTTACCTAATGGTAAGTTGTTAGAGCCGGTCTCGTAGTACAGTCGTCAACTCGTACGACTTAACAACATGCCCGTCATTGGTTCAATCCCCAAATAGACCGCGCCGCCATACGTAAGACTGACTATCCTGCTATGGGGGGAATCAACAAGTCACTGAAAGCCAAGCCCACAAGTGGGTACAGGCAAGCCTTGACCGACATCGGTTGTTGAGCCAAAGAAGAAGAGAAGAAGAAGTTGTTAGGCACCAAATACCTTGTTTCATTCAGGTAATGCAAAAGTTTTTCGTTCAGTTAAATATGACAAACCAGAGACAAATCGAGTTATCTAACACGGATCATAATAGTAAACCAGCATTTTAGACACTTTTTTCTCTAATACTCGAGTCATATAGTTGGCCCTATAATCTTACTTATTGCGGACATTTCTACTGTAAAGCAATTGCTGGTTAATAGTCCGATGTTATTAAACCATATTATTGACACCAAGATTTTGTTTTAATCTAATTTATGATCTTTTTTAGATAGTTGCTTGAGCTCCAAAGTCACTTTTTACAAGAAACCAAACGAATAGTTTTCACGTTTAGTAAAAAGTGTTTACATTTAGCCCAATTTCGAACATCAGTTGCAATGACATTATATCGGCTTTACATGGTTGTTTAGCGATGCAGATTGTTATAGCACACTTTCTGGACAACTTGTCACCGTTATGTCTTCATGTCAAATCACAAACAAGGCATGCATGTTTACTTAACGTCACACAGAGTCCAGAAAGTATGCCTACCTTATCAGATGATATGAAAAACCTTGTATTGGGTAGTCAGTTACCAATTTACGACTAGGAACGATGATCTATGCTATATTCCAGTTTGTTAGAAACCGTGTTATTGAAGTGTTTTTCTATCACCTCTGCACGTGGGGTCATGTGAGATCACGATTCGGGGCTGTACCGTCGTGCGTTTGACAACTCTGCCGTACAGCAATTTGAGGCCGACCCAGCAGACTGGTTCTCTCGTTGCCTGCCTGAACGCTGGTTTACCCACCTCGTCTGACACGGTGGGGCCATATGATGCGAGGCAAGAAAGAACGACCAAACAAACGCGAGAGAGAAAGAGAGAATCTTCCCGCAAGACGCAATAGAGAGGTGTGTTTTGGTACCTCGTCTCTTGTATCTGATGATGCGACGTCGTGTTCCGTTCCGTTGTTGTTCCGCTGTGTCGGCAGGGAGAAACTTCGGAGCACAAAACCGTGTTAAGGACCTGTGCCGCAAGGTCGATGGTTTAGGTTGGGGCTGCCGCTGATGTAGTGTACGGTGATGTAGTCTGACGCACACACTCACACACTCTTGCAAGCGAGCGCGCGCGGCCAGCGCAAGTTTGTTGCTGCGACTACCGGTGTGTGTCCGTGGTTAGTTCACGCGGCGGCTGCGATTCTCGCGGCCCGTGTATACACGCATACGCGATAGCTCGTCTGCTAGAATAGTGGTAGTAATCGTCGTGAGTGTGTGTAGCGCGACGCGACTAGCGGTGTAGTAGTTTGCCTGCACCATGCGCAATAGTTGGTGTGTGTGCGTATTGGTAGGGCCGCTGCGAAAGACACGGTTTTAATGCTACCTTTTGCGCTGTGGATGATTGCCTTCTTCGCCTGGTCGAGGGTGAGCGCTCGGGGGAAGAGCGATGGGAACAAGATTTGAAGCGCTCCTCAGCTTCAACCCCAAAAGATCTACGTGGGCAACAACGCCGCACACACAGTGGTAAAAACCCCCAGCCAGCCGTCAAAGCGGACGTAACCGCATGGACAGGAGCTGGAAGAGCGCTGAGTTTGAGCGTTTGAGTTTGATAGTTATTGGATGGAATGGTTTTTAATTCGCTTGATCTGCGTTATAAACATGGAATAATCTAGCTAAAATAGGGAAAATCATAGTCAACATTGTTCTTCGTTTGCTGCAAAAATTGGATCAACTTGAACTACACTTGTTTTCTTTTTTTTCAATTGCATCCAAACGTCTGAACATGAAAATGAAATTAATTTAGCTTTAATTACACAAGCTCAACGCTTCTGTCACGTCTAATAAAGGCATGACGTTGTTGCTGCTTCTACTATTTCCCCATAAAACATCTCACTAACAAGACGCTAATCTGTTCCGAACAACAACAAAAATCCCTACCCCCAGATGTTCCCTTCATCAAAAAGTGTATGCAGAGTGGTTTTTCTTTCCTTTTCTTTCTTGTGTTGGCCTTTTGTTCGATGCTCCGTTGTGTTCGTGTTGGAAGAAAGCTTTTCCTCTTATCGTACGCCTTCACGTTGCCTTTGCCAACCCCGATGTCTTAGCTAGCGTTTGTATCATCTTGCTGATATGCTCGCACATAATATCCTCCACCAGTCCCCTAACAATGCGCCACGCGGCTGTGATTATGCTTTGTGTTTATTTTGTTCTGTCCTAAAGCATCGCCCAGCGCTCGCTACCGCACATTTTGTGTATCGTGTATCATGGTTCCGTTCGGCGCTCAGATATGAGGAGGACTGGATAAGAACGACTGCCGGGTTGATGGTGTAGAAGCTTTGTGCGTGTGTGTGCGAAGGAACGAGGAAACCGCGGGAACAGAAGAGGTCCATATAATGCAACCCGGCGCAATAACACCTTAACCGCAGCGGCGTGATGCAGTTGCACAAAATTGCACAATATGCACATTGGCTATAGTGTGCTCTGGGTGCTGCTGCTGCTGCTGCTGCTGCTGCGTTGGGAAATTAGTTTCCTCCTTTTTCAAGCGTTCGCAGTTTCCAGGAACGGATCCTCCGTCGTGTGCCTTGGCGCTGTGCTCTGTGTGCATATTTTAATAAGAGCCATGCTGGAAACTATATGATCTCTTCGCAATCGTAGCACACGCATATATGCAGCCTTCTCGTGTGTGAGAATCGGAGAACGAAACCACAACTCATCAGCAACCGAGTTGATGCTCTCGCAATCGCGCTGGTATCTTCCTAATCGCATGCCTCTTCCCACAGACACAAACACTGTATAGTGCATCAAACGCGGGGTTGGGTAATGTAATGCATTTTTGCATCACGTTTCAACCCTTGTGGTGATCGGAGGGGTTTTTTTTACCAATATAACTCCCTCGTGGTTTACCTACCATGATTAGGCAAGCAACTCCGGACCGGGTTTGGGCGTATGCTGCTGCTGCTGCTACTGCTGCGTATTTGCCTTCACATATCAGTAATCTGTATGATCTGTGTGTTTGCCAGAACGCTTCAGCGTATTTGCCCTCCCCCCTGGTATGAGCGATGTGTGTAAAGCTACGATGGAGAGAATTCGGTTGCAAATTTGGTGCAAATAATCTTCCGCCCCGCGCTTGTCTTTGACGTGCAAATATTTGTTTTCTACCACTAATGAGCGCACGCTGCAAGATGGTAAGATGTTTGAATGCAGTCTCTTGTGGCTTTTTTTCGGAGTCTTGTTGCACCCATGCGCAAGAATTCACACACAAATTCGATGTGTGTGTGTGCAGTAAGGGAAGGTTTATTGATCTTTGAAAACTGAAGCTGAAGACGTTGCATCTCATTGGCGGTCGCAAAGGAGAAAAGTTCATTATTCGTACTGCTTGTAAGTTGATGCAAATTGCGTTCAACTACGTTTCGGGAAAACCTCTCTTTGTATCGTTGAGGAGTATGAATGATTTGGGAACGTTAAATTGAACTATGAACTATGTATCAAAATGATGAGTTCTCTTCCGATCTGTTTGCGTTTCTTTTCTTTTTCATAACGTTTGCATTAAAAAAGTGGACACCAATTGTCGTTTTTTCAAGGTTTTATCTTAATCCGCACTGACGAACCGTAAATTCCACTTTGAATAATAGTATTCCCTTTTCGTTTTAAGTTCGTAGGCTGAAATTTCAGCCTGTCAGCTGTTTGCAAGGTAGAGCAGTTTTCGAGCAGTTATCAAAGGGGGTATAATATACAGGTGGGTTTATCCCAAGGTGTATATATTTAGAAGGCTGATTTTTATGGCTTCTGCATCTGAATGAAGGTTTTAGGAATGTTTTTTTGTATTCTTCTAGCTATCAGAAAGCCTGTTTGAGCAAAAGTTTTTGCCCGTCCTATCAAAAAGAGGCGTTCAAATTTGGTTATAAAAAACATGCTATGAGACACCTTAATCAACATACATTTTGATTCTAGATTCCACCACCTGATCTTTTTAATGCACCTTGGGATAAATGAAAACAACACCATGTTTTGCTACTTTTTCGAGCAGGTACTCGAATCTAATTCTTGCTTTGAGCCTTAAATAATTTAGACTTGAAATCGCAGGCTATATTTGTGTGTGGATTTGTATGGAGTGTTGACATGATTTCAGCCGCCAACAGTCAAACTCCCTATAAAAAAGTTGACCAGTATCGTGAAGGGCCCCCGTGATGGCCAAAAAATCAACTTCGTTCAGGAGCGTGTGCAATCAAACAACGCCACACCGTACCGTCTAGAATGGACTACGTGGGTCAGTTTGTGGACGTCTTATAAGCCTGTTTCGGCATCTAAAACTTCTTTCCACTATTACACAACAATCAGAATATCGAAGGATCGCCTGGTTCCTAATGGCCGACGACGCTGAGCGACTTGAGGTTTCAAAGGAAGCTGAAAATGAAGACCGAGGGACATGTGGCTACATTGGTGCGTTAGCTTGGCCTGGATATCGATGCAACCGGCCAAACAGTCAAATAGTTCCTGGGAAACATGAACCAACATATCAGGAAGCAGAAATCGCGACCACTGGCTCCGCAGTGGCAAGCAATGACGCCAAAACTAAATGCGTCCATATTAGTAGAATTTCGGTTAAATCTCGATATGACACCCTAGTACGTGAACCGGTTCAACATCCTCCAGCTGTGTCTCATCGAATTTTTCTATAACAATATGATGCTAAACCTCTACTGCAACAATTTTGTCACGAAAACTGAAGAGGAATTGATAAAAATCGAGGAAGGTATTAATGCTTCATTACATTATATTGCATTTTTCCATTAAATAAATGCAGTTCAATCGCTACAAAATATGAGGCCAATAGCCTACTGCTGTGACGCGAGTTGGATACAAACTTGCCATCATGTTGCTGTTATTCTTGGGTTATTTCTACCACCAATAATTGCCGACTAGTGTGTGTGTACTTAATTTTTCCAATCAGTCCTACCGCATTACACAGAGTGATCCGTGTAAAAGCTATCAAGCACGCAGATTTAGCACGTTTCCTGGCGAATGTCAGCGGTTCATTACGTTGCTTTCATGTAATGAATGGAACTTGTTGCAAATTGTTGTGTTCGGGTGCATGCTGCTGCAATGCCACTGTTGTGTTTCGGGTTGATGGTCTCGTTCAATCGCATGCAAATGCTTTTCCAATTGAGTATTGATTTGTGCTCTGGTGGGTCAGTGGCATTTAAGGCGTGAACTTCTGTACTCCACCTCCCTGTTCCTTTATTTATTAATTTTTATCATTTAACCGATGAACTTTTAACCTCTGCTGGTACGGTTGCAAAAATAGATTCACTTGCAGCCGGGAGATTGATATTTAGCGGCACGGGTTTGAGGCAAGGACAGTTAGCAACATATTTGCGCAAAAATTATGCTGTACCCATTGCCGACTAGTAACTGGTTTGCTAAAACTTCAAGTGCTGCTGTCACCGAGATATCCGATGCAATGGCCTTTAGTCTTTCTTTCTCCAGCGGATGATTTGTGCTAGGAACAAGCGGTTGGAAATTGATTTCAATTTTCTTACACAATCATCGTGCCACCCCAGAAGTGAAGCAGTAGATATTAATAGAAAATGACGTCGTTGGAAAATGATGCCAAATTATTTCGGAATCTCTGAAATATTGCAAATTTTGTAACGAGTTTTAATTTCCAAAGACGCAAATTATTAGTTTGTAATTGATCACCAAACACTTCTAGCTGACTATGCATATGATTCATCTCGTTATTCAAATTATGCTCATTTTAAAAGGTAAATCAGTTCAATTTCTCACCGTTTTACCTCGTTTGATTGCAACCTATTTTCCATTCGAAATTCTATCGCTTTTGTTTTAACGTTTTGTTCTGTCTCTTAAAAATCAATCTCACTGTCATTTTCTTTACAGTTTTGTATCCTTTACCGAGTACAAAAATTCAACTATTTAGCTGTAGATTAGAAACTGTTCTCCTTCGTTTTCGTCCAGTGGGTGCGGAAGCGGAGTTGTCCGGTTACCGGTTGAATGTAAATCTTGCGCAGCGAGAGGAAAATTGCTTTTAATTTCACTTGCGCTCGTTTCGATTGGAAAGTTTAGATATCAAAAGTACTTCCAACGCCGGCTAGTGTGTTATGGAGCTGTGTTGTTCACCATTAAAAAAAAATGACTGCACTTGCCAAAGATAGCGAAAACCCGCCGTCGGCTGGCAAAGATGTGAAATGTGCATTCAAAGCGCAGTGATGGTGCTTGTGCGCTTAGGTGTGCATGTTTCAGTGAAAGGAAACACACCGTCATGCTGCAGATGAAGCAAAAACAAAACAGAAACAAAGAAGCTCCACCATCTCTCATCTTTGCAAATTAATTGCGCTCATTGAATGCTCATAAAGCTCAATTTTATGGTATTGTTTTACGCGCTGTTTTCATCTTTCGTTTGTTTTTTTTGCTGTGCTTCTGCTTGGCTGAAGCATTTACACTCACCAGAGCCCTAGCCTGGGTTGTTGGTTGTGTTCCTAGTGTTTTCACTGAGTGGAATGAGTAGCGTGGCGCTGTGGCGATGATAATTTGTTGCTAAGTTGATACTGATACGGCGGAGAAGGCGGGTCCACCAATCGTTTAGTCAATTTCACTTTTCACCATATTTTGTAAAATAATCCAGTTATCTGCAATTGCAGTTACTGTATTCAATACATGTATGATTTTTTTACATAACTTTCCTTGACTCGATGCTGTTAATGTACAAGGGGTTTCTATTTGATCTATTAAAAGATCTTTCTAACAAACCAAAAGAACCAAAAATTAAAAAAATAAACATGTTAAGAGACGAACCGGGATGGACGAAACAGTCCATTGAGCTTATGGATTGAAATGAATCACACAAATACAAAAATGTGTGCGATTACATTGATGTGTGCGTGTGTGTGTGTCAGATGAGGGAAGTCCTACTGGTAGAAAGGGCAGCAGAGAAGGAAGAAAATGAGCGATTATTCTTCGTTTCGCTTTGAAGTTGCACAAAATTCGTGTGCACGTGCAGCAGCGTCTAGCAGCGCATTCTTCATGTGTTGTGTATTCTTTCCTGTTGCTGTAGCCTTCTTGTAGGCAGAAATCTGGATGAGGCTTGGATGAATGATGCTTGGGCTTGGGTTAGTGGGGGTAGAGTGCTGCTTTTGCGCGCTGGCCACTCTTCATCCGGTCCGAACGTATCGAAAAGAGGATGAAAACAACATTCGGCCCGCGTTGGGGAAACTTGAGAAGGATAGAGCCTGCTGCTACGTCGTGCAGCGGCGGTTAAGTGATGGGGAGAGAAGGTGGAGGTTGAGAAGAGTTACATAAGAAGTCCATCATCATCATAATCAGGTGTAGATGTGGATGTGGCTGGGAAGGGACACCGAAAAATACTCCAGCATGGCCGTTGTTTCCACGGTGACGCAGAGCAGCGGGAGAGTGTCAGGTTTTCTCGACGTTGTGCTTCGCTCGAGTGAGTGCAGGGGACGCAGCATCGGGAAAGCAAGCAACGGGCCCAATGGGATAAGATATGGGGGCTGTACGTACGTGAACTGTACTTATGCTGCTCGTTGAATGTTCTCGAGTGGGTTTGCTGAGGATCCCGTAATTTAGTTCATTATTCCAGCGGCGCGCAGCGTAGTATCGGCCGCGCGGTCCTGCTGGTACATGCAACCCGAATTCGTGACGTCGCCGTTCGGAGGAGACAGGTGCGCGCGCTCTCGCTTTTGTGTATCGCGGCTTAGCCGCCGAAGAATGTCCTGCGATGAAGAAGAGCGGTGGTTTTTGTGGCAAAAAAAAATTCGCACGGACAAAAAACGGCAGAAATCATGCAAAGGAGTACAACTGCGCCGGTCGGTCCACTCTTAGTTGGCCGGATGTTTTTTTTTGTCAGTCTGTTCCGTGGACGAGTGGTGGGTTTAAAATTGAAAGCGAACTTTTTAGGCCAATTGCTAATGAACAGATTGTGTGTCTTCAATTATTGTATTGCATTCTTAAGCATTTGCACGAGAGTGTTCATAGCGGTGTCCCTTTGCTTGGAGCTTAATTTTATCTTTGTTTCACTATTAGTCTTCTAAGTTTTTAGTCACAAGTTGGTTGAAAATAATTATCAAATGCACTGAGATGAGATAAATTTTAATTTCTGCGGATTTTCAACTAATGAAATGTCTTGCGAAGTTGTCTTGAGTTGAACTGTCATTGGCTGTTGAGCTGTCATTATTGAACAAATCTCGAGCCGTTGGATACATAAACATAATTCAACCAAACTAAAACAAAAAAAGCTAAAATAAAAACTATAATGATAGTTTAAAGACCGTGGAAACCAGCATTAAATTATCCTTTATTCACCAGCATCGCTCTTAAAACTTTGGAAACTTTTGTAATCCAGATAGAATTTCCAATGTGCCTGTCAAAAAAGGTTGCCGTAAAGTTCAATTCGCATCATATATCACTCATTTCACATAAAAGCACCTAATAAATCCTATAAATTTTGAATCTCAAAAGCAACATGAAACATCCACAATTCATTAATTACAATACTCATTATGTGAAAGTAAAACCTTGCCTGAAGATCTCTGAACCTTTGGAGATAGTTCACTATTGACAGTTATTGTACGCTGAAAGATTTTTAAATCCTAATAAGTTCATTTTAAATCCACTTCCACGATCGAGCAGCAGTATGCCTCCGATGTATGTACGAATATTCAAAACACTCGCAGTTCTCGTTTTTATTTTTGTGCATTTGTTTATAACGCTTCTAAATGTTACTTTGGTGGTCCTGTATCGAAATGAATTAGTCACAGTGAAGCCGTTGCTAAATCTGTAAACGTTTATCACACATTATTGTGCCTCGTAATGCAACTGCTGGAGTCCAAGTATCGCTTTCAAAAATCTCATCTACGTCATCAATTTCAATGGCAAATCGCGCTTTCAACCATCGACAACGCTACGGAGAACGCATTTTCAAGCACGGTGTTACATTCATGCGGCACCGAATCTCAACACCTTTTGCAATGCGAAGTGTAACAAATTGCCGAAAAACGACGGAAAGCGATTGGTAAAGCAACGACGAGAATGCCCCTTTGGCTGCTGCTGCTGCTGCTGTTGCTGCTGCCCCTTTTTAATGACAGCCATTTGGATAGTTCCGTTAACGCCTACTGAGTGCCTACTGCTGGCACCTTTTCTGTATGCGAATTTTGGCTGCCGAAATTGGTTTCCGAATTGGGTGGGTTTGGTAGGAACAGCCAAACACCCAACACCACCGGGCCAGCATGAATGTAATGCTTTTCGCCGTGCAGCCGGTGGTGTGTGCAGTGCAAACCGGCAGAGAAGCATGCCGCCGGTACCGCCGCCGCCGCCACGATCGTAATAAGGTGTGTATGCCGCTTAGAGAGGCTTTGGAATTGGGCTGTTTAGCATGTCATTCGGTATTCGTACTGGGCGGCCACGTAGCATATCCAGTCCTCCCCGTTCCGAAACGTTTCAAATTCGACATTCATCAGGGCGTGTGCGCGGTTGGAGTAGTTGAGTATGAAGGCGTGAGATAGAGAGAGAGAGAGTATTGTTGCCTGCGTTGCGTTTGTTGTAGTAGTAGCGCACGCCATGATGTCATGTAGTGTGTCTCTAACTTCCTCGCCCTCAAAAGCTGCGCCACGGCAGAAATGGTAGGACTGGCCCGATCATACGTTTTGTGTACCTCAATGTCATTTGGGACGTTTAGGCGGTGGATGAATGTAAAAGACTACTGGTCATTTTAAGGTAACACCAGCGTGTGGCTCTTGAGCGACTGCTAGAGGCGTTCTCAGATGTGTTCCACGTTGGAGATGTGTTTTAGGATACATCTAAAACGATTGAAGTGAAGGTTAACGAGAAATACATTCATTTGCTACATTTACTGTTACTATCAAATATAAGCGATTGTATGAGTGGAATCACTTAGAACCACCACACCTCACTTCAGATTAGATGTTCATAGAAGAAATGTTTAATTCATTGCGTTGAAGGTATGTAAAAATTTTGCTGGAGTGGTCAAAACAGCTCACGGTTTGCAATCCGGGTCGTCTGGTGCTATTCTAATGGCATGACAAGCTCTAGCTTGCAATTTATTGGTCTTTGCAAACTGAGCAAATTGTGAAAATATGTTAATTCTGAAAGTCACCAATATTTGACTGTAAATCAATGAATTTGTGGCAAATAAATGTTAAAGAAAATTCGATGGCTAGGTCTTAAGCCGTTGAGGTCCTGAGGCTTTAAGCGTTTTCATTTCTTTGATATAAGATAAAATGATGTTAGCATGAAATGACATGGTTTGATGGGTCTAACGCTACACTAGGTAACTATCTTACAGGGTCTACCAGCCCAATGAACAACTGTCCACTTTTTTATAACAATAATCGTTTTGAATAGACACCGTCTACCACTTGCTCACACATCAAATGGCGTAAGCTACTCTGTCCAATAACACAATTTTCTCTTTCGATTACACAGTTGTCAGATTCGGCATAGTTTGTTTTGTTTAGCCAAATTAAGCAAAAACAAAACATATTCAAACACATTACTTTTATTCAAGCAAAATGCAGTATAAACCATACATTCCAGAAAATCTTTACATATATTTTTTTAATACTGCAACAACCACAATGCAAAGGGAAAATTGTGTTATTAAATTGGACAGAGTAGCTTATGCCATCTGATGTGTGAGCAAGTGGTAGATAGCGGTGTCTATTCAAAACAATTATTATAAAAAGGTGAACAGTTGTTTATTGGACTGAAAACCCCTGTAACAACATCACAGTAGTTAACAACGTTTAAAACGCAGGTAAATCAAATTACATTCTTTAAAGCTGAAGCGTCATCAAGCTGAGCCGGAAGCATTTAAGGCCAGCGATGAAACGCTTCGAATGCTAAGAGCTTTTACATCCCCGGGATCCCCGAGATACACTATTAATGGGGAACGTAAACGGGCGCATAATACCGCGTATCTTGAATTTTCGCGTAAGTTGAATTTCACTGTTTCCAGCTAAAATATCAAACATTTTCGCGTAATTTTGCTTGACGTGATAGGCTTTAGCCAATAATTCAATTATTTGGTGTAACTCTGACTGTATATTACAATTTTAAACCTTCTGGAAAGAATAATAAAATGCGACCAGAAGAGAATTTTTTTTGCATTTGCTAATTTATGTGTCAAAAGAAAAGAAAAGTTATATTAACACTCAGGACTTCCGCGTGGTATTCTGGTGAATTGCTTTTAGACTCACACGCAAAGTGTATGCACATGTTATCAAAATAAAACCTTCAAACATTCATGTATTTATTTGCACGTCATCTATCGCTCTGTATGAACAAACTTGAAACCAATTTCATTGCCTTCTAGCGGCTTCGCACGGTAAATTTAACGGCACGTGTGCTTCTGTACTTTACAAAGCAATTACATTCTCATGATACGGTATGCTTCCAACTATTCTGGAAGCTTTATCCCCTCTCTCCCATCTACTGTTGTTGCGTTTGCTCCAACCGGCTCCAATGTGCGAAAAGGACTGTGGCCAGCTTCCGTATCCTGTCGACTTTGCGCTAATGCAAATGTTTCGTTATCGCACACTGGGGTGGCCCGGCCGAAGTGGCTCCCACTGACAATCCCAATCAGCGTCAACAACATCAGCAGCGTGACGTGATTGGGTGCTGTGCTCTGGCCTGCCGTACGTGTATGCTTTCATGGCTCGGTCGACCATCTTGTCGGCCATCGGTCACTTGGCTAACGACAGCCAATCCTCGGTACTCTCTGCCTCAGGACGGCTTGCCATGGCCCCCCCGAGCTGCTGCAACGTTCGGTGTTGTGGCGAAACGAAATCAATCAACCGAACAGCGGCCGCCAGTGGCAAAGTGTGTTCGGTTTTACCCTCCCTGCCATGCCCCGGCCTCTGGGCAGTGTGTGGTAGTTGTGGTGGTGGTGGTTGTTGTAACCTGGCAGCAGCAGGGGGGATCCTTTCCACAGCGGGAGCAGGCAGCACTGTGCCGACCGAAGAAAACTGTCTTTTAGGCTCTGTAGCACGGTCCTGGCAACAGCGAGCGAGCGCCTGTTGGTGTGCGACCCAATCTATAGTGGAAGGCTACTAGGCCAGGGTCTCCCGGTACACTGCTATGTGTCCTTTGCTTCTAACGATGGAAATAGACTCATTTTCTTTGTTCATTTGTTTGTAATACGGATATCGTAGACAAAGCAGATTACTTAAAGTATAATTTCTACAAGAACACTTACCAATATGATACGTTTTCATTATTTGTTCTCTTACATGCTTTATTCTAATAACATTTTATATTTTTCTTTCAGGTACGTTACATCTAACGCTGTTATACTTCACTTAACAACATTTTACTAAACAATTGTGCAAGGTATTTAAACATGGAATTCTGTTCATACTTTTAAAACTGTTACTGTTTTTAATTATGTTTATTATGGCAAATGTTTGAAAAACCCTTTTTATTGAACTTGTGTGCGACATGAAAAAAAAAATAATGAAAGGTTGTTCTAAAATGTTATGGCGCGCATTTCGGGAGTTGGATTAGAAAAGAACCAAGGAATTATGGTTGGTATGATAAAGTTACAAGCGCATCATCCCTGGAGACGTTTGCGTTGGTGTTTGCAAACGATGTAGGTTATTTCCCACGGTGATACTTCGTTTACATCGTAAACAAGCCTGTTTTAACACGTTCAGCAGCCGTTTCGAGTTTGAATATGTTGCCAAACTTACATGATTCATTGTACGGGAACATATGTACCGAAGAATGCAAAGCTAGGAACGGTGATTTAATGTAAAAATTATTAACTTATGTTCGACTATATTTAAAAAAATATATGATTGTATAAAATGCATATGTTTGTGTATGCTTAATTATTTATTACAGGGCCAAAAATTATGCTATTTACAAAGCTTATTGCCCACGTGTTTGCCAGAAAGGTCTTTGAAGAGTTTAACAAGCGGCAAAGGCAACCACACGTCGGCTAATTGTGGAATGGTGTTGTTTACCTCCACCCGATCTTTGTGGACGCTTTGCTTGGTGAAAATTTTCCACTGTGTAATGTTGCGTGCCTCGGTATGCTTCAAGATGAGGCAAAATGGGTATCTGATTTTTGAAAAAGTGCACGCAAAATTCCCGCAGCTATTATGTGTCGAACCGGAATCACAGAGGGCTCTCAGAGGCGTGACAGAAGCGAAACCCTTTCGAGACTAAACCCTTTTGGGAGCAGCAGCAGTAGAAGCAGCACACGGGCACAGCATCTATATGTAACAATGGAGTTAAAATGAACACTGCCGCCCATAGCATGCAGAGGGGCTTAATGCAATTTCGATTCTATTATTTTCCGTAATTAAATTTCGCCCCAGAGGTGGCGGCAGTGCGGAAGATTAAAGCGTAGCCGAACAGAGCCCGTTTGAGGTTAGCGAAAATGCTGTCCCTACAACGAGCTCATAGTTTGGAATTATATATAATTATGAAGCGACAGACTACCACAGTACTAACTCTTTTGCTGGGGCTATCATATACTCTGCCTTTCTATTGTTACAAGTCTGCTTTTGAATACATTTTTTTCTTCTGAATTTTCATGTTTTGATGATGCAAGATGGGTTGAATTTTAGCATTAAATATAACATGTGTACGAGTGATGATCTATTGCAGAAGACTGCAGGCCATACTTCTTATCTAACTCTCTGCATCATAGATCGTCATCGTCGAGCTACCTGCCGGAAATGCTTCGTTGTAGCACCGTCTGTGAGCCTTGACCTTGTGTGTTTAGCAATAAATATGTGAAGCATGTGGTTTCTTGTTACTGCCACTCTCGCGCTACCCATTCAATTCCTTCTCGCCAGAATTGCGAGTTCTCGCCTAACATTGCGGCGACATCAAGCGACATCGTGACTATGCGTCATTAAATCAAAGGCACATATCATCAAGGCTTTACTTTGTCTGGACCGCGCTGCTCGTTCGCGATGTCTGGTTCGCAAAACTTATGTCCGTGCCTTGTCTGGAAAAGGTAAAAAGCCCAGAATCATTAAACAGCCTTTTATATACTTACTACGTTGCATCGTCCTCATCAGATAGATGACGCTGGAAGTTGCACTAGCCATTCTTTGCTGTATCTAAGGGTTTTAAATAAACCTTCCACGGCTACGGAGAGGGTTGTGTTTGTGTCCGTTTCGACTGTGTGCCAATTTGTGACCTATTTTTACAACGGCGGGCTCCTGTCGAAAGATACCGAAAATAGGTTATGGTACCAAGACCACACCAGCTAAGGGAGGATGCACGCAGGAGTGTACCGTGGGCTGTCGCGTAGTCGTCGGCCGTGTTCAGGTAATATCGCGAAATGGATAATATTGTACCCGCGTCAACTGTACAGGGTGCAGGGTGAATGGGTAGTGTGCTTTTTTGCCTAAGGGTTGCTTATCAGTCGGGGGCTGAAGGTCGTCTGTTGACAGGGCAACGGGTGCATCGTCATCATCATCCAAGCGTCATCACAACGTCGGCTCCTTATCAATTCACCTACGACGATGGCCATGGTGGCGATATCGGTACGACAGGTTGTTGTAGCTGTGCTCTATGAAATCTGGAATTTATACAGACAGGGTTGCTGCATGTGCAGTTTTCAATATGCAGGTAGGATATCAACTCACGATTTTGATCCGTTAAAATGGTATCGATGATATTCCATAATGGAGTTTGATTTCTTAGAATAGTGACAGCTGAAAAGAACAAGATAAAATTATTAAATTTTGATTTTAAAATACTTTATGCATTTTCATATTTACTTTAAACGATGATGATGATGCATGGCTACTACTAGTGCATACGATATTCGAGATTCTATCTTACATTGCATCTACACTGATACTTATATTTTGTGAAGTTGTGGATCGTTTACGTCCCTGTGACTTAAAATTTAGTATTTTATACACTTTGAGAACTGATCGGTCTCAACTAACAAATAAAAAAAACTCAACTAACAAGTATTAATGCTATTGCAGAAATCATGTTTCCTTAACTTTCCTCAATAAATGGTCTACTCTGGTACCAGCTTAAAGATAGTCAAAAAGTAGCACGAATTAAATTGTATATATTAGCGACATCTAGTAACAAATAATAAAAGTAATGCCACGTCTGAACAATACATATAACTCCTGCTGAGATTAGATTAAATTATCATCTTAATTGTATATTCGAACGAACATTTAAAACAAAAAGAGCTGTATTAGTGTTAAAGTTATTTCACAACAATCCCCCTTACCTCCCACTACAGTAGAGAATCTCTTATGCATCAGTGCTATAACCTTTTAACGCTAGATGTCGCTATCAGTTCACTCATACGATTGGTATTGAAGAAGCACTGCAATGAACATGCAAAGAATTTAGTAACAAATTTAAAGTTAGATGGAATGTACCTTTTTATGATTGTTGCTTGAATATCACAAAATTTGCACAACTGATAATCGTATTAATATGGTTATGTAGTTTTTTGTCTAGTAATTGAACATATTCCAGGTATAAGTAGATTGGCGAAAGGTGTAAGCTTGTTGGCAGAATCCTTTCATTTGATTTTTTTTTTGTTTTCATATTTCTGGATTATTCCTAGATGAGTTCGACATAAAATCTGCATTCTACCCCTAACTTGCGTCGCGAACAATGCGCTTCTAGCTGCGCTTGAACGTTTGGTGGCGTTTTCAAACAAACGCACACGGCCACTCCCCCCCCCCCCCCCACTTCCTGCACACTACTCTGGCCGCTAAACGCTGCGCACTAACACACCGGCGGGACAGCATAGTATCGCAACTTTGCACACATCCCCCCCGCAGCATGGCGTTGCTGCCTCGGTCTACACACGCGTTGCGTCTCCTTGACATACATTTTTATTTTCTGCCTTGTACGAGCGTGCGCGCGCGCACGCCTTATTCGTATTGCCGTTTTTGTGTTGTGTGTGCGCTTTTTATGTACACTTGTTAGTCGACCGATCTTCCGAGGTGTGTGGTAGCACTGGTGGTTGCTAGCGACACCATATGGGAATGTGTGTTGCTTCTCTTTCTCTGCGTTTGTGACGAAGATGCACCTTAGCGGGGTAGTGTATATGTGTGTGTGTAGACAAGTGTAAAGACAGTAGAAGAGCGATAAAGCAGCAAAGAAGAAACACACCTGTGCCGCGAAATGCGTGCACCATCGCCCGGCCGCAGCAAACAGCTCGGCGGCTAGCGGTAGCCTGTTCATATCATGTAGGTTAGATTTTTGCGCATCTGTTTGCATCTGTAATACGCTATGATCGGTGAGCGGAGAGTGCACGAACGATTGGAAATGAACAAGAGCGTAACAAAATATAGCAAAGCAGGGAAAGTGTTTACTGTTGCAAATGTGTAGGTAATACAGACATTTTAAACATATTTTTTTGTATGGTAACGAAACCAAAAACTCTATCAAATAATAAAGTCATTTGTTTCAAGTTCGGATGTTGCATATAAGTATTTTTACGTATGATGTTTTTTTTTGCAACATTTTCTACTCAAAGTAACATTAAGGGTTTGTTTACTTATTAAAACAGTAATACTAAATAATGGTGCCGGTCTCGTAGTACAGTCGTCAACTCGTACGACTTAACAACATGCCCGTCATGGGTTCAATCCCCAAATAGACCGCGCCGCCATACGTAGGACTGACTATCCTGCTATGGGGGGGAATCAATTAGTCACTGAAAGCCAAGCCCACAAGTGGGTACAGGCAGGCCTTGACCGACATCGGTTGTTGAGCCAAAGAAGAAGAAGAACTAAATAATAAATAATAACAAATACATCGTAGAGTAAAAAAATGATGAGTGAATAGTGAAATAAATTAAATACACAAAATAAATAAGCTACTGATGAGATAAAAAAACTAAAAATGTAAATAAATAAAAACAAAAATATGAATAATCAAAGAGTATTAAAACAGTAAAATTGTAGATTAAAATTGTAATAAAAATCTTAAGTAAATAAGTAAACAAATAAACATATTTATATAATATTCAGCATTGATTTTCTGATTCAAATACTCTAAAACTCATGAACTTTGTTTATCAAAATCGCAGCAAAGTTGTATTGTAATTGAGAAGAAAAAAAGGAAATCGGTGTTGTGAAATTATGAGCAGAAAGCCATTTGCATCTGATATCTCTAAGAACGAGCAAAGCAAAAGAGGTTCCGAAAAACAAAACAACTATCGCCCTTTCCCCAACGCAGGCAGGGCTGGTACTTTTCAATTTGTGACGCCAATTAAACACTGTTTGCCTAGGTATCGCTTAATTACTATACCTTGAGCATTTCCCATCCCTAACACTGCTGCTGCTGCATGTCTGTCCGCGCTTGGCGTCTTCGCCATCATTGCAGGCGGAGAGTTTGCACCCCGTCGTCATCCGGAATGCATCCAAATGCATCCATATTCACATGGCCACAAGCAGCACCCGCCCTGGCCTCCCCTAACAATCGTCCTTTTCTTTGCACTCGCTGTGTCATTGCTGGTTGGATTGCTGTGCCTTGAAAACAATCCGTTCCATTGATTCGTTCCCGGAGCCTGACAATGCCGAGATGCCGGAGCAGCAGGAGCAGCACGCCAACCACCGAATGCGAGAACAGCACACGAAGACGGACGGCTACAACGCTGACAACGTTCGCAAACGGAACCAATTGGCAAGATGCATGGCAAATGATGATCGTTGGTTTTGCGATGACGCGCTTTTGCATCTTCATGCTGAAGAAAGGTGGGCAATGGGGAAGCTAGCCCGAGACTAAAAAAGATGTGTGCATCGGAGCGGGCTGAGGAGAAACCCAACCCGACGAACGAACGAACCAACACCTTCAATTAGCGCTGATCGTCGTCCTACAGCGCAAAACTCTGACGAGGCTGAAGAAAAGCACCCGGACGGGCGTAGGAAATGCGTCTATTTTCGTAATGAACATTTCCGTGCTGCTGGAACAGTTCCGCCGGGGCCAGCAAATTTTGCCTTCAGATAGATAAAACTTACGTTTTTTTTCATTCGTCCTATGAGTGTATAGCTAATAAGTACGTTCAAACGTGTAACGTCTTGCAGAACAAGCACTTCTTTTCTTCCTATTCTTAAACCCCTCAAGTTGCATAAGTTGCACCGAAACACGAATGACTCACGGCGGAAGCAAGTGCTGGCTAACGTTAAGCGACAGTTTCCTATGATTTGAGCTGCTTTTCCCAAGACATTGCTTTGCAAAAAAACAACAAACAAAACTGAAGGTCGCAAAGAGAACGATTTAGTTTGTGTCTGGCTGCAGCAAAGGGCCTACAGCAGTACCGTAAGCTACACAGCTTGGTTTCACGCCTGGAGAGAGGGGACCTTCAGTTGACAGTGGTCTGTTGACAGTGTGGTGCTGCACCACAGCAGCAGCAGGCCTTATAACAACCTGCATACACACCACGGTACACGCGCGCGATGGCTCGGTGAGATAATTGGCTCGTTGTCTAATTGCTGTTGACCACAACAATCGAACTGAAACAATAACAAGCAGGCAATAGTTAGCTGTGGCACATTGCCGCTTTCCCGGGGCGGGAGAGAGGCACAACAAGGAAACGCACAGTGGCAAGATGGATTATGTCGAGGTGGGTTTTTGTGCTGTTTTGTTCGTTACCGTGGCGTTTTCATAATAATACCTCCTCCGTACGTCGTAGTAGAGGAAAAAGCACCAAGCACTGCTGCATCCTCAGCTTGGGAACCTGATTAGTGTTGGTTGGTTAAGCAAAAGCCACTAACAGATTGTTGCTGACGGTCGGACGTTTTACGAAAGCACTCCGTTTTTGCTCCACTGTCAGATGCAATTGTTCTACTCCAATAAGAAAGCTTTGTTTTCACACTGCTGGAACATTTGCTGGTCCTATGTATTACCTTGGAGACAGATAGTTTGATTTAGCGTTGCATTGAAGAGTTTTCATCGAACTATTTAATATTAGTAATATTAGTGTTGGAAAAAAATGAATTTTTCGTCGGAATTGGCTAGTTCCTGAGTTTTCTGGAATTGATTCCGGAACTTGGGACCAGAATCGGCTCCGGAATCAGAATCGCTTTTGAAATCGAAATCAGATCCGGAATCGAAATTGGCTCCGAAATCAGAATCGGATAGTTTAGGCCGATCTAGAGTCAGTTTAGGCATCTCCATAAGAATAGGCGTTTGGGTCCAATGATGCTACGCATTGATAGCCGCAATTGCAAATTACAGTTTCAATTTTTATTTCAATTCAAGAACTGATTCCCATTCCGTAGCTAATTCCAATTGCCGGAGCGAACTGCGATTCCCAGATCGATTCCGATTCCGGAGTCGATTCTGATAGCGGAGTCGATTCCGATTCAGGAATCTATTCCGGAGTCGAAAACGACTCCGAAATCGGCTCCGGAATCGGGATCGGCTTTGGAATTGATTCCGAACATTGATTCCGATTCCGGATCGGGTAGTTCCGAATATAATTGAATGAATCCATATATCTTTTCCACACACTTTCGGAACTAGTCAGAGCCTCGCTCAGTTGTGCGCCTGATGTGTTGAAATCCTTCGCACAGTATATTGACAGCAGCAACCTCCAAGCAAAGAAAGAGCGAAAAATATGGCAAATCCTCCCACCAACCCCAACACCCCCGAATCGCGGATGTAATCGGGGTGCAATTCGTCTTTGCTTGCGCTACCGAAGCAGAAGAAATTAATTGCCAACCGTGACGCGGCACTTTTGTGTTGCCATTCTGCTGCTGCCGCTGCTGGCGGGGAGGTTGTGGGGAGCAGGGAGAGAACTTAAGCGCATGGCCCCGCCGGCATTTGGTTCGACGAGTTGAGCAGTAATTTCTAATTAGGTGAAATACCGATGGCGGCGTGTCCGGTAATGGGGCAAAACTCCTAAGACACCAATCTGGAACCAATCTCGCTATATCGGTGCCTCCTTTCCCCACCCCCCGCAACACTGTAAATGGTCGATTGATCTTAGCAGAAGTGATTGTGTTGCGCAAAATGTGCGAATCCTTCCAGCTGAAATGGTTTCGATCGACTAACAGCAGCGCACACAATTGCCGAAGTGTACAAACTTGAAAGCATTTGAGCACATAGTGCCTAAGCGTCTGTTACAATTACCTGCAAGAGTTACTTGTTTATTTGTTTTACAAAAAAAAGACTACAATTTACTAATTAGCCTGCAGATTGACTCACAGTGCGGAAACGCAATCCTTTTCATGAGTCATAGGTTGCAGTGCTAAATTCATCTCCAGTCGATGGTTAAGACCACAGTACACATCCATCAAACGATCGATGTCTTCTTGAGTTACCTTGTGACAAACCACCAGCTTCTCGTCAACGTTGCACTGCTGTTGCTTCCGCCTGAAGCTGCCTATGACGATGGATCCTCTGCAGGCTGTGAAGCATCTAATGGGTTTGGATTTTTCCCCTTTAGTCCCGTCCTCAACGTGCAACTCGCTCGCTGTTCTGTACGCGGTTGGTTTGCGTATATTTACTTCGCCTCTTGTTTTTTTTTACGATCGCACTCGTGAAACCCATTATTTTTATGGCTTCTCTGTGGCGGAGCTGCTGGTGGTGGTACAAGTGTGTGGAAATTGTGTACAAGCGTGTGCGCGCCCGCAACGACTCTGTGTTCGTGGCTCTTTTTTTCTACTTTTTGCCTCACCCGGAGTCGATTTCTAAATGTGCTCTTTCGGACGCATTTTACTGCTTTTAAATGCTGCAAACGCTCCACCGTCGGCGCACTACTGCTGCTGCAGTGTGCGACCACCACCGCAGCGGGGGTACCAGGCAATCCGTCGCTCTTGTGTGCATATAGTATTTAGTACCAGTTTGTCGAGAATATGCACACGATCATTTGGCTATTTTATGAGCCTTTTCTGCACCCCTTCTTTCCCCTTCCTGCTCTGCCTAATCAGTGGAGCTCTGAGCAAACGTATTTGCGAGGTGTTTAAAATGAGTGATGAGGTTTTAATGAATTCCGCTCGGTCCATTATCGGGTGGAGGATATCTTTATGGCAATCTGCTGCATATTCGCTCAGTAAATTGCAGTATAAATAAGGTGCAATTTTGAGCTTAAGCACTTACATGTATTAGAAACACAAGTACGGCTCTAAAAAAAAGTGTTTCAATTTTCTATTTGTCTACCTTTCTATTTGTCTTCGAACGGTGCGCTGCATCTAATCGATATTTCTTGTTTTACGTTATCAAATCCACTTTCCTTCCGGTTTTGTCTGGGTTTTGTGTTTCCTGTCCTCGTTGAAGAGGTACTGGGTGTGTATGTCAGAGAGTGTGCCCGTGTTATCGAATTTCTCATCGGTGACGTATTGAGCCTCGTCTAGTTGGGCCTCAAATTCTGGCAGCCTATCAACACTTCAGACACTCAACAGTAGCACAGTTCTGCTCTTTCTATCTCTCTCTCTTGCTCTGTCTCTTACCACTGTCTTGTTGTCCCTTTGCCAAACGACAGATGGTTGGCGAAAGAATGCACCAAATTCGTTCGATAGTGCCTCCCCTCTTCTCAACAGACTTTTCCTAACGGGGAGCAGCGGAAAAGATTGCCCAAAACAGAACAAAAAACAAATAAGAAAGATGATGATCCGCCTCAGACGAACGCATACAGCCTATTCCGTCTCGCTGAGATTCAATTCGGTTGCAGACATTGTTGCTGCACCATGTTTCGTGCATGTTTCTGTGCGAATCCTGCCTGCCCTTCGGACTGTCTTCCGAAGGCATCGCCATTTATCGATCGGTCTCTGTTGCGTCTCGCAGCCCAGCCCCGGTGGCTGAGGAAATGAAGGGAAAATGGACGAATCGTGAGCCTATCTCACACCGATCGAGAGACCAAATTTCGTTAGAGATGAGACGTCCCGGTCCCAGAGTTGTGTTAAAGATGTCTACAGCATGATAACAGTTTCAATTTTCGTCTGGTTTGATTAATAATATAAATATTTTTGTATTTATCTACACTTCGGTGTTTGTTTTACTGATTTTACTCTTTATTAAGTTGTCTTACAAATTGATTGATTATAATGAAGGTGTATTTTTCTTCCTTTAATCAGTAGAAACCGCCGTACGTATCGCCATTGGAATGACACAGGAAATACTTTATTCCATTAAGGAAATACTTAACGTGCAACTAACGATTGCGAACGATCGTGGTACGTTCTTGGTTTGCTTGTTTACCCTCAACTTCCCACATTCTCTCAGCTCTAGTTGTCGGGTCGGCACTGTCTGCTGCCTTGCATTAGCAGTGCCGTTTCGTCTTACTTTTTAGCAAAGAATCGCGGGACATCCGAGAGCCTAAACGAGACACCGATAGTCGGCCGTGCCTAGTGCTAGTGGGGGACGTTTGTAAAAATAGCACTTTATCTCCAAAACGCACACCCTCTTCCTTTGGTTGCATTCCGCTTGCATTCCGCGCGCAAGAGTCCCAGCCATTCCTGTCGGAAGTGATCACACACTTTGCTGATCAAGTATTCCGTTTTTATTTGTTTTCACTTTTGATCCTATTTCGAGGAGGTAGCTCTTCAACGTCAAGTCCGTGGCCATGGTTTTTACTGTGTCTGTAAACCAGTAGGAAGCGATAGTAGAGCTGACATTTAATTTATTGCCTTTTTATTTATTTCCAATGGAATAGATGAAGTAGTAACTTCAAAGACTATACCAGGTGTAAGTAGGAGAGTGAAGAAAAGGAGACTTTGCGATTCTGGACATTCAAAAGAGCATGATGTCCTCAGAATGTAGCTTAATTTTTCTGCTGTGATATTGTTTGTAATTTATATACTGGTACGATACGACGTAACTAATCCTCATGTTAAAAAAGAAAATGAAACCCCATCTTAGTTCGTTTTGAAAATCTGCCTTAGATCACAGAAAAGAGGGCATTGAGTAATTTTCTTCGAACCCCATCCAGTGATATCAAATTATCATGCACGTGTTGCTACAGTTTTTCAATTTCCAGACAAACGCTTCACAACGGTAAACTCTTTAGCTACCATGGACGTTGTTGCGAATAGGGCATATAATCATATCCTCAAAATCGCCTAACTTCCGTAAAAGATTTGCTAAAAAAACTATTTTTTTTTGTAAGCTATAATTCTGTCGGTTGCTTGGTTTTACGGTACACAGTGTTTCTTGGACCAAAGACGATATGCGACAAGTTTCGTTAAGTTATACAAAAAAAAGTTAACTCAAGATTGCAAACATGCTGAAACGACTATTTCTACAACGATGTTGCTCTGCCATTATTATGGTAGCAATGTTTTGTTTTCCTTTCGTATGCTCCACGGCTGTGGTCACACGGTTGTTGATAAACTGTCACACTCGGTTTTGGGAAACCGTTACAACTAAGGCAAGCGTTTTTCCTCTGGCGATAAGGAACTGGACGCCAACACACACGTATAACGCTAAAACAAGCGATAATTGAGCATTGGTACGACCTCGTACATTTCTCTGACACGTGTAGAGCAGCCCAAAGTGCGCCCTAATTGTGTATGAGAACTCCTCATTCCTGCTGGTTGAAAGCTGTTAGCGCTTAAATGAGCGCCAACTAATATTTTTAATCCCGTAGGAGAATGTATTCTCATTCCAAGCATCCCGCCACTGGCCAAGACTTCATTTAATTAAGATTTCATTGCATTCGGATGATTTCTTGCCGCTGGTTGGCGGTAGCTGTGACCGTCGCGCACCATCTTTCGTGTTGAATGCGCAATGAAAACCTAACCTGTACGCCGAACGGTCCAGTCCCGCGGCTACGGTCGTTTATTTGTTCGTCTGACAAGTTTCGGCATCAATTCGCGTAACTGCAATACGAGATATGAATAACTATGTTTTTGAACAGTCTAATCTCTTGCATCGACTGCTCTTTTCGCTCCCTTATTGAAGAAGCCCCGTACACCTTGCTGCACCTCTCCCCCAACAAGTACGGGAAGACAAATCTTTTGCTCGGTTTTCCCACTTCTGCTTGACTTGGTTGGTTGGCCCATATTCGCTTCGTGATGGCGTGTGTTGGTTGGCCGTCGTCTCTCCAGTCAACTAGAGAGATTTACGCACACGTGCGATCAAATCGAAGGGGGAGGGCTGTGGGGTGATGATGTGCTCAAATAATAATAAAAAAAGCATAAACTATGCATCGTCGCGCGCTTCTGCCGGTCTTGTCGTACGAGCAAGCGTGGTGAGCATGCTGTGAATTAAAATTTTTTAATTTGCCAACAATCGCGCGTACCACACCACACCGCCACCAACCAGCAGCAAGTGCGCTACCACTGAGAGAAGTAAGCCATCGGAGGAAATATGTTAATGTTCTGGTGTGTACGGCAGACGGTGTTGGTGCGGGAGTGTGCCGCAAGAGAAAAGGAGAGGAGAAGCACTGGAATCCGTTATTTTATATGGCCGAACCGGCAGAACCTCTGCCGCATCCCCGTGTACGTGTGCGCCATGAGAAAAATGCTAATAAAACCAATGAAACCTTTCTTCCATCTTCCGTCTACTTCATATACAAACGTAACGTATGTGTGTGTGTGTGTGTATTTTTCAGACAATTGCTAACTACTGCTGTTGCATGTGTTTTGCATTAGGTTGGAACTTTTTCCTTCGTCTGTGCCTTTCCCCTTTTCACTTGAGGCTAACAAGTATCGAATTTATTAGCGTTTGTTTGTTGACGATGATTTACTGCAGATTTACCTTATTTATTTAATATTAGTTTCATCTTTTATGATAAGATGTTTATGAATTTGTTTAGAATTTACATCACTTTTGTGTGATACACTCAAATATATGTTTTTGTAAATCATCTAATAATGGTGTGTGCTATCAATTTCCAAAACAAATTCCTGGAAACACGGGAAGTGCATTCCTTCCTTTTGATCGAACGTGGTATGTTTATGTTCTTTGCCTGCAACAGTTTCTTATAAATAGTTTGTAAGATTTGATCAATTCCTTCATCGCATCGGTTTAACTGTTCTCGGAAGCAAATTGCGTATGATTTGCATCCCATTATCGTTTCGTGAAGCTAATGTTGTTTAATTTCTTCTCCCCCAAAATAATAATCCTTAATGCATATTCTCCTGCTGCGGTGTGTGTGTACCGTTAGCCTTGCTGCTGCAGCAAAATACCACATCGTCGTGTGTAAGCAACCACACACACACGTTCCGTCGGCATTTTAAATAATGGGCGCATCGGAAAGCATCATCCACACATGATGATGATGTAGCGCGTATGTTTGCATTAATGGAAGAAAGGAATGAATTAAAATAGAAACATAATTCATGGGGGAGGAGGAGGGGGAGCAAAGAAGATAAAGAAAATCGCTCACACACATAGAGCGAGAGTGCTGAGAATTGTGCGTAATCTCTTCCAAAGGAAGTAAAAAGAAACGCAACGAGAAAAAATACAGCAAACACGCCCCGAACTGTTATGTTTTAATTTTCCTCAATCCACCCTTGAGGGTGCTGCAGCAAGTGCATTACAGTGCGCGGGGTTCGATTGGGTGTGAATATTATTATTGTGCGCCAGCAGCACGATGCAACAGTATCATTCCCTTGGAGCGGGGAGCAGCAAGTGGGACGGAAGAATGACGATCGTTGCAGTTGTGCACAGCGACGATTGTTGTGCGTTCTTTTGCGTATGTGGGCGAGAGAGGGGAGCAATGGAGATTGGATTATCTGTGTTCTTTGCTGTGTACGCGCGTGCCCTCGTGCACACCGCTCTTGGAGCGATTTAATAATGCGCATATATTAAAACCAATTAATTAAAGGAATTGGCAAAGGTGTAGCAGGCGAGCTAAGCGCACCAGCCCGCACACCAGCACATCGGGTAGGAGGACTTGTGTTGTACGGACAACTTGCCCTGACTTTCTGCGCAAGATAGGTACGAAAGACGTTTGATCTACAGGTGCTGTTCCTCTTGCAGTCGTTACCGCTTCCTTTCTAGGTTAAAAGGTTGTTTTTTTTCTCGTTTTTTGTCGGTTAAAATGTTGTTGTTTTACAGTACGAAACGATATTGTAGTTTTTGAAATACATATTATGAATTTAAAACCAAATTAAAGGTAATTAAATCCCTCCCCCTTCCCCCAATAAATTTCATTTCCAATCAATTTTAACTTTCTTGATAAACTTTGTTTTTGTAATTCCCCAATAAATTGCATGAAAATATGTAATAAAGAAATGTCCTGCAAAATTTTAATCTGACTAGAAATCATGTTTTACCATTGGAGAATTAAATTACCTATCATGAGATGCATCATATGGCAGCTTCAAATTATGTTACGAAATTAAATTAAATCTAACAAAACATATTTCATTATTCTACAATATGACAAGAATTCTGAGCGTCGACCGCGAACAGTGATGCAAGTTGTCCAAAATTAGTGACTTGGAGACCGTATTTAGCAGCAACGACGGTAATAGGATTCCAAGTCTATTTTGATCGTTTTACACAGTTTTCGAGATCAAATAAACAATCTTAAGCTGCTTTTTAAATTTGTTCAGCTGTAAGTAACCATTTGACGTCTAACTGAAATACTGATGCCCAATCGTAACTAAACAAGTAATACTTGTGATAATCTGAACTTCGCCCAATCGTAACTAAACAAGTGATACCCCTAACTTTATTCGTTTTCTGTACGGAGTTTAGACTTTTGTTTGCGACTTTATTTGCTAAAATAGGGGCCCTTCACGATTCTAGTCAGCTTTTATGTATGGAGTTTGACAGTTGGAGGCTGAAATCATGTCAACACTCTATACAAAACCACCGATAAAACAAGCCTGCAATTTTCAGTCTAGCCTTGATTAAATTCAAGTACCTGCTAGAAAAATGGCAAAACCAGGTGGTTTTTACATTTATTCCAAGGTGCATTAAAGAGATCAGGTAAAGGAATTTAGAGTCAATGTGTATGTAGTCAAGGTGGTCTCATAGCATGTTTTTTATAACCAAATTTGAATATCACTTTTTGACAGGACGAGTGAAAACTTCTGTTCAAACAAGCTTTCTGGAGGCTTGACGAATACACAAAAGACTCTTAAAATCTTCATTCAGAAACAGAAGCGATAAAAATCAGACTTCTAGGTTCATACACCTTGGGATAAGCCCACCTGTGTATTATACTCACTTAGATCTTCTTCTTCTTTGGCTCAACAACCGATGTCGGTCAAGGCCTGCCTGTACCCACTTGTGGGCTTTGGCTTTCAGTGACTAATTGATTCCCCCCCATAGCAGGATAGTCAGTCCTACGTATGGCGGCGCGATCTATTTGGGGATTGAACCCATGACGGGAATGTTGTTAAGTCGTACGAGTTGACGACTGTACTACGAGACCGACTCACTTAGATAGCTGCTCGAAAAATGCTATACACTGCAAACAGCTGACAGGCTGAAATTTCGGCCCACGAACTTAAAACAGAAAGGGCCCTATAGTTTGAATTTATTTTTCAATGATTGATCCCAATACCCAATACCAAAATTAATAATTGACTATTAAATTAGTTCAAAATCAAATAAAATAAAGCTCCAAAATTTTAATTGCTACAAAATGATCATAGCAAAAGCGAACCCGGGTAATATAAACACACGTTTATATTGGGCAAAGCAAATATTTAGTTGGGATTGAACAATGTTCAGAAAGGCATCAATATTTCAGTTAGGCGTCATATGGTTACTTATAGTTGAACAATGTTAAAAAGCAGCTTAACATTATTTATTTGGGTTCGAAAACGGTGTATTTCATCGACAAAGAAGTTCAATGTTTTAGTAAAGACATGTTATTGTATAGTGATAATCTTTATGGTTTTTAAAGTCACATTATTTCTCCCTCTTCCACTCCGTAGGAAATCGAATTCTCAGGCAAAAGTGTGCATACCGACGCGTGCGGATGCAGTAGTACATTACACTGTGTTTTTTTTTTCTCTCATCCCTTATTTTTCCCCATCCCCATCTTTCTGGCACAGCTCGTAAACAGAACAGAGTGAAAGAGAGGTTATTGTCGCCGTTTGTCGAAGCAATTTGCATTTCGTGTTTTGCGTCCGATGTGCATGTCCGGCGTACTGCTGGTGATTGTAATGTGACGATGATGCGCTTCACTTACCTTCTCCTCCGTCGCTGCATCCCGTGGTGCACAAACGAAACCTGCAATGCCACGCGAAAGATGTCCACGATGGCAGCAGCAGCCCGCTCGAGGAAGAGATCCTCTCCGACCGTGTAGCAGCAGGAGGAGATAATGGTGGTAGGGATGGCCCCGTGGCATGTCGGCCGCTACCGGGCCATTACCATTATCACTGATGTGATCTTCATTATCATTAGCAAACGGCACGGACACGACGCGCGCGCACTCCCTGCATAGACAACCGCACACTGGGAACCAGCGTGATCATCACTCGCGCGGCCCGCAGCACAGTACGGCTCCTGCCACAGTCAAAACGATTGCTCATATTTCAGGTCCCACATACTCTGCTGTGTGGTGGGACCGTTGCGAGAGTTGCCACCGCTCCCGCGGGGTGCCCGCGTCGTACCGTTTGCCAATGGCGTAGAAGAAACCAGTTTCGTCGGTTGGAGCACTCTCTCGCTAGCTTCGGCGTACGGTTTGGGCCGTTGTTTGGGCTGCCAAGATGTACCTTGCACACGGTGGGGGACGACAGCCTACCCGTTGTGTGAGATCAGGGGTTTGGAAGTGCTTTTTTTGCTGCTTTACCGGGCTCCATCAACTCCATCCGAAGATCCATTCTGGTCGCGTTTGCTGTACACTCGCATTGGTCGGATTGGACGATGCGAGAGGAGCAATAGAAACTCGCCACCGGACGGCGAGAGTGGTGATGGCCACTCAGGCCAGTGAAATGATGCAATCCGATCCGCGTCATGCACACACACACACATATAGCAGCTCTCTCGTTTGCTCTTTGGCTTTGTGATGGAGGCGCCACTCAGTGCACGAGACGAGAAATCATTGGTTTCGTAGAAAAGTGACACTTAGTGCTGCAATGGCAACAGAAGTGCGTATTGTGTTGAGCGCCTGCTGCATAATGTGTGCAGTTCTCGATGCCGTCTCGAGCGGCCTCATCCGTCGTCGCACAATCGGATGGAAAATTATGCCGTAAATTATCATGAACCGCGCGTAAATGACCTTTTTGCAAGCTAGTGTTCTTGGTAATTGCTAATAGAATAAGTGTAATCCATCATGTCGCCAATGCACAATGGGCAGCTTGAAGCGATTGCCGGCATAATACTCTTAGACATAGGTAATATGAAATGGCGTAAACTCGTCAGTTTTGTCAAAGTTCAATCTATTTGATTATAAGCAATACCGGAACCGAAGCTGTTATTTGTGAATAAAAAAAATCTTTTTGATTGGTATTATTGTACTTTTGAAAGATGGCTCTGGTGGAATTCTGTTATCTTAGATATTTTATTCATTTATTTGTTTAATTATTACGGCCCACCCGTATTGTCGATTATCTTAGATATATTAGTAAATATTGAATTTTGCCAAGTTAACTTGGCGAAAACATGAAATAAATTTAACAAAACAAAGATTTTTATTTTTGATAATTTATCCCGGCTAATGACCGCTGTGCAGTGTGGGTTAGCGCACACACTGATGCAATACAGTCGATTGGAACCGCAATGAAAGTGCTTCTTTTTCAGCTGGAATAACATGAATCATCATACTAACAGAATTGTTTTGTTTGTTCTCTTTTAGGTATGTCATCATTCTACATAATTTTCCAAACACGTGATCAAAGGAACTTGCGTAAGTCATGCATTACAACCTTTTTTTTTTAATGTGGCATTTATTTACTTCTATCACGGCATTGTACTTTTGAAGCATCTTTCAGCAACTGAAGGATTTGGTTTTCAAGATATGACTTTTTTTGCAACGTTTGAACCAGCGTGAAAATCTATGTTTTGGAATATGTTCTGATATCGCCAGGTTCGGACACAGATTAATTGATATTTTACGACTAATTATAACAATTTATCCCAAACAGTGTTTAAGGGGGAATGTGTTTTACAAGCGCCATGTTTTTTGCTCATTAGACACCATAATATGATCCCTTCGATGGACATAAGTGTTGAAGTTCGTCGAACTCGAACTACCCTTTTAAGCTTATAGAATTGTGTATTTAACACACAGCAACAAAAAAACCGATTTGCCAACAACACATTTACATCATTGCGTTGCAGTTCATCATTTTTGGTGCGAATATTACAAAAAATCATCGCAAAAACGCCATATGCTCTTCACATTGCTATAAACATCGTTTAATCGTGTAATCTAATGGAAACATCTAATGCCAATTACTTCAAACTCTCATTCTCCAAAAAAAAATAAAAACATGTTTCCGCGGAAGCACCACCAACCTCTATCCCTCCCCCTCCAATAGCTTTTCGTTTCGGAACGTGGCCCTCTGTTCCGCGTAGCCGAGCAACCCAAGTCACTTCAGGGGCAAACCTCCAACCCAGAGAGGTTTCCAGCGCCACAGCTATCTCACACACACAGCCGCACCGAATCCCATCGCGCCTGACGCAAACCAACATAGTTGTGTGTAGTTAATGTATCACTCCCCGAAACCAAAACTGGTTACCTTCGGAGTTCTAATGGTTTTTCGGCTCGGCAAGTTTCCGTTTGGGAGCCGCCGCCCCGCATATGCTTCGGTGTCCCACTACCACCGCGCGGGCTCCTCCTAATCGGACGAGAATCGGGTGTATGTGTATGCAAGTCATCCGCAAGACTCCGAATAGAAAAGACTACAGCAGTAGCGTTGGAAACGGGCACAGGGTCAGTACGCAACACAGCAAAAAGCTCTCCACCCTGAGCAAGTTGCGCTCCGTCCTGTTGCGAGTGGATTGCTGCGAGGACGCTCGCACACTCAAATGTGGGTTTGGGGTAGGCTGGTGGAGAGCTTGGAGAGCTTTTTCGGAGAGCAATTCCAAGAACTCAGCAGCTTTTATGAGTGACACACACACACACCGCTACGCGCGTGAGCTGGCAGTGCACTGATGAGTGCACGAGCGGCGAGTGAGTGAGTGCCTTTCGCGGACGTACAGGAAGTCGGCCGCTCAGTCGGAAATTAACGCTCATTTTGAGTTCGCATTTCGTGAGGGGCGGTCACAATTTCCGTGCGTGCGTGCGTTTCGCGAAACTTCCACTACTACGTGCTTCTTAAATGCAACGTACAGAGTCAGAGTAGAATAAAGAGTAAAAGCTTCGGTGGTGTAAGAAATGTAAGGCATCGACAAGTGACGGTTTTATTCTTGGAATTGTGGTGTAGGGCTGATTTGCCGTACTTCCTAGCTGTGTTAGATCCGTTCTGCTGACGGTGTGGAAGAAGTGTAGTATTATAAGGAACGGCTTGAACCTATCGATCTGCTACTACTACCATCAGTGGATTGGTGTGTACCCAGCTACACACAAAAACCACACGCATTTTGTTGTAAAACCATTGCGTCGTGTGACCTCCAAGAGGGGTAGTGTTTCGACGACCAATTTCCAGCCTGTTGTCATTACATTCTACATAGTGTCGATATACGTATTTGTGTGTGCTTGTCTGGTGCGTCTGTGTGTGATGTTGTGTTGCTGCTGTGCGTCATAGCGAAACCTCAACAGTTTATACGGGCTGTTCCCGTTTGCCCGAATGGTCCCGGTGTTGTTTGCAAACGTAAAACTTCCGTTTCTTCACGCTGCTGTGAAAGTTAGTACATGCAAAAATGCACCCGTCGTGCATAAATATAACAGTATTGCGCAGCGCGCACACACACACCATCAACAATCGGACAGGGGGAAGTCAGAAACAGGCAGAAATGTTGAAGGTTTGTGTTGTTGGTCGTTTTTGGTGTGTGAGCTGGCCTGAGCTGAGGCCACCAGCAAAATCGGGTTTGGTGCTGCTTGATGACGGAACGCATCGATCGCTTACAGTTTCCCATATTTATTGCGTAATTCAAGTGAAACAGTGCTTGAGACAGGGGGTTCGCTTGACCACTGCTAACTGCAGGCATCGGGCAAAACTCTCTGCGAAAACCTAACCGTCCAAGCGGTTTCCGATTGACAAACGTTGCCTGTTCCACCCTTATTGCACTAGCGGCTAGGTCGTGTGTGTGTGTGCGTGTCTGTGTCCATCCGGTCGGTGCTAACTGATAACATGAAGCTCTTCATATCTCTGCCCATTCTCTCCTTCGGCTCTTTGTGTGTCTATGTTTCTTCATTTGTCGTCTTGCTTGTGCTGCGATTATGATTAGGCGAGATCGGGTTTGCTAGAATGTGAAACATTTGTGATGTGATTAATGATCGAACAAAAAAAAAAGGCAGCAAAGACTATCAGTTACGAGTTTGTAAAAATAATACCTACTGCTGGTAGGGGATGTGATGATGTGCTGAGGAGGGTTTTATGTGGATGAAAATGAAATAATTAATTGTCACCTACAATCGAACCAAATGAGTCGCATTTACCTGGTCTCTAAATTTGTGTAATTGGTTCTTAATGAAATTGAATAAAAAAATCACTTTTCTCGTTGTAAGTTGTATAGATTTAGGTTGGTCGTGGTGCTGTGTCGCGAGTCAGTGGATCGTTAAAATACTTCCCCGACACTCAGCTTCAAGATAAGAAGATACACACGTCAGTGATAAAATAAAAAGTTGGAACAAAGAATACGCTGTAAAAGAAAAACACGCACAGATACTCAGTAAGATTGTTGCGAACATGAAAACTGCTGTACAGCTCAGTTTGAAATGTGTAGCTTTATATAGTGCAATAGAAACCGGTTTGGCTGGAGCGCTCGAATAGTTGAATCAAGAAGCATGTCGTCTTTTACAAGGCCGAACGATATCGATTCCTGTTTAAATCGATCAACAGTGCACGATGTTAATCGTTGTGTTTTAGTTGCGGGATTGTGAGAGATTGATATCATTGTTACCCTCACTTACTCTAGTGTCCCCTACTTATTATAGTTAAAAAAAAGTTTAACATGTTTCTCTAAGTGTTGATTTTGCACACAGGTGTCGCCAAAGATATGTGGGCGTGTGATACATCGGTGTATAAATTTTTTATTCATTTATTTTTCTTTACCCTTTCAACTACTTTGCTCGGGCGCGCACGTCAAACAGATTGTGGAGGAAAGTTGATAAAGAAACCACCGAGCAAGAGCTGGAAAACCAACCCCCTTCGTGTTGCGTGCTTTACTGTCGTTTTCGGTAAGGCTACAGTGTGTATGTGTTCGTGCATGCGTGAATTGGTCTCTCTGCTTCTCTCAGACCACGATAAAAAACGGCAACCCCTTACTTTGGCGAAGCGAATATGCTTCCAACACATGAGTGTTATCGTGGTGTGTGGCGTGCATATACGATGATGCAGCGCCGAGAGTAACAGCAGCAACAACAACAAATAGAGAAACACGAAACGTGTTACTGCCACCGTTAGCTTAACTGTGGTTTTCTCCACTTTTAAAAACAATCAAGTGCACACACATGCTTTTTCGGGAAAACATTAAGCTGAATGTTTTGCAATTGAAGCTTCAACCTGAGGACACATGCTATGCTGTAGCAGGTGGAATGAAAATTAAAGAAAAAGGAAAACGCCGGCGTGTCATAACTCATTAAAATTATATAAAAACAAACGGGTTGGTCACAGCCGCCCAAGAGATAGAAAGGGGAAGAAATGGGTAAGAAAGTGGAAGATAGTGACCATTTTTCCCTCCGTTTGTTAGCTCATTGCTGTTGAACGGTAAACTGCTCCTTTTTAAAATACGAAACAAATGGTCCTGTGCCACTAAGACGGGGTATAATTTCGTTTTTCGTGGTTGTTGTTTTCTGATTCAAAACGCCAGATCGCGCGATGCAGCACCACACATCATCACTTCCTGGCCTGTGTTGCACAACCTGCTAGTAGCGCTAGGCGAACCCGGAGCACCCCGGCCTCTTCTGCAAGAAACTGCAGCGAAGCAGCCAGTAGCAGCAGCCCAATGAAAATCAACCAGATCAACATCTCTCAAAAACAGACAAAAACCTTCGCAGTGCGTTATAAACTGCGCAAAGCAGCACCCCTCCGGCACAGGGTGTGTTTGTTTGTATGCGTGCCAGGGCAAAAATAGCGGAAGGTGGAAAAGAAAAGCAGCGTTTGAGGCTTAAGTAGAGCGAGAGAATGAGAGGGAGATCGAGACTCTCAGCGCCGCGCAACGCTGCGTGCGCGCGGAGCTTTTTCAACGCAATCGCGAACGGAAGAGGCAGTACAAATACGCGGAGCGAGAGCAAAATAAGGGCCAAGATGAAATCAGAATCTAGAAAAGCAAGTGACAGAGAGAGAGGGAGAGAGAGAGAGAGCGCGCGATTTAGTGAGAGATGTGCAACAAACGCACACACACACACTTGCACAGACTAAAAACGCAAACGAAGGGGGTTGGTTCTCGATCGAAACTCTTCAGGGGGTTGAAGGAATTTTGTTGTGCTGACAGGGGGAATTGGGATGGAGTGGCAGAGTGGAGTAAGACCCGCTTTTCGATCGCAACGACGACGATCGCGTTCCGCGCCGTGTCTTCGTGGCGTTTTGTTGTTTGGTCTTGTCCCTGTCCCCCGTGTCTCTGCAATTCTCTCCCCGCATTGATCAGCGCTGGGTGGAGATGCTTCGCAAAACTGCCCCTTTTCGCTTGATCCTTCGCTTCCCTTCACCCTTCTCGCGGGCTATTGTTCCTACATGGTTTGTTGTTTTTCTTCGCGTACAGAGGCTTCGGCTGGGTTAGTTGTTTTGTGTGTTGTGTTTTGAGCCGATCGAGGGCAGCATTATAGTTTACGGTAGACGATGGTGAGCATCTTCTAACCTGTCGCTAAATTGTGCTGATGCTGCTCGGTTCGCTAATAATATGATGGACCAGTTGGGGTAGAAACTGTTGAAAATGGCCGCACGGCAAACGCAAACACATTCTTCGCACATTCGCGCCGACTAGCACACATCGATATTTTAATTGAAAATCTGTGCAGCAAAATTAACAATATTTAGATTAGGTTTTGGACGATGCAATCTAGCGAGATTGATAGACAAAAAGCGATGAGTTGATGTGTGGTGCATGTGTGATTCACACGGGCGATCTACACCATCACAGCAAGTATCTAAACCTCTGGTCTGGGCAAGAGCATGGTGTGGGCCCTGCTTGTTGTGTTTGCATTATTTTTAACCTCTACCGCATCGCGCCTATGCGAGAGGAGGCGCTATTTCGAGTGGGGTGATTACCGTATTTTGTTGTCCTTTTCCCCACAGCCAAGGGCGGCGTTGTATCTCGTGTGCTTGACTCCGTGTGCTGCTTGTGAGTGGTAAATAAGTGTGTGCGAAAAGGAAAGGTGTCTCCAAAGTTTCTGTGATGAAATGATGCTTAGCAAGCGCGAGTAAGCGCTTGATTTCTAATGGAAATTGAAAGATAAAAAATATATATTACAGTGAGTGTCATTTGTGTAGGTGCGTGTGCTGGTGTGTTTGTAAATGTGTGGCATTAGTGCGAGTTCTCGCATGCCCGCGGTGCCCGGTATCCTTGAGCCATTCCTCTAGTGTGCTCTAGCGGCGAAAGGGTCGTTATCGGGGGATCGTCACGTTTACATCGCGTAATCGTTTACTTTATCATTTACTGGTGCGAGAAAAAAAGGAGTGTGTGTATGTATGTGTGTCCGTAGGTGAGTGCTTGTGTGCGCCAATGTGTTTGTGGGCCGGTATACGTATGTGTTTGTGTGTCTGTGCACGCGTATGTGATCCTTGGCGAATGCGCAAGCGCGTCCTGCTCGCCTGAGGAGGCGATCCGTCTCAGTGTCTATTTCTAGAAGTGCAGTGCGACGAGGAAGAAGCGAGTGATTAAATAATTATCCCCCCCCCCACACATACACACGCACGCACATACGGTGTGTTTCCCCCTTATCCGGTAGACGCAGGGCAGAGTGGAGGGCGTAAACAGCACAACGATCGCGCGATCCTGTGTGTGTGTGTGTGCAACGTCGTTCTCGCCGCGTTTGTTGCATTTCTTCCATTCCCTTCCGGTCGTGTCCTTTCGCGTCGTAAGGTTTGGTGCGTCGGTGTGTCGTATTTGTTGTTGTTATTGTTGTTAAAATTGTTTGGTTTCCTAACCCAAGTGTGCTGCAAGCCGACGACAACGCCGAGCGCGCGCTACAACCAAGCGTGTGTGCGGGAAAATTCTTCGCTGGTGAATTGTTTATTTTAGTGCTTCAAAATTTGGGATTACTCGTTAGACCTGGTGGGTATACATGATTGCCTGTGCCCGTGTGCACACCGCCCTGTCCTTGTGCGTTATTATTAAACCTAACTTTCGATTTCTGTCCCTTTCTCTGTCGAGTTTGCTGATGGTTTTTTTTTTGGGTTAGGCTTTTTAGCCCGAAGGTGGGATGGGAAATGGGATAGCAATGCACACACGCACGCACAACATGCACCACAGCAAGTAATCGTCTATCAGGCGACAATCTTTGTGTTCCGTTCTTTTTTCTTCTCTTCATTCTTTCTGTTGTGCGTTCGACGACGTTCCTGGGCCGGTCGTGTTTGGATTTGTTTATCTCTCTCTCTAAGCGAGTGTTTACGCGAGCGCAATGTTTGTGTTTGTTCGCTCGAAGGAAAAACGCTCGATATCCTTCCTTTGCCATGCAAGGCGAATGCAAGCGACGAGCCGAATAATCTGTGTTGTTTCTTACGTTTGTCCTTTTCCTCCTTACGTTTGTGAGGATTTCCAATGTTCCTCATATGTGATCGTTTTTTGGACGGGTAAAATGTACAAAACACGAAATGCATCCTCGTTTCGAGTGTAGCATTGGATGTCTGGAAACTAGAAGAGCATAGACCATAAGCAAATGGTGATCCAGTTCAGAATTGAGGGTTTTGGATGCCCATAAATCACGCATGTACAATAAACAATCCAATTGGATTACAATTAATGTAACGGACCATCATATCTTCCTACGAAACACTGATCTTCATACTTCTGTGATGGTCACCCTTCTATGATTTAGGTTTCAAAGTAGAAATTTTAGTCTGTCAGTGGTTCATGTTATACAAGTGGTACAATTGTATTAAACAGCCCAATTGGCGTTTTCGACCATACATTTTCGAGAATTTGAGCAATTTCCCTTAAACTGCACCAGTTCAAGGGTTTTTAGAAAAAGCCTCTTGGAATCTACCGTGATGCGATTTTTTTTCTTTCTGCTGGTTTTGCCAGAATATAACTTGTCCTATCGATAAAATCTGTGATGTAGCCATTTTATACTTTAAAAATACCCAATGTTCACAAAATAACGTCGCACAAATTTTGCTTGCGTTATTCATCTGAAATCAAAGCTATAAATGTTAAATAATCCAACCTAATCGAACATGCGACCACTAGGCTTTTATTTATATTTTTTTCAGCCATGATTTCAATCGCCGATTATCAAATGGCTATTTACAACAAAAAAAAACTGACTGAAGTATCGTGAAAGCGCCCATCATCGGAATATGTATTGAATAGTGTTTCTTTTTATCTTTTTAATTTATGTATTTCGGATTGTAATTCATTGAATTTTGCAATTCTGATACGCCTCTCAATCAAAGTTCTTACATCCTATTGCCAAATCGAATGCTCACCGTTTCTTGAAGATTCCTAGGTGCGATAATTAGCCTGTTAAAATAGCAAATAGCAATGCTCCTTGTCTGTTTCTACTGGAGCTGAGCCGGGATTAATTTCGTTGCCATTAAAAGGCTATTAAGTGTTTCGTCAATTATTCACCACCAACCACGTCACACACGGGTGCATCGGTAGCTTTTTGGTGTGTTGTTCTTCATTTTTTGCAAACTTTATACATGTGTGTTTGTGTGTGCAAACGACAGCCTAAAACCTATCAAAGAAAAGAGGAAAAAACACAAATAAGACAGAAACCACCATACAACAACAGAGTGGGGTTTTTTCTTCTTATAATTGCTCGCTGTTCCAGTTCGCTGTGCACATGATTGGTTTGGAAGGTTTTGGATTTTCTTGATCTCACGATCGCTTCCAGCCTGAAGGGGCGCGGGCCTGGTTCGGTTATGATGCTCCGGCTCCATCGCAACCGGCAAATGGCGTGTGCCAGGCTCTGTCGTAGCAAGAGCCCCACCAACCAACCCCACATTCGCTCCCAAAGGGTGTGCGGGTGAGGGCGAGCAAATTAAGCTTCATGCCACACGGTGCGCACACTACACCTTTGTTCGTGTTCGTGTGTGTGTGTGTATGCGTCTTTTGGTGGTGCGAATGTTGGGAGGCTTGGTGGGGGGTTAGATGGTCTCGTGCTCGCTTGTTTCACTTTTTCGCTCGCCATTTCGAAGGCGAAGGTTACCTTGAACAGTGAAGCGTGATTTTTCTGATCATTTTGCACACCTCGAACTCCTCCACCATGTGTGTGTGCAGTGGCAAAGTCGATTTATTTACTTTGGCCGGTGTTTTTATTTTCTGTTGTTGTTTTCTACGCTAATTCGTGGGAGTGTGACGGTTTCGCTGAGCTAGATGTTTTAACTAACACCATTAGAAGGGGGAAAACTTTCTCGAAATCATCTCCCAGCTGACGTACGAACAAGTGCTGTGCCCAACCAACATCTCTGTGGAAGAAAAGAGAGCCGGCGAATACACAATTAGTGTTCTGCGTGGCATCGAAATAGAAAACGAGATCCGAGATGATTTGTTTATTTTTGCGCGGCCCAAACATCGGCACGAAATGGGAAATGGGAGAGTACATCCCGGATTGAATCATGCGCAAAATATTTGCTGCGTTGTTGATCTCTGTTGGAGTAGCATTTTTGCCATTGCATCTTAACTTAATTTGCTGCCAAAGATTGGCATAGTAGGTGAGTTGTGCGAAATCCGGAACAGAATAAGAAGAGCCTCTCCAGAACTATAATAGATTCCATTAAATAATGCTGCCTGTGTAGATGTCGTAGGGGAACAAAATATTGTCGAAAAAATATTTGATTTTATAATATTAGAAGTTTCATTCATTCATGGATTAGGTTTAAATATTTTCCTGATCCAATCTCTCTCATCAAATCTCATTAAAAGGTTTGTACATTTTAGTGTCAAACGAAATGAGTGAATTGGTTTCAAAAGTTGATTTAGAACCTACATCATGCTCAAATATCGATTTGGAATTTACTAGAAAACATATTTGAACTAGAAACCTTTTTAATGTTTTGTTGAAAATTGTCAAACCAACTTCCTTGACAGTTCTACTAGTATCTTATGCAATTGTGCATATCTTTTGTTGTTGTGATTTTCATTATCAAAAGGTTCTGGTATTGGAATAATATTTATCTTTGCGTTTCGCTTCATTCCCCTTGAAGTATTGGAACACTTTCCTCATTTCATGTGCAGTTACCGAACGAGTGATTATACAATATATTACCCATGCCAAAGGGATGGAAGTCAAGTGTGGCTGAAATCATGTTTGTCCAGGTCTTGTTTACCCTTTACATAATTTAACCGCTTTGCATCCGATGCTTTTCTGCAATTCCATCGTGTGGTGTGTGAGCATTTGCTTTTCCCTTTGTGCAACCCGTTAGCGCACAAATTAGCACAAGGGACGGGGGTATGTATGTATGTGTGTCTTTGGACCACAGAAAAAGCTACGAATTTGACCCAATCACGTGTGTGGAACTTGGAATTTGCACAATGTGAACCCTCGCAGCCCTAATCCCGCAACTAGTTGCATCGCCGTGTGCAATTATGCACCCATGCGGGAGATGCACGTTTTAGCGTTCCCTTCAAACAGTGTACAATTCCTCTCTCTCTCTCTCCCTTCCTGGGTTGGCAAAGGGGAAACCAGGTTCTTGTCACAATTAATCTCTTGATGTCATACCGCTAACGTGCATAGAGATCGAGGGTAACTGCAGAGAGAAAACCAGTCATACTATTTCCAACCTTCTTCTAGTACAGTAGCGTAGCTAACCTAACAATTGTGTGCCTGCCGGTACGCCGGAATTAATATGCTGACTGCAGTAGCAGCAGCAATCGCAATGGGGGGTATCTTTTTCACAGCAAAGCAAAAGCGTTTTTTTTTTGTTTTGGCAGCAAAACACAAGCGCCGGAATCTTAGTTGCGCGCGCGCTTACCACTCACCGTCAGAGGAGAGTTTGTCTTGTAGCGCTGGGAAGCAAAAACCCTTTTCGGCTCTTGCTGCTCTCGCGCTTTGTCTTTGCTGATCCAATAACGGTTGCAAATGCAGCCAGCTCTCGGGGGATAGGGCGAGCATTGGAGAGCAGACGAGGCAAACGGCAGCAGCAGCAGCGACTCGCCCATTTCTCCTCCGACTCGTCGTATCCTCTCACATGTTTGCTCTTGATCGAATGTGAAAATTGCTTCCTTCTTTTTCTTGGTCCCGTTGGGTGCTTGTGTTTGTGTGAATTGCCTTGCCGCTTCCCTACTGTTGGCGCGGGGTCGTCCGCCATGTTGCTGTGCTTTGTAATTGCAAGCGTGTGTTCTCACTGTCACTATTTTTCCAACACTCCTTCCAGGTGGCTGGCGTATCAGCGACCACGGAGCGACTTACAGCTCCCCCCGCGCCTCCACAGGGCCCTTCGCCCCTTCAGCTCTTAGATGAGTCTCACATGTCAATTGCTGCGGCTGAAAATGCAGGGTAAGTGACGGTTTTTATTTGTAAAGCTGTTTTGATGATAATAGAGAGAGAGAGAGAGAGACAAAAAACAATACAAAACGCATCGAACCGTGCGTTTTTGCTCTCTAATTTTCTCTACCGGCTCCTCCCCCTCCGAGAAACGTCTCCAAAATTAGCCTTGGAGCATTATCTGTTCATGCTACTTGTGTTTGTGGTGCTGTTTTGTGAACATTACTCGACACTACGAACAACAGTGTAGCAAACCAAGTCTTCCCTACCGGCCTTTGGTTGGTTGGTTGGTTGGTTGGACGTGTGATTGCTTTTGATCGTTTGATTTGAAATTGAAATTGCACTCCCCGTGCACTCGGTGGCACTCTATTGATCAAACGGCACCGTTGGGCAGGGTAGTGTAGGGGAGAGACAGTGAAGGGACATCGTCAGATAAACCCAATCCTCCCGGGGCATTGATACAGCGGCCGGGGATTGCATCATCGTGTAGCTGTTTTCAGCTAGAAACGTTTGTTCCGTCCCGTCCTGTGTCTATGTTTTTTTTTCCTCTTCTTCTTCCGCATAAACACTCCATCGATGGGATCGACGCAACACAATGTGTGTGTGTGTGGGTATGGTGTGTTGTTGTGGTGCTGCAAAGGATACCAAAACCGTGCGCCCCTGATGCCAAGAAGAGATGCATCGACGGGTACATGACACTGCATTGCCGCTCCATTCTCCATAACACCCCATCGCCAGCGGTTGCATTCAATTCCAGCTTCATCGCAAACGCCAAGACGCGCCAGTGTTTTGTTTTCGCGGATTAGATTCCAAGCGAACCGATTAGATTAAATCGTTTTGACGCGAGAACGCGTCTCTCCGCTGAATATGGACGCGCGGGCATGCACACCAGTGAGGGAGGAGGAGGATGAGGAAATGGGGCCGAGCGTATATCGATTTATGTGCAAAATTGTGCACAGTCGGCGGCGGGTCGTTGCTGGTGCTATGTAAACTAAATCAGTGTGCCGTTGGGCAAGGCTTTCGAACCGAGTGAGTTGCAAATTGTCGAGTTTAAGACTCAGAGAGGAGCGAGAGAGAAAGAGAGAGAGAGAGGTAGAGGGAGAGAACGAATAGAGAAGCACCATCAAATCTGGGTTTCCTTCCTTTTTAACACTGCTGCCCGGACATCCTTCCCTGCTTGGAGCATCATCAGCTTTTCATAGCAAACGCGACGCTGCAGTTTCTGCTGCAGTGTTAGTCGGAGAAGCATTGCTTGCACATGCAAAGGCTAACGCACAGAAGTACGGCGAGCCAGCTATTAACGTTTACGATTCGCATTCACTGTCCGCCCTTTGTGACTCTATGGACAATCTGAAAATGAATGTTTATCGAAGTGGTGGTGTGTGTGCATATCGCCAGCGGCCGTGAGTGAGCAAACGTGCAGCGAAGAGCCGTTGTTTAAGCCAAAGGAACGATTTGTAAATGTTTCTGTCATGTCTTTTACCATCAACACTGGCTAGGGGGGGGGAGACAGATGGTTTAATTTCCAACCCGAGCGGCGTCGTCTCGTGTGCCGTGATCGAACAGCAGCGGGATGATGATTCTATTTCCCAATGAAACCAATTGAATTGCTCCAATAATGCACATCTCATTTGCTGCACTCCTTCCGAATGTTTCGATCGACATATGCCAATCGACAATTGCCAACATGTGAGCACACCATTAAGAGCTTCTGTGCTGGCGAGTTCCAAATGAAGCTCCTGATGTGATGTGGATCCATTTGTCTCCGGTGGATGAAAAGACATTTGTGCGCAGACCTGCACATCGATTGTTGACACAAATTTAGCGTCTTTCGGACGGGACATTAGTCATCGCACGATCAATGAAACGGAAGAATCTCCCGTCATATGCTCGTCGTTCATTATTGTTGCTTTAGTCATCCACCGGGCCCGAGCCCACCAGCCCTTGCATGCGGTGTGTGCACCTAGCAGTCCAGTGCATTGTGCATCGCTTGCATCGGACGATAATGGTGACGGTGCAAACTACATACTCACACACACACTCACGGTCATGTGCAAAGCGTTTTGATTTTGTGCTTTGCAGTTGTGCAGAGCGCTCCAAGCAAACGATAATTGAGTTGAGGCAGGTCATCCTCAAAATAAATTGATTTGTTGGCATTTATTGTTAGCAAATACAAACACACATAGATGCCCTCACAAGCACAAGGTATCGTTGGGTAGCGTTTGGTTACATGATCATACAATGCTGCTACGGATTGCGATATTGAATTGGTCCAGCAAATCGTTAGAGTCTTTAGAGAGAGTTTGCCTAGTTGCCGTGGTTAGAATATCTCTAAGATAAGACATTGGAACGAGTTCTGAAAGATTAATAACTACCTAACGTACATTTTCTATGCAATGTAAGATAACAAGATCCTACATAACCGAGATAGTTGTTGCATTCCATAATAGCTTTTGGTGATTACTGTTTAGCATGCAATTTGTAGCATCTCTCGCCATGAATTCAACCAACTCCCAACATTCGTATTTTTAACAAACTTGTCCGCACTTATTTACAACAAAGTTTGTGGCGTTTACGTCTAACCTGTCGTACAAAACTTTTCATCCAGCAGGCAATGTACACACAGCTGGAATTGAACTCTCCAAATCTTCAGCCTACCACTAGCGCGCCCACAAGCGTTGTTTGCTGTTCTGTTTCGGGAACAAATCGTCGATAGTACGTGGCGCACGATGATAACCTGTACGGGACACAAATAAGATCCCGTGTTTTCCCAACTGTTGGACTAAATTACGTTTCCCCAAAAAAAAGAAACGTCCAAGGTGGTGTTGTGTGTCTTTACGCCTTTACGGAATCTGTTGGCGCAAGTGTGCTTCATCTCATCCATGTGGCACGTGGGCCATTTTCATGTTCAAGATAACCTAGAGTGTGCGGGTTTAATTCGATACGATAAATTGATTTTTGTAAAGTATCTCTTAGTTTTACGCCTAAAGATCTATTCCAGTGCGGTATGAAGGAGGTTGGAGGAAAGTAAATAAAGAGTTCTTTATTTCATATCTCGCTTGTCACACTACAGACATTGCTACGCGGAACGATCGCAATTCTAAATTTGTGTCTTCCTTCGAGCGATGTCGCCATACTAGAGGCAGAAGAGAAGAAGCGATATCAAGTAACGAGCGTATCGGTTTTGTCGCCCGGAAATGAAGCCTATCTCCAATCACGACTGGAGTGTTGCGATAGTTTTTTTTTCTGCGCCTCCCTCTATGCTTTGGATTGCGTGGGGTTACGCTCTCGTCTCATCGATAAAGCTCTGAAGCATCGTTTTTATCTGAATTAATGTTTCAGCATTTAATAGGCTTATAAATTCCTACACCAACACGCCATCTCACAGTGCGTTGTATTGAGTTACTAAAGGCTCTGCTATTCATGAGCAACGGAAATGAAATTCCTCACGATAGGAAATAGAATAATCAGATTCAGATAGTTGAGATTAAGATCGCATCAATATCAATCCAGCACTGCAAAACATAGAAAATGAAGCAATTTTTTTTTTTCGTTTTTATTTCGTTTGCTTTCCACAATTTCATAACCTCGTAAACACGTACACGTCCTTCCCCGCGAGCGAGAACAAAGATGATCTTTGACACTGCGTTGTGCTTAAGGTTGAGCACAATTTAATCTACATCTTGCAGCGCGTCGTGTGTCGATCTGGAAATGGCCTGCACAGACTGAACGCGAGGATTAATGTTTAATTACACGCAATCATGTCGTAAATGACCGATGAAGATATGCTGGTGTGCTGTGCGTGTGTTCTGGCGCGTCTCTCGTGTGTCCCTGTACGACGATGCCACACCACACACACGCATGCACACACAATCATTATCATTCTAAGGTATTAAGAAGGCACACCGTGTTCTTTCCATTCCGCTGAGGCGCGTACTTGAACATTTTATTGTAATGAAAGGAAAGAAGAAAAAAAGGTGCAAGATACCAGCAATATCCGTCGAAAGAACTGCTCGAATGATACGTTACACGTCACAGCACAATCTCCAGCTGTCGGGCTGGCAAAGGTGTCTGCCGTGGTGTGGCAAGTGAGGCAATTATTCTGTCATTGGGCTTGATTAAACCGCAGACAGGTTCGTACCAAAGTTCATCGCGATTAACGTCGTCGACCACGACATGCGATGCTTTGATGTGTGATGATTTGTCATGTCCATCGGATGCGTTGCGAATGCCACCTATATCACATTATTCTACGGAGCGCTTGGTTGTTTGAGCAGCATTCTTCAAAGCTGGCAAATCATTAAGCAATTAATTTCTGGTTCCCTCTTATGATACAATGTGAATCTGATTTCAGAATTCCTATCATCTAAGATTTATAGTACAAATGAGAAAGACATTTAAATAAAAGGAAGATTTTTTCAAAATTCACATGCTTATTTGCTGAGTTTCATCAGAACTAAGAAACCATGAACGAAGCACGGGCTTAACACTGAACAAACTTTTCTGTAAGTAAATTCCTAAAAAGTGAATCATAAGCTCCGGCTAAGCATGAACGCAAACACGTGACAACTAGCGAGTGGTAAGGGGGGACTGCTGTTACCATTGCAGCGATAGCAGAAAAGTATTATTATTTTTGTCAGCTTTTCTGTGCGTGTTTTGTGAGACCAGTTCCCACTAACACAACGGATACGTCAGAAGAACTATTGCATGCAACAGACTACAGGGGAAGTAGTAGGGGGTTGTGTTTGAAAAACAAAAGAAAAAAAGCCTAACACCAGCGACGTGTGCAACTCTGTCTCTTCTCTGCACCCGATGCCGTTGTTTCGGAATTTCACCGTTTCGATGACGAATGCAAGTTTACTCGGAGCGAAGCGCACGTTGGCAACGGAAATCCTTGGCCAGCGACAGGAAAACAATCCAAAGTTTTTGATGCAATGCAATGCGCTAGTGTGTTTATTTTGCATACGCTGTGAAAACTCACTTCACTTTTCTTTCTGAAGCCAAACAGTCAAGAAAGGGGAGAAATTAGCATTTGACTCCTCCCTGAAACTGTGTTTTATTTTTAATTTGCTATTAAATTAAACAAAAATAATCACAAGAATGTAAGGCTCGCATTGGAATGAAACTGAGGGTTGCTGATAGGAGCTAATGGTATTGATTTTACAGCGAATTTACTTTCGCTCTAGCACTCGAGCAATTTCGACTTTCATCAGCTGAGAATGGCAAACGTTTAAAATGGCACGGAGAGGCTGGCAAGCTGATGGGCGAGAGCGCACTACAACTACCGCGTAATGCTGATGATGATGGTGATGGTATGCGTGGCAGCATTATAAAAGCAAGCGGCTCGCGTTTACTAATGCATTGGATCGATGCAATTTCAACAAAACCTTTCCCGCTCGTTGAATCCAATTCTCCCCGGTCGCGGTGTGTCGCAGTCTGCCAGAGACTCATTTAAGCTGCTTTAGGTTATTGATTTTAGCCGGTTGGCGTGGCACGTCTAGCTATGTTTTGGGAACGAAAACTCCCTCGACGCATTTAATCGTGTTGATTGAAATATTACCTTGATAATTGTGTTTCTTTCTTCCGATTCAGTCATCGTCATTATTGGGCATGTGATTTGATTGCCTGCAAACAAAATAGCTATTGCAGCTTTTGGGTTGTATTACATGTTGTATAAAAATGGCTATCATCTATATTCCCTTTTTTATATTGGCACAATTTGCAACGTTTATCGATTCGCACAACATGCTGGTTTTTTGAATTTCTCCACCTTCTCTTATGATTCGCGTCATGTTACCACTTACCGTTACTGGCTGTGTTATTGTTTGCTTTTTTTTTTGCTTTGGTGGTGATGATGGTGAGTGTTTGTTGCGGATTGTTTCGTTTTACAGATTACTGTTATTTGTGTTTACCAGCTTGCGATCATCATCGCTAATTGATCTGGTTGGCTGTGTATGCTTGAATTCCCCAGCAACAGCCACTCGGCAGCATTTGCTCTCCTCTCCCGCTCGTCCGTGCCGTGTCTAAGGCTGTTCGGAAGACAGCTCGGTACATACACACACACGCCACACTACACTGTCTTGCACGCTTGGCAGAACGGTTTAAGTGAGATGGCACAATCTCCCCCCATTTGAAACGTGTACTTTCGGTCGTGCCTTCTCCTACCAGTCTTGTCAAACTTTCGATATCTGCTTGAAGGTAAAACTTTGCTGGTTTGTTTCTTTCATGTATGGGAAAAACGAACAAAAATGTATGGAAGGGAGAAAACATAAACAGGCTGACTTTAAATTAATGTACAATTGAACATGACAGTATATGACCATTCTGGTTTTGTGTAATCGGCAGAGACCCAAACTCCCCGACCACTGGCTTTGCTCATACGCACAAACATCGCACCCCGCACAGCTGTCGGGATGATAATTTGCCTCGTTGTGCCGTGCGTTTGTTTGCCTTCGCTTTTTGCGGTATTGACTTTTTCAAACCCCATCGCTAATTATGAAATTATTGTTAGCGCTTTTAATCGTGCGCAGTTTGCTTTCCGCTCCGCTTTGCTACCATCTTTTCTGAGGGTTGTGTTGTTGTTGTTGTTGTTGTTGTTGTTGTTCTTGTTCTTGTTGTTACTGTTTCTAATCACAAACTGCCTTTCGCCGGATAGTAAGTGAGTTTGATTTTTTTCTTCGCTTTTCTCGTCTCTCTCCCTGGAGAAGGTATCAAAATTTCACCATCACACATACACCCGTTCCTCATTATTTGGCAAGACCGCGCAGCGCCACGAAGAAGATGCGAGAACAAATCCAGTAAGCAGCCAGTTGCTCGTAAATCATCTTCGAGGCTTTGTGCCGAAAATGTAATGAAGACATGGCGGCTGCTGCTGCTGCTGTGTACGTCAACTGCGTCAAGCGTCCCAATCTACTGGCTCCACGTTGGAGGACTCCCCGAGGCGATAATGCTGCTCATGTGCAGTAAAAATTACCCTTCTGCTGGCTACAGCGTGCGCCATGGAACGTGTGGCGGTGGATGTGGTGTACCGTTAGCTCTCCTCTAGGTTGCTGCTAGGTTTCCATAGGCCGTACACACTGTGCCGTGTAGGATGCGTGTTCACCAGGGTGACCGGGCTTTGGTGCCACAAACCCACACACACACATTTTCCATTCAATTTCCCCGATTTTCGCCCGATCGAGCGGCGCTTAGAAGCGACTGAAGGGCCTGAGAATGTGCCAACCATTGTTGGTGTGCTTTCTCTTTTAGTCGAGAGAGGGTTGAAGACAGAGAGTGAGAGAAAGAAAAAAGGTGCTCACCAGATGGTCGTAAATAAGCCACGTGTTAATACGCATCATTAGCAGGGCGTCAATTATCAGTAATTAAAATTTATGTCCCTGTATATTAATGGGCTTTTTGGGGGTCATCCTCTTTTAAGAACACGCGGGCAGCAACAAGCTCTTGGGTTGGCATTCATTCTAAACTTTGTGTCTTTTAAATTGAACTGCGATAGTGTATCAGAGCGTCGTTTGTTAGAAAAGCAGCATTACCCGGGTGTGAGCACATTAACGATATGATTGAGAATAGCTCAGAATGCTGCAAACTGTCAGATTGTCAAAGCTTTCCAGATAATGCTATTGAAAATTGAACAAAAACTACCCCAACCATCAGATTTAACTCTGGTACTATGTTGCAGGTATAAAGCTCACAAACTTTCGCGCAAATACATATCACCTGCCCCCGTGTAAATTCTCCTAATTGAATAATGTAAAGAAACATTCATACAGCTTCATCTTCGCTGGTATGGATGGGATTTTTTTCCCCCCCCCCCCCCCCCATGAATAGTGGACGTTTTTCGCCTTTCCTGCTTGCGAACTGTTTCGCTCTGTTCACCTCCACCAACAAACGGCTGAAATCTTGTTTGAGTGATTGGAAATGTGAAATATGACAACAGCGGTAACAACCTGTTCTGTCCGCTTCCGATTTACTCTAAGGCGGGTGGGTGCGTGTACGTGATTGAGCTGAAGCACTTTTCCCGACACTGGATTGAATTTTCCTACACACATGCACACACACACACACACACTCACACGCAGGTGATAAGAAATAGAGAGTGAAGGCGAGAGAACGAGAAAAAAAGTCTGGGAAAACTGGAAGAGAAAATGACTTCAATAGATGACAGTTGGTCGGGGGCTGGTTTTGAAGGGTCTTCTCAGGCAAATTGATTTCGCTTTCACTACGGGAAAGACGTGTGTGTTGGTTCGTTTTTTTTGCCTTCTGTTGCATTTAATGAAATTTCTCGTCCCTTCCCCCTACCCACGTACGTACACGCGCGCATCCCATTCGAAACCCAAAGCGTTTCGGTTCTCTCATTTCGCCGTTAGCGCTTTCTAGAGCTTTCCGTCAGGGGTGGTATGTCTCCGGCCCCACCCAAGCTGTGATACAAATTCCTGGCTTTCCGAATATTGATCAATGCAGAAGTTAAACCTTTTCCGGCAAATGCGATGAGGACATTTCTTATTTCTGTCATTCCCATCAGCTCTAGCTGTAGTTCAATTATGCTTCATTTAAGCATTGAGACGTGCCAAACAGAGTCAGTCGTAAAAGGAAGAAACGGGAATCATAAAATTAGCCAGCACCTCCCAATTGCGTTGCTGCAAGCAATTAAAAAGCGCAATAAATTGATGAGGCATGGTTTGCGATTTGTATGCATTTTGTATTGATTTATTATGCTTGGTGCAATAAAAAGCAACACCACCTGCATCCCCCGTACGTTATCGTTTGCACGCAGACGAAAAAACACGCCCGTGTGACTGTGAAGGGTCTCACAACTCGACCGAGCGAGCGGTAAATGCCAAGCAAGTGATGAAAGTGATAAAACAGCTCGAAGACAGCCGGCAACAAGCAACGAACGCCGCCACCGCAAAGCTTGTGGTAAAACATAAAATAAAAACCTTGTCTTGGGGCGTCGGTCCGTTGTAGAGGTGCCTTTGCGAAAGCAGCGCATAAACTTTGCCGGATCCGGAGAAGAATAACGTCTCAAAACGCACAGACACACACCGCAGCGCGAGCATACGCAGCGCCACATCGTTGCAGCAAGGGCAGCGAAATGTAGCGGGTTCTGTTGGTTGGTAGAGGCGCAGCAAGCCGAGTGTGGGCTGTGTGCTGTGTGCTATACCCGGCGCAGGATGAGGCCGTGAAACATGAAACGAAAATTGAAACGAATGACTGACTTTAACTAATTATAATTGTGTTTTATGATGTGGTATGCTGACATTTTTATGTGCTTTTAAACGTTCCAGCGCTGGAGGGATGTGTTTATTTTCCCTGCCATCTGGCCAAGGGCGCGCGGATAGGCACAGTTTGTGTGTGCTTATGTGTTGCAGTGTGTATCCACATCAATGCGTTCTAATGCGTGTGTATTCGTTGTATGCGCGTGGTAATGCTGTACAGTCCATCTTCTCAAGACGTCTTGCTGTTGGCTTTTTAATGCTTCCCCTCCCCCTTGTTTGTGGTGGTCCCCCACTACGGGAAGATGACATAGCAACATGCCTGTATGGCGCCACTGTCGCCAACTTCCGGGTTGCAATGCATAACGACAATGACAACTAATAAAGAAAAAACAACTCGTGTGGCTTATCTTGTCAAACGAGGAAGCAGTAATGTCTGGAATGTTGGCATTATATTCGACACGGCCATTGGTTGAGCCCCGGGGGAGGGATACGGCTTTTGTAGTACTAGGCTAACCACAGTTTCATTAAAATCAAAATTGTAAATGATTGGTATTTTGCGTTTCGCGCACGCGTGCGTCTAATTATTTTCGCCACACTTCGTGAGCGGAAGCTTCACAATGTTTCCCACCGGTGAGTGGGAAGCGTAGAACCAGATACCAGTCCACCGGTGGGCCGCTTTCGTTTTAATGAAACACTCTGGCTTAAGTTTTGTGCCATCCGATGGTATTTTCTTTAGTGAGCGGGAGGGACGCGACGACTTTGCTCGTAAGTTTTAATTTTTGTTATAACTTTTCATTTGCGCCACGGAGAATACATAACTTCATTTTACGTTGCAGGGCACAACATTTTGCATAATTAATTGTGAGTGGTTTTTTTCTGGAACTGTTCGTAAAATAGCGGATCAAAGGATTCGTGAAATTTAATGCAAAAATGATGTAAAATTTGAAACGAAATTTGCGCAACACATTATTTACAGAGTTTCCGAGTCAATTTTCAAGTTCAACAATATTTTTAAATGTTTGCGAGATGTTTTTTTGTCAGCTATCATATGGTTTATTTTCATGACAACTGTTTTCCAGTTCTTCCAAACGATTTTCGGCTGTCTCAAGCTGGATTAAGTAGCAATACGGCATTTTTGGATCGTTCTTCCAGAATAAGAAAAAAAGCTGGAAAAAGTCTGACAGTTCTTTGTGATGTGTTGAAAATCATGTGTAAGGTGTAAACTAAAACTTTATTGTGATGCCAACACAAAATGTCACAGCTGAACAGTTGAAAAACATCTAGTAAGATGTGATCAATGATGTTTACACTCGATTCAAACTTGAACATCTATATTAAGCTACTTTTGTATGTGGTACATTTAGCGCGTAAATAAACTAAAATAATCGCCCTTTAAATACATTGAACTTTGTCTGTCATTTTCCCAAACACGAATATCATGCTGTCAAGTAACAACTAGTGTTGGGTAAATCTGATTCAGATTCATGAATCTGAAGGAATCTTTGAAATGATTCAATCAATCTGAATCTTAGTTGGAAAGATTCATGAATCTCAAAGATCCATGTTCTTGAAAGATTCATGAATCTCGAAAGATTTATGAATCTCAAATGATTAATGAACCTCGATAGATTCACGAATCTCAAAAGATTCATTAATCTAAAGGGTTTCGTAAATCACCAAAGATTCTTATTAATATTCTTCTTACCGTAACTACGTAGTCATGCCAGCCTATACAGGTTTTCGAGAATTCTTGACAAGTAGGACGAAGCCGGATAGTTTGTTTCGCTACGAGGAGAAACCTTGGAGAATCGTGAATCTTAAGAGATTCATGAATCCTTGATGATTTTAGATTCACGAATCTTTAGAGATTCAAAACATCTTTAGAGCTGCATAAATCATTAGAGATTCGATTCGCTATTCGAATCATTCATCGCTGAAGATTCATATGAATGAATCTCAACGAAAGATTTATGAAACCCAACAGTAATAACGCTGTCAAACTAAATCCAGAATGTGACGTGTTAATTGATTGAAGAATTGGATTTTTTAAATTACAATTTTGTTTATATTTTGTTAACGGAAGAATGGTCCAATACGCAACAAATATTGTGATGCAAACATAACATGTGAAAGCTGTTGAAAATATCTCGCGAGTGGTTCAATTTAGCAATTAACTATGAAAACCCTGTATTTTTTTTCTAGAATTGCTCTTAATTAAAATAAAAATTCATGACTTGCTCTTAGTTTTTTTAACCCATTGTATGTATTCTTAGGTTGTATGAATTTTGCAATAATTTTATTTCCTACCAATTTGTACCACGCTGCCTATCGAGCTCGTGTGGGACAGTAACCATAAATGATTGTGACTATTATCAATTTCCCTCCTGTGGTTTTGATTAGACGTCGTTGCTTTCCGGTAGCGCTCTCTCTCTTCTCCCGAAGGCTACTAGAAGAAAGCAAACTGATAAGTTATCGCGATGGCTAAAGTCCTTGTGCAGTTTTAAGCTTATTTAACAATGCCGCCTTTGCACTTGCACGCTCCACACTCGGCCCTTGCATCCAACACGCAAACAATCGCATTATGCGGTTATGATACCTTGCAGTGTTCGCGGAACCGATCGAGCCCTTTTCACGTGTGTAGACGACGGGCTGCTAAGAATAGAAGCTGGTTGTTCCTGCTGTATTACAACACACACAAAACAATTCTGACCGTCAGCATGCGGCCGAAACCAATGCGCTCTGGATATTAGATAGTGTGGCAAATCGCACTAAGTACGCGCACCACTTAGAGCAGCACATCACGTGAACAACGACGTGCGCGATCGTGTGGTACCGCATTTGGTGTGCGCTGAATTGCGCTGGCCTTCTCCCGTACTCTGAGGGCCAACGCGCGCGATACGATACGCGCAATCGCGCTAACTGTGCGCTGCCGTCGCGAGCAATCAATCCACACTCATCTCTCATCCATCGCGCTGAAATCGCGCTGCTGTATGCTGCGTGTACCTGTGCTGTCGCGTTAGATGAGTGGCACACACTTCGTTCGTTCACCAACACACGCGTTTGCGCCCGCGAATTACGAGCAACACGATCCGCGCGCGCACGCGTACCTTCACGATTCTTATGCGAGCGAACCAGCGGAGCATCGCTTTGGTGTGTGGTGAGATGTTGTTGAGCGGCAGCATTATAAGATGAGACTGGTCGGTGTAGTTGTGAGGCGGCGTAATTGTTACGTTTGGGTGGCGTTGGTAATTTACGTAGCATTTACCGAGTGTGTGTGTATGTGTGTTGCGTTGAAAAGTGTCGAACCTCGATGTAGATCGCGAAGAGAGGAACTAATGGCAAATAAAACGTTTCCATTCTGATGCTCCTCACTTCAGTGCTAATGTACCAGAATGCTCTCTCGCAGCGCAGCAATTAATGCATTTTGAACCACAAAATCATAATATGGCTTGGAGGGATGCTTAAACATACTACTGCTTACAGCAGTAGCGCCCAACACAACATCGCTACCGGTGCGCGTGTGGTGGTGTGTCCACCAAAGGTTTCGCCCCAGCATGCACCACCGATGCAGCAGCGCAGAAGAAGCTGCATTGGCGGCGGCGGCGCGCGCCGCGTGCGCATTGTACGCGAAAGGTTTATTTTGCTTTTTCCCCTCCCTCTTTGAGCCAGCTCTCGCACGACCAGCAGCATTCGAGCCATGGATCCGATTCGAGCGATTGGTTAATCAGGTCAATGTTGTAACATTGAACGAAAACGAAATTTATGTGCGCAGCGCCAGCCTCTGCCGCGCACTGCGCTCATCGTTCGGGTTGGCGCTGCTGCCGCTTGATGTGGACGGTTCTTAAAGCGCCATTTTTTTTATTATTAAAGTGTATTCTTCTTTGTTTTGTTTCCTCCATCAATCATTGCCATTGGGTGTTGCATTATGGGAAATAAAGCAGTCGATGTTTTTCACTGTTCGATGGGATTGGCCCACCAGCCTTGATAAACTTGATAGATGTATATTAAGTTAAATTATGTTAAAAGATGAGTATATAAAATGTACATCGTTGCTTATACTTTCAAAATGTATCTTTATTGGTTACGCGCAGGGATAATCAATTTTGGTAAAGATTTTATCGTAATTAATTGCTTCTCAACCAAATGACTGTTTGATTTATGGGCACCGTGTGCTCAGAGCTATGCATTTTTGTTCACCACAGTTGGTTGGCATACGGTCTTGTTGGCTCTTGGTTCTATTGCGGTTACAATGTAACATCTTTCAATGGGGTGCAAAGAAGCAAAGGGTTCGTTTGTACTGCTGTGGTATTTGGGAACAGTTTGTTGGGGTTTCGTTTTTATGAAATTAAACCTGTACTTGCTGTACCATAATTAATTATCCATTTAATTTGCTCACATTTCGAGTGCACCATTCAACCACCACTGGAATGCAAATCGTGGTTTAGAAAATGAAAGAGAAATAAATTAATCTCACTAAATCGTACAAAACCTCTTTTATAATGTAATAGTGCACGGTCGATGATGAAATACAAAAGCTTTCTTTGCGGATGTGATTTATGTTGCTTATGCATGATCCTTTCTGTAGTAACTACCATCCCATCAGCCCTTCATCAGCTGAGCCAGAGTGCACTCGAGCGATGCCAATTTTGCAATTAATTAGAAATGTAACCCGAACCCAACTATCCTAAGCTAACGGCACTTGTGGGAGAGATTGGCGGGCAACGATGGACGGGGTGGTCTCCCACACCCTCCAGCGTCGCCATATTTCGACGGGCACTGTTGAATGGGCCATTAAACATAAATAATTGCGTCCAGCAAGAATTTATGTGTGCTTGTTTGACGCGACACAGGTCTGCACGGGGAAGACATTTAATTTCCATTGGACGAATTTTTAATGTACCCTGCTGCTGGTGTGTATGTTTTGTTGCTGTTGGATGGTGGATTTTCGACGAGGCCCATTCCTGCTACATCCACACGATGTCGTTTGTCACGTTTGTCGGTAACGATGTGCGGAGCAGCCACAAACTAGCAGTTAGTTCATTTTCGGCGACAATAAATAGATTGTTTACTAGTCTCGAACTGTTTCGTGAGACACTTTTCACTGTTCAATCGTACGTTTAATAGTTGACATAACATTTCCATTCTGTTGTTAATGTGTGTTGTTACATTAATGTAAATAATAATCGGTGTATGGTTGTATGCTTAAATACATTTTATGGGGAGAATATTCATCTTTATAATTTACCAATATTTTAAGATTGAGACATACTTGTAGAATGACAACCCAAAATAATAAGGGCATATTTGTTTTAGTGGTAAACAACCACGAGCAAAAGATTTTTGAAACGAAAGAAGAGTTTCCTGTTCTTGTAGCGTATTTAGTTTCCTGTGTGTGTTGCTATAAGATTCCAATAGAATAAATAGGTTACTTTCTAAGGAAAAAGCTATTTTCTTCCTATCGTTAACTTTGATGTTACTTCACCGTAACTGTTGACAGAGTAATGATTTCTACTAGAGCCTAAATTTATCCACTTAAGATAGACAAATCACTGAAAAAATAGGCGCGTTGGAAGCAATAATTAAAAGTACAAAAAATTAACAAGGCTTATACAGATCATATTTGATCGCTGATGTAAGACATACAACATTAAATCCATTCTAACCTTGGTTTTGATTTGCAATTTAGAGAACATTCAAATGGAGATTAAATTAAAATGGAATTCAATCCAGTTGCAGACAATTACACTTTTTGTAGATATCTAAAGCTGCAACAATGGCCCAAGAAAAAATCACAAGTTATAATAAGTTTGCAATCAAAAGGGCTTGTCCCTACCTTCAAGAAATTATAAAATAGCTTACTGTAGTCTCTTTTAACACTACGCGGTGAGTTTTATTTTGTCGCCCTGCCCAACCCACCATCAACATCAACAAACCTATCCAGCAAAGGCACTCTTCACAGTAAAGCCTACACCAAAGCTTGATGTTTTGTTTTTGATTGCTGATTGTTGAAAGGTGTAGTTGTTGCTTGCGCGACTCTACCCGAATGGATTATCGAAGATTGGAACGTGTCCGCAATGCTGGCTGTAGCTGTGTGTGGTGCGTTCGGTTGGCTCGGTCCGACGGCCGATCGACCGGATTCGAAGCCGCGTATACTCCGCGCTGACCGAAGTCCACCAACTTCCGAACAGATGGTGTCCAAAGGAGTGGGAGGGAAGGTGGGCGATTGGGAGGGAGGTAGGAGAGTACCTTCTGTGTGCTTGTGGCGCCAAGATCGATAAGCAAGAGGGAAGAAACGAGACAGTGTAACGGGAGCGCGCTGCGAAGATGGAGCAAGAGAGAGCGAGAGAGACCTTGTGGCAGAATCCTACAGCGGGCCCGCGATTGGAACAATTGAAGGTTTGGCTGCGCTTGGTGGCAAACATGGTGGCTATGAAACCCGTCGGGGGGAGTGGGCCTGCGGAAGAATGAATACCGTGTAAAAGGTAGGGAAAAAAGGCAACATTATGTTCTCTTCCGAACGTCTAATTGCTGCGGATGATTTGCACTTTCTGTTTCCAACATTATTTGTGCTGACCACATCACCACTACGACCACCACAAGCAAAGCACCACAAGTCGACAACAACGTCATCAACGCCACCATGAAGCGGCGACTTGGCTCGCCCCGTGGGTTTTGTCAGTGTATGAGTGCGAAGGCACACGTTGGGCAGTGATTCGCGTTTGGTGCGTTGTGTCAAGATGGCCCGGGGAAACTGTTTGGCTATATGGCCGGTTTGCCATTGTTTCACGGGTGGCGGGTGATGAAGAATGTTGTTCGATTTTGAATTGAAATGCATGAAGCGGTGGCTAACGCATCGGCGGCCACCGCATCACCAACGCTGCTTTGTCTTCTTTGCGCTGTTGCTTTTCATATCTATATCGATCCCTTTCTATCTCTAATCATCCATTCCGCTTTGTCGTTTCCTCGGTGCCGCCATCCAGCACCACCACTCCGAAAGATGTACCGTAGGTGCGCAACACTAAAAGCAACAGCAAATTCAACATCAAAAAGCTGATGATTAACTTTTAATTATAGACTCGCCTAACATCGGTAAGGTTTTTCGTACGGAGGGTTTCTGTTTCTATTGATCTTTTATATGCTTCCCCACTCAAGCCAGAGCCCTCTCGAACAGCTTATCTCGGTTTTGTAGTGTATGTGTGTGTGTCTCATTTTCTCATTTTGTACCGATAGCTGTACTCTCTTTGCTGCTGTGCAGGTGAACTGCAAAGCCATCTAGCACGTAGGTTTGATGACTGTACATGATCGAACGTCACTACAAATATGAACCGTAAATAGCGACAACTTTCCTTTCCTGTTTCGCCCAGTTGTGGGATTTATTTGCTGTCCATTCCGGCAGAAGTGATATCCAATCTACTCCCTGCTCCGATAAAAGCTACAGCAGGAGGGTTGCGGAGATTGCTTGCCGTGCTTTTTTGCCTACCCCACACGTTAAAAATAGTCGAAGTTGGTTGTACAGGCACTGTAATTTCAACCATTAAAATGTGTTTGTTTATAAACACATTTTATTATTAAAGGCAAATTGTAATCATTCAAACCCCATCAATTACAAATACAATTAAGAACAGACTTTAAATCTGCTCATGAAGGTATTGCGCACATTTCACAGAACACATAAAACGTCAAATAATAAACCACTTTGAGCAGGGCAAACATAACATAAAGTTTTACAGAGAAACTTTATCATATTTCAGCTGTGTATTCACAATCTTTTGCTGCGTAGAACACACTTTCTGAGGCGAAGCGTGGGTGGCGAAGTAGACGGCGATGAGTCGGGGTAAAGCTACATCACTTTCCGGCGGCGACCAACAAAACCGGAGTGAACCAACTCGCCTAGCCAGCCAGTCGGTCGGTCGGTTGCTGGGTCGGTCGGTTGGCCGGTTGCTCGGGAGCCAAACTATGAAGCAAGACATGCAACAAGGCAAACCTTGACGTTTCCTTCAAAGTGTGAAAAAAGCGGGGGATTTGTTTTCGGTCGGAATGGAATGAAGAGGAGAAACATTAAAAAATCAATAAGGAACTTCTCTCGCCGCTGACGCTCTCTCCTGCATGGGTAGCGCGTTGCTGTGTGAGTGACATTATGTACTACTGAAATTTTTGGTCTAGTTTGTTATTGTATCATTCTTGAACGATGTAGATTCCTTGAGCGCTACGAATCATTCACAAGTGACAGTACCTAAAACATGTTCAAATTATTAATTGCTTGTCATAACTTATTGCTTTATGGTTAATAATAAACTCTCAAAACAAATATTTTAAATATTTACTCTTCTATCATCATTCATGAACTAACTGTTTACCTTATTCTCTTTACAGGTATGTAATTTTATAACAACCTCTATCTGTTAGTAACAAGTAAGTGTAAACAATCTTATAGTTAATTGTTTGACTATCATTTTGCAAGTATTGAATCTGCCACATATAAATGTAGTTTTGCTCGAACCTATTCCTGCAGCAACTTTCCTTTTGTACAAAAAATTAAAAAAATAAAACTTATATTTGCGTTGTTCATTCAATGGACAAAAGACGCGTCTGCAAAAAAGAAACCTTTTGCGTTGTCGAACCGCAAACGAAATCAATGTTGCCAACGCCGATGTGGTGTTGACCTAGGTCATGATCATGCACCAACACGCAAGGATCAATATATGTAATAAGGCGAGCACAGGCCGCCGTCGGTAAGAGCACGAAGCACCACACAAACACCATTTTCCTGTTTCATTAAACTTTTGCCGCAACAATCTGCGCCACGGTAGCCAGGGAGCGGCGGTTGGAGATGCAGAGTCAGTCGTCTGTGGGTGGATGTGGGCGAAATGGAAAAGTATGGGACATATTTTAGATTTAACACAAAACGGGGAATAAAGAACGTGCTATCGAGTGATACAAAGAAGAAAGGGAGAGAGAGAGAGACACACACACACTCACACGGATACAGAGAGAGAGCTACAACATGCAAACAGAAAAGTGAGATATTTGGGTGTTATGTAGAATGGGTGAAATCCTGTGGCTAGCAGAAATAGTGTACGAAAGAGAAGGAAACACAGCACGAAGCACGCTGCTCATGGAGACGCCTGGTTGTCGCGTGGCTGTGGCGAGAGAGAGGGCGACTGAACGTTCTAGACGGTATGAAATACTGTCGAAGCATTTTTCGACGCGCTAGGATACGAGCAAGAGCGCACGAAATAAGCACCGCGTCTGTTGTAGTTTTTTATTGATCGCATTTGCAGCTAAAAACAGCCAAACCTCCCTGATAAGCGTTTGCCAGCACAGTGTCTATTTTGACAGACATCCTGCTTTTCTTTCTTTTTCTATGAAGAGTGTATTTATGTATGTGTGGCTGCGCATTTCCTTTAATGACGAGTGTTTTAGATTTTCCTATTTTCTTGAATACCGCACAGTGCCAATAAATCCCTCAAAACAAGAGTGGACATTTTGCACATCTCTCAATGCTGAGAGTAGTATCGCAGAGGTTGTTGAACTTTCCCCGGAATGGAAGTTTGCTGATAAAGCTGCAGAAGCATAATTTATTGAAGTTTCGTCCCTGTCAATGTGACAGTTGTGTTATAACTTTAATATTCTCTTTATCTCTTTGGCTCCCCAGTCTCTCTTCTTGTGCACTTTCCCGATCTCTTTCTCTCTTCTCAGTCGGAATGGTTGTCTAAAAACTGGTTGTTTATCGATGACGTATGTGTGGAACAGAGCAGTCTCTTCGAAACTCTGGTTTGAATTGAATCATCGACCTTAAAGCTGATAAAAGTACGGACATCCGTTTGTCGAGCGTGTTGGAAGCGTCGGATGTAAACCTAAGCATTTTAATCCGGTGCTGTAACAATGCAAGGAAGCAAAAAGCAACCGTTGGTCGGTGTGCAAGCGAGAAAACGAACGCCAGACAGTTGAGAGACATGCTTTTTCTTCGTTCCGTGCGTTCCGTTCCGTGTGCAGATCGATAGATGACACAACACATAGCACAGCGACACATTGACACACGATGGGTTCGCTTTATAGTACAGTACGATGCAGACATGAGAGTGAAAAGACGCGGTCAAATGATGTAAGCAATGGGATATGCGGATGGACTGGAGAGAGATGGTTGAAAACTCTATTCGCGTGCTTTAATTTTTTTTTTTTCTTAGAATAAAGCTCTCTGTGACATCCTATATCCATTTTTAAACGTTCTTGGTATAATAGTTGAAAAGTTCGATTTGTTTTTCATTTTCTATTAAATTAATCTAGTTATCCCTTGCTATTGTACCAAATATCTCTCTAAAGCATCATTTTTAGTGAATGATTTTAGCTTTCCTTTCCATTAATTACGATGGATTTGATCAGAAAGCATAGCTCAACATCATTAGTTCGCAATTGTGACGTAAAATGATTAAAATGCCGTTAAGCATCTCATTAAAACTGAATAAATCCACAAAGAAGGGAGTTTAATTTTTCCTACCTAAATCACACTTTAGGAGACATTCTGTTGTTGTTGCTAGCTTTGTTGCGCGGTATGCGAGTATGGAAGGGAAGGAAAACCAGTTTATGAATTCAATTTTTAATTTCACCATAAGCTGAAATGGAAGGAGGGTGTACCAATGCACGCCAGGGAGAACTATGAAGTCCATTGAACACAACCAATTCAACCGCTGACAAGTGCTATAAAAAACCGGATTAGCCCGATGCTCTTGAAGTACCAGTCCATGCACGCCGCCGCTAGTGTGTAGTGTGTAGTCAATAAAACTGTGTGAAAACCAATCTACATACGATTATCGTTCCGCTTAGTTACTTCATCGCACGCTGATCGCTCTCGACCGGGGAACGTACCGGGACCGTCTGCTAATAGCCGGCTATTGTCTAGCGTTTAAGATTAATCCGGGAGCAAAGCATGAAACAAACGGTTATGGGCACATGGATTTATTCACAGTGTATTTGTGTAGCCATAGACTGGGAGGCTCTCTCGCCTCGACCCGGGTACAACCGAACTGACACCAATAAATTGCTCCATCAATTCTCCTTGAATTCTCCGCTACCCTCTTTGCCACTGTGCATGCTCATTGTCTATTTGTACGGCACAAAGCCATTGCAGAAAATAAAGACAGTCTTAGGATTTTATGGCATTTCCATCTTATCATCGTCCGAGCATAATCGTATGCCGGCTGTGGGAAAAGAAGAGGGAGGAAAAGTATCCCCTTAGCTGTCATTATTGATTTCATCTTACGGTGCTTTTCACGTGATTGAAACGGAATGATAGTTCGTTGCTGATCGCGAATGAAAAGGGTTGTATTTGGATAGTTCCATTTTAATAAAGCAGGTGAAGTTTACATACGACAAATTCATTATTAATATCCATCCCTGAATTCTTATAAGAATTCACACATTTAATAAAATACTTGTTAACACGAATGAAACCTGCCATAACATAAAATAAGGAAATGCCTAATCAGCAAGTGATATTTCGTATGAAATCCAATAGCCAGCTGCGTGTTATGTCTTGATATATGGTGCGAGAATAAAATCTGAAATTAATTAACGTGCGGAAATTGAGTAATCTAAGCGTGAGAGACAAGCACAAACGGCCCAAATGAACGAAGCAGTGTTTTTATTCTCTTTATTTTGTGCTGTAGTCAAAACTGAATTGTATGCCTTGGCCTTTGAATTCGTTGGATGTGATCTTTTTATTTTTTTCTTACCAACGTGCCCGCTACTTCTTTACTTAATATTTTTAAATGGGTGTTTTAAATGTCAAAATACTCAGGCATAAGTCTAGTTTTTGTTGGTATGAAACCTCCTCGTTACATTTCAAACTTTGATCGTTTTGTTTTTTTTTTTTAATTCATGCTTACTTCACTTTAATATGGATTACTTTTGAGCAGTTCTCTCGATTCTGATATGAAAAGTTTTAATGAAAACCAAGAACACATCAGCTGTGGATTTACTGTCGGCCATGCAAGCAGTAGAAAACGGCCCACATGCTGCAAAAAAGGTGTTCTGCCTGCGCTTCATTCTGATGCGAAACAGACACTCTCGACCGTCTTCTTGTGATCGATGGAAAAGAATGAAATGCAAAATCCCGGTAGCGAACCGGGCCGAACTCTCCTCCTAAACAAAATTCATGCATACTGATTGCGCCGGCACTAGAAGAAGTATCGCGTCTAGTACCATTTTCTATCCGCACGGTAACAGCCACAGCACAAGAAGGCGTACATGTTGTGTAGTGTAACGCACTGTCTGCCATCCCAGGTACTGAGGTGTATCCGTCTTCGCGTCATCCTTAAATTGTGTGGCAAACCTCAACGGGTGGCACGTAAACAAGCGCGCTACGACAAACTACGCGACGAGGCCTATAAATTACAAATTGGCTGGCATACATAAACATGAGTTTACCAAAGCAGAAGTGAGAAATTTAAGCGAACAAAGTTTTAGCACCCTGCAGAAGCGTGCCAATATAAAAGAGTGAATTAAATTTCATATCAAAAAGATTGTTACTCAATCAGCAGGAGTAATCGAAGGTAGCGCTCATATTTTTGTTGTTAATATGATTTTACCTTTTCACACTATTGCTTAAGTTTTGAGAATCGTTTTGTCTACAAATTTTCAAAGTAACAGCAACATTATTTCCTTAGGCACTCTGATGAAAGGCTTTGTTCGTCGGGGTTTCCCAAAGTCACGCGTAACCCATTGCCTTTCATTTATGTCATGTGATATCATTGGTATTTCTCGCCTAACGGGCATGATATCGCAGATGAATGTCAGGCCTTTATTGAAATTTGCTATGAATAGGATCGTTTATCTATATTGAAATTAAAAAAAGCTATTTAATCGTGGTCTACTGTAACGGATAAGACGAATAATTAAAATTAGAATTTGGAAAATCAAAGTTAGATAAATTCTTTCGTTATCTGGCGCTTCTTATTCTACATGAAATTCTGAATATTTCAACCTTTTCAAAACATCTTTTTTGTTTCAATTTGTCAAAGTTTTTATGTCCAAAGTCCAAAGTCCTTATTATCCTAATGTTGTGATATTCTACCTAATCCCTAATTCTTGCAAAATCCTAGTAAAGCTGTCTCACTTGAATGTGCAAACTTTTTTGTCCCGTTGGAAGGTTGGTGTTGTTGGGAATGAATAATTTGCACCAACAGCAACGGGGGCAGACTGATAAAAACGCTTACCACAAACCTCCCGGTGTGTCCTGTAAGGTGGGCCGAAAGATTTGCATTTTCGCTCCTTAACCAGCCCCCGTCTGGGAAGAAGTAGTAGGATCTGTTCTCCAGATTCTCGGACGCGTTAGGCCGTCCAGCCTTGAACTCGCACTGCCCCGATCAATGCCCTTCTTGGTTGGATTGGCTGCTGACGCATCCATAATCGATACGAGCGATTTGATATACGAGGAGACGGCATGGACCAATCACACAGGAGGCTCACAGCGACGGCACAGGAAGGCACACACTAAACACCGAACTGGGCCGAAGTCGCGCGTAAGTCAGCGACCTTTTTGCGCCGTGTTGCGTTGGGAGTAGTGTGCTGGCAAGAATTTTTGTGGTACCTCAGCTGCTCACCCGATAACATTAAAAGTTTCTTCTGCCGGCTCATAATGTGGGTAGTAAAAATAATAGTTACTCGGAGCTCATGAGTGTGTTAGATGTCTTTGAGGGTTCGAACCAATGTAATGTACGTAACAATTTGGGCAGATTTGACTGTTATTCACCCAACTGATGCTGTAACGTAGTCGCATTTACGTAGTGTGCTACTTGTGTGTTATATTTTTATGTGCTCTCCTCTGGGAGGGGTAAAGGCGAAGCGTGTGCGGTTGTGCGTTTCATTGACCCCTGTCAAGGTCCATCAAAATCCCCACTTGAAGGCGTACACATATTAAAAGCGGAGTGCGCATTGTCATGATGAAAACATACTTGCGGAGCTGAACGCCAGTGATAAGATATATTACTGTTTGAACGGTCTTCTTAAGGCAATTTGCTAACACACATGCACGCACTCCTACACTTAAACGCGCAACCCACAGGTGTGGTCACTGTTTGGTGTAAGATATTGGTTCAGCAAAATGGCATTTGCTTTATTTTCTTTTTTTTTCCTTTTGTGTGCTGAACGTTTTGGTAGATAAGGACAACAGACTTACCTTGGAAGACCAGCAACCGATAAGAGTTTTTTTTATGGATCAATTAGAAAAGTATTTGTTATGTGTCAGAACATAGTTAGAATATCACAGAATGCTTCTAACGTAACTGCTATTCATCGATAAATATTTGAAGTGCGACATAAATATACATAGGAACTGTTAGTCATTACTTGCATGCTACTAGTATGAATCAGTTGAGTTCGTTTGCAGGAATCCATTGTGATAATCTTTACGACAATGGCATGTTTAAGATGGTTTGTCTCTTAGTTCTATCAATTGTCTGATATTATGGGCAGCTTTATATTGCTTAATGTTGAAAAAGTCCTTTTAAAACCCAATAAAACATTACATTAGTACCTATTATTATGTACCAACCTTAAAACAGTTTTATCGATAAAATATATCGCTCCTTATTCACAGCATACACAAATATGTATGACAGCAATGCAATAAAATCACTTCCAGTACGTAAAGGTGTTATTGCTCCTGTCTGTTGCATAACGAGATATGCACCATCATTCCGGCATCATTTATGCAACGTTCGTCCGTCACTAGCAACAAGGACAGGGGAGACATTCGATTGCACGATTATTCTCATCAGAGTTAGTGCGCGGGCAAGAGTGTACCGACCCCCGGCAGATTGTCACGTTCCGAGAGGATCAAACTTGATACCACCCCCTGCAGAGCGTGTACATTCTGCAACAAAGTATGCGCTCGATTGCACGCAACAAAGCTCCCGGAGGTGGCCCCCACGAGAGTATCACCACGGCCAACGCACTCCCGGAGCTGGACGTTGGGCTCGTTAAAACCACGCAAATATTGTGCATCCGCTCAGGCCCGGTCAGATCTACCGTTTTCCAATCACAAGTCCATTACAATCAACATCGGTGCAGCATCGACCAAATGCTGCTGGTGCTGGGGCTCCCGGGGATCCCCAACGATGGTGGTGACGATGACGATGAAGATGATGAACTTCTGCGGAGTTCACCGAGTTGTCCCTGACCTAGGCAACTTGACAATGTGTATACCTTCCTGCCCTTATGCACCTAATTCCACTCGACGTTTTGACGCTTCCGTGGACTCTAAGCACGGGACAGTGAAGAACTCAATCTTGTTATTGAAGTTTTCCCTCAATCTGTATGCTAGGGGTGAAGAATGCATGCTTCGGTTTGTGTATTGAAGTATAATAATTTGATTTGGAAGTTATAATGGGCCCTTCATTACTGCAGCAAATATGATTGTTTGGTTTTCTAGTAAACTTGTAATGATTTTCATGCGATAAATCGATCAAGTTCTTGAATTCACTTCAGAAATTGAAGAGCTGTCATTCTTGGTTCAGGTTGTTTCTTTCCCACAAAATGTAACCCAGAAACAGTGCAACTAAATATCCTCCAAAATAGCTTCATCCTAATCCGGTCACAAGCGATAGAAAGCGATCAATTAAACGCGTCCATACAAATGCGTCCCAATGCGTGCCCATTACGCCGCGCTCCTCCATGTAGAAGGACTACCTGTGCCGGTGAATGGCGCGTTGAAACATGTTTGAGTTATGCGTGTTCTTATGTGTACGTGCGTCTGCGCCATTCGCGGCCCTCCTACTGCCCGCCCGGAGATGTTTTCAACAAAAGGCCCCCGGGCAGCAAAACAAACCAAACGTTCAACCGGCTCCGGAACGTGACCGGAATTGGAAATAAGGGCTACCGATTCGTTGCTGTGCTGTTTCCCGTCCCCGGCTGTAAATCAACGTGAGAGGGATTAAACTGTGTTGTACCGTCAGCAGCAGCAGCAGCTACCCTCGAAAACCCCCGAAGGAAGGAAGTTATTGGGCAAGCGATCCAAGGCGCACGATGATCTCAGGATTGTAGGATCTCGAAGTGCGCGGCGTCTGAGGGAATGCGCGCTTTAGCAATATTGAGGCTCTGCTCTGGCTCACGCTCTTCGAACTTTCGGTATGTTCTGATTTTAATACGCGGCGGCAAAATGAAAGCAATAGTGGAAACTCACAACCGAGCGCGCGCGCGCGTACAGCCACGTAAGAAGGCAAGAAAAAAAACCCGTTTGTTCGTTGTAACAGTATTTCATTTACATAACAAATCATTTGATGTAATCTGATCTTTGATCGAGTTGTGCTTCCACTAGCGTGCAGGGCTGTAGCGATTGAAAACTTTTACACCAAGTTACACGTACGCGTGTAATCGCTGGTTGAACGTTTGGCTTTGCCTAGCGTTTTGTGTGACAGTTGACGTGCTTTTCTTGTGCGGCGAGCTCTGTAACCGGCGAGGTAGAGCGTCTTAAACGAAGATTGAAACATGCATGCATTGCAATAAACAAACTGCAGCCTGCCATATGTGATCCGATCCGTAGAAGGAGGAGTTGAATCGTCAAAATCGCTCCTTTCTCTCCTTTCCGTTTGTCTTGCTAACCCTCAGGCGATCAAGCGACTTTGCAAAAACGCTGTGCAGCTTGTGCATTTGAGTTAGATAAAATACGTGACTGCGAAACAGAAGAACTTGTTTTTTGTTATTTCCCGATTATTTCTACCTAATTTACTCTTCTGATCCATTCGTCAGCTGACGACGTGCGTTCGGTTTCGAACCTCTCCATTCCACCGGACGTAATCGCGTGTGTGAAGGAAACATTGCAAAATATATCGTATCTTCCTTTCAGGCGTGTGTTCCCTCTGCATTCCGTTGTCGGCTAACGTCGGTCTTCGCGACCCTCCCGCCTCAGATGCATGCACAGCCCAGTGGTGACCCTCGAACCTGCAAGACATTTTGATTTTCCCTTCTTTCTGTTTGGTCTGATTTTACGCTCATCTAATGCGTCCCTCAGGACTGCGGGCCGTGGGTTTCCGCTCGCCGCAGCAACGACAGCAAAAAAAATCTAATGCTAATCCGCCGAAACGATCATCAAAATTCAGACAGGGGATCCCATCAAAGAGATAGCGGAAGATAATATTACGTCGAGCACAGCGATGAGTTGAGGTTGAGCGAATGCGAATCAATCCTAAACCAACCAACCACCACGCCACCACGCATGGAGCCATTCCTTACTTCCTTCTTCTTGCTGGGGCAATTTCTCGGAACTTCTTGTGCCGGACCCGGTTCCTGCCTGCCAAAGAATATGGCCTAAGAAGAGGCAGCAATGGCGTGGAGCACCGTGCCGGTGCGCTTTTAACAGCAGCACATTTCGTAAACCGAAACCAGCCAGCGGAGTTAGAGCCACGCAACAGCAGCAGCAACAGGGCACAGTAGCAGAACACTCACGCACACATTTGGTCGAAAATTTAGACTTCCGCTGATCGAACCTTCTGCAATAATTCTGCCAGAGATCGTAGATCGCGCTTTGTTGCGTTCGTCCCGTGCACAAGCGCAAGCTATTTATTGATTCCCATCGCGATGGAGCTTTCCTTTCCTTTTTTTGACAGGAAATTGAAAACACATTCGACATGACACCGCGAAAAGTTTAAGAAGAAACCATTTTAGAGGAGGGAAGGGTTACGTTTTAGGAGGTGCACGTCGTTAGGAGAACGCCGGTTGGAATCGAGAGGATAGGCATTCCATGCGTCCTCTGCGCATTGGCAGCCGGATCGTTTGCATCTTTTTGTAGAATTTATTGCTTCGTCTGGTTTGTAAAGTTTGTCTAGTCATTTCTTTTATCTATAGGATGTTAAAATGGATATGGATAATAATTTTGAAGCTTGTGTTGCTGTTAAGTTGGATCGGTGGAGCATCATGTCCAATTTTTTTAGTTTATTTGTGATACTGTTCTGTGCTCGTTTATCATCAAGCTCTAGCAAACATTTTTTTTTTGTTTTACTTATTTTTCTATTCAATTTCCATCTCATCTCGAAAGATTTATGAGTGGAAAGATTTGTAAATCTCAAATTAACCTAATATATTAAAGATTTTTGAATTTATTAAGAAGATTAAACAAGTAAAGACTTAAGAATCTTGTTAACTTATGGAGGTTAATTTCTAAGGAATGGATCTCGTTTAAGATTTTGCTTCCATTTTGCCTCATCACTGCACTTCAAGATCTTGAAATCTGTTATTCATTCGAGGATCATATCTACACGGGCGATAGTTACTGTCAATATTAACCATTCCGAATTGTTTTAATATTAAACATAATCATAACTTTTGCAAGATTGAAGAATATTTACATACTCGTGAAGGTCAAATATTCAAGCATTATGAGAAATTCATCGGTGTTTGGGGAATCATAAAACTTTGAACATCTAAAAATCTTTATCTATTCATGAATATTAGAAGATACGAATCACCCATCATTCAGCACTGAAGATTCTTATAAATGAATCTTTACATAAAACTCATCAAGCAGAACACTAGCCGAGGCAGTATCCTAAACTCCACCACTAATGCTTCGTCGAACTTACCATCGTGCACTACTGAACCATGTGGATATCTTCGCAATTGCTAATTATTTATTATGTTTTTCATGGATTCAACAGATAAATAATCAGTAATCACGCTAAGATCATGTTATTATGCATTACGTGATCTTCCACTGGGAAATACTGCATTTCACCCTCATACCCATGCTCGTTACATATACTCGTTGTAATAGCATCGTCTGTGTCTATCGAAGATCAGACAACAAGACAACTGCCCCTTGCAACCACGGATATTTGCATCTTCATCCCCCCCGAGCAAGAACACATGTTACTCGCGGAGTCTTGTTTGTGTGTTGGTGTTCGTATTCCGTCCTGTCGCTACATGATGCACACAGCATCATCGTCGTCAAAGATCGAAACGAGCTGCTGCAATCGGTTCCACCCCTTGGTAGTCTCACCCCGTTGGCGACTTCCGTCGGACACAGGAACTCACGGGAACTCACGGGCGAACTAAGTCCTGCGGCTGGCGCTCCCAACATCATCGCTCCCATGGGAGTGCGGCGTCCGTAGAGAAACAGAAAACCAACCCTCCTCCTCCTCCTCCACTTCGCCGTTTCGGGGCCACATCCGCCGTTTCTATCGAAGCCGGCCGGCATAACACACACACACACACAGAGGCGCACGAGCTCCCACATTCTCCCCACATAGACGGCAACGTACACACAACCGCGGGGGTATGTTGTTTCGCCCGTTCTGATCCGTTCTGCAAACAGCAAGAAAAAGGGGGTTGTTGTACAGGAGCGAAAATAAAACTCTCTCACTTTTCGCTCGCTGCTGCGCTCACAAGGGGGAGGGTTGCGTTTTGCTGCATTTGCTGTTTCTTGTGCCACTCATGTGTGTGTGTGTGTGTGGTGTTTTTATTTTCGTTCGAAACTACCCCACGCTTGCCAGATTCCCCATGCATTCCCAGCTCGATCAAGATTTCGGATCGGCAAGGTTCGCCTATCACGTACAAACACACACTCCACACTGTATTACGTTCTATTGCGCGTTGCAACTCTGCCGGCGCAACAACAACAAAAAAGTAATACAGTAGAATCGCATCACCCGGCTTGACAGCTTGACCGTGATGGTGGGTCTTGTCTGCGTCTGGCTGGGTAGGTTCTAGCGATCGACGCATTCTTTCCGCTGTGCCGGGACGTATGTGTTGGTGTTGTTGCGCCTGTTGGCTTTTTTGCCAGGGTTTGCATCGTGCGCCTGTGTATGAGTGAGTTGGTTTGGGGGGGGGGGGGGGAGGGGGGGAGTTTGTAATTCTACGGCCCGTTGCAAAAATATTTGTATGCGTTGACTTTGGCCGTTCTGTCTTCCCTTTGGATCTCTTCCCTCCGTACGTCCGGTTTTCGTTCCATCCCATTCCCCCATTGGGCTGCGGTTTCTGTGTTGCGCGTCACTCGCGTCTCGGCTGTGTGTTTAAGGCGGCCGGTTGTGTTGTTGTGTTGTGTGTGCGTTGAAAAACGGGGAAGAAAATATGTGTGACGGTCAATCAACTTTAACCTTACACGAGTGAACGGGGACGCTCCGCGAGGTTTTGCTTTTTTGCACCACGTAGATGTGTTCACTCGCGCCATTCTCTCTCACTCTCTCACGGTGGTGGGTTCGCGAAAACGCATTTTCGCTCTATTGCACAAGAACATGGAACAGACTCGCGCACTCAGTCCTTGCGAGCAACGAATCTCACCCCCCAATCACTGTGATACGATGAGAGTTTTGATGGGAGAGTGTTGATGGGAGACAGACGAAGAACGCTTTTACTAAAAGTGTTGTAACATTATTCCTCACTTGTTGTATGTTTTCACTTTGTTCCGGTATGAGGTTGGCAGTACTTGTGATGTGTTTAGACCACCGCTTCCCTCCGTCTCGTTAGTCGCTGGATCAAGGGAGCGCCAAATCACTCAATACCCCGCGATGGCAGCGTTATCGACGCCAGGCGCGTTTCCATAAGAACCACAGTTGTCGTCGTGGGGTGGCACATTCGCCCGGGTGCGGCGGTGGCGGCGGGCACGTAGTCACGCAAAACATAGCGCGTTTTGTTGTCGTTGGTCGGTGAAGGAAGTTTGTGTTTTGTTTGTGCCCTTCGTGTACACAAACTCACACATACACTGCGTTGCGGCGTGCGGTTTTTTTTTGTTGCTGCTTCATGTGTTGAACGGTTATCTCGGGTTGGCCAAGTGAACCGCGGTACCCGTGCATGGTTTTTGATGTTGGAGCGGGGTTTCTTTTGCCTCCTTTCTGTAACTTGCATAGAAGAAAAACTCCTTACACGCGCGCGACAACTCTTCTATGTTTGCACGGTCGTGGTGTGGCTTATCAGAAATAAAAACCCAACCAATTTTAGCCGCATGTTATCACAAACGCGAGTGCTGTTTTTTTTTTGGGTCGTCATCGCGGTTTTTAAAGACTTGTACTCGTTATATACGCTTGTTAGTTAATCGGCTTTATTTTGGGTTTCAAGCATGCATGAAGATTATGCAAGCTAAAGTGGATGTTGAATCATTTCATTAGATTCGCACATGTATGTGCGTGGTGAAGATAAAAAAAATGTTTGAATTTAAGTCCTTTTTTTGCATGTACTATTATGAAATGCTTTTTTGTTCACTTACGCACATTTTGCGTAATAAAACGTGCCCCATACAGCGTTTGCAATCCTCACGCCCTACTCGCTGTTTGGAAACGAAGATATAAATCATCCTTACGATGGGATTGGCATTATTACCGTCAACTGGATGTGAAAATTCAATTCATCTGTGGACAATACAACATTATCCAGCCCGATAGGATATCTCGCATCGTGAATTCTAGCCCTCGCCTCGCCAGCGCTGCATCTTGGCGTGCCCGGGATAAAGCGCGACGAGCGTGGCCATTTTTTTGGTGTTATCATTATTTCGTTATAATATAAGTGTTTCCCATTCGCTATCATGCCACAAAAGGGATTACCGGGAATGCCGGGATGCGATCCATCATCTTAACGATATGAAAACGCGATTAGGAACAGCAGCGTGCGTGTATATGTCTCTTTTCGTTGGAGCACGCTTGGTACGTGTCCTTCCGCGCCTGACGCTAACGCAAACCACGCAGGACAGCTGTCGCGCACAATAGAATTGTCACGAATCGTGTGCCGTTGCCATTATGCTTTCCAAGGAGCATATAATTGTTATTCTAGTTTTTTTTATTTACTCTCTTCGGTCTCCCCCATCCCATCCCATCCCATCCGGGGAAGAAGATGTATCGCGAAAACTAATCCCTTACATTTGCGGGAAGTAATCGTATCAAAAACCCTCTGTTGGTGTGCGTGATCGCACGAGAGCCAGTGGGATGCATTTTTGGATTTCCCCCGGGCAGCGAAAGGAAAATAGAAATCAAACGAAAGAGCGAATGACACCGTGCTGCTGTCACTCGGTGGAGCAAAGCGGGTCCAAATATGAGGTGCCATCCATCTTATTTCCTTGCAATAGTCATCATTCTCCGGAGCCAACGGAGAGGGATGCTTACGGCGTAATTTCCCAAATCAAAGGAACAAGGAAGAACACAAGCACACACACATACACTTAAACAGTGTTTTTCTCCGTCGAGAGCGAAAGTTCGCTTGCTGGCCTCCTGGCCCTTCGCTGTGTGTGATGCTGTGTGCCCTTACAAGATCCCCACACGGCTCCCTCATCCACTTGAATCATGTAATAGTGTTTGCCTTCCGAGCGTGGATCAATCGCGCCCTCCCTTTCGCTCTCTATTTTAAACACCGTCCGGAGGAGGGGGATGGATGAGAACACGGGTGCAGCTGGAAGTCGTCGCCAAACTGCTGCCGTGAGTGGCGCATGCCAATGCACTCGCCCAACAGTGAGTTCGTGTTTCGCGAACTCATCGTTCGTTTTAGAATGTGTTTTGGAAAGAATTATACAGTGTTGATCTATTTTGTGGATTTGTAGTATTTTTCTGAAATCTTAAATTCACCCGAATTTATGATTAAAACGTTCTTTCTTTGGTTTTTTTCTTTTAAACTTTATATTTAGACGCTTTTTTTAGACTTATTTCAATCATTCTAAAGGCAAATTTCATTCCTACTTCACCCTCCTTTCTTCAATGTAATATTTGAAACCTCTTTAGCTAAACCTCTTTAGCTAAACTTCTTATAAAAAATATTAATTCTTATATTATTCTTTAAAAAACTTATAGGTTTTAAAGTTACTTTCAATTGCCTTTTGTGTCTGCATCTTCCTTTTGTGCGCGTGGTTCTATATTTTCTTCCCTTCTTGCTAAAGGTTGCTCTCTCTCTCTCTTCCGTTCTCGGTTTTGTGTCGGCATCTTGGCACAAAACATGTGCTCCATGTGCCTCCGCATCCTTCCCGTCTTTGCTTCCTCTGACCCTCCACTCCAACGAAGGACAGGTTCACCTTCTCAGCCGGATTGTTGTTTCGCATCTTGTCTCTGCTCTCCTCTGCTGGAACAGTGTGTGCATCCACGTAACGCGCTGCCTGTCCCAGTGTGCGAACATTTTGCGCCCGGTTTTGTTATGTATTGGTACCAGCGGGGCCAGCAGGCGTGCACGTACATAAGAACCGAGAGTAGGAGCAATGAACCCGTTCTTCCGTAGCCACTCTGTCGGTCGCTCGGTCGATGGGTTTTGCGGCGAATTTGTGTTTTGGTGGTGGTTTTTTTTTTGTTGTTCGTTTCTTCGCTATCTAAACCCTCCCTGGAAGACTGTGTTTCTTGCTTCTGGCTCCTAGTTTCAACCCTGCAACATCCTTTTGTGATGCTTTGGGCGATTGTTTATTGTTTTGCTTCGGTGCTATTTACCACCGTTTTGTTCAAAAGCATGCGAATTTTAATTGTTAAAACAGGTAGCACAGAATGCTTTATTTAAGAGATGTATCGATAAGTTAGCTTTATAATTATAGATCATTTTAAAGTAAAAAAACTGCAAGATGAAGCATATTTCTATTACTTTTACTTGTGGTTTCTTCGATTTCTGTTCATTGTCTTAGAAAAATGAATGAGAAGTATATATGTGTCTTATATGTTTTATTGATATAAATACATTTTTTTGGGTAAAACGGTCGTGAAGCTATATTTTAACCGTCAAATAGTGAAAACCAACAATATTTTTTACGAAATACCATGTTTATAGAACAAATTAAAGGAATATCTCATATTGAATTGAATTGAATAATTTATGTTGCTCACTGTTACGGATTGTATATTTTCAGTATATTACTTTGATACTTTGATTTACCAAATAATACAAAGGTCAACATAGTATCCATTTCATGATAAAAAGTCAACATCTCGTAACATATTCATTAATTTCTTTCTCATTTTATTTCATTTTAGGTAAGCATCCATGACTGGTGATGGGCAAAAGAATCATTTCAAGATTGAATTGAACAGCTATCGATTATCCCCCATACGTAAGTGCATACCTTCATAATCTACACGCATTTGTTATTGGCTTTTTTCACAATTCTATGCCGAAGCCGAATGCCAACATTGATCTACTTTGCGATGAATACATTGGTGTAGGGGGGCCAGGGCTTCTAAAGGGCATGCAGCCACATAGTTCGGTATGCGGCCTAGAAGGCAACAGTACGAACACCAATAAAATTGATATTTATCAGCTTTATAGCCACTTGAATATGACTTATTTCGGGGAACGGCGGTTTGCGTTTGGGCGACTCGCGTCGAGGAGGGGATACGTTTGTATCCTAAAGCAGGCGGCATTTTAGAGGGCGTTTTTTCCTGCTTATCATGGTGCTGCTGTCGTTCGGCCGGTGCTTGACAGTGTAGGTAGAGAGCGTCGTTAAGTAAAGGGACTTATCGATTTACGACTTCAGGTGTAGTGCCTGCCCCCCGCGATACTGGGCAAACGAAGGAAATTACTCACCCAAAAATCAACACACGACCCACTTTCGGTAATGAAGGAAGCATGAAAATTAATTTAAGAAGACAAAAACGCACAATTCGTTCGTTTGTCGTGCAAGTGTTGGCCAGGGATGTTTTGTTTTCTACACAAAAAACGAACGATAATTCTTCCACTGAATAATACAATTTTTAGGTATCGTTTTCGACAACCGTTTGATAGTTCCTCTTGATTATCCATTCTTCAGCAATAAAAAAATCAATACCGAAAGACTATAAAATTAAGTAAAGAAAACGAATCTTTAAAGCAAGACCCAACAGTATCATCAAGAAAATAACTCTCCACTATCTTAACTATCACATAGTACAGCCCTATTGTTGCTTCTCTCCGACAAGAATGCACTGAAATGTGGTGAATGACGCTTTCATGCTCATCACTTTGCGGTTACTGACATAGTTTGAAAAGGGGTTTCAGGGATGGAGGTATGAAACCATGCCCCGAGCCCGTCGGAGGAAGAGCAAACCCGAGATGAGGTTGCACAATGACCCGGTGCCGGATTTACCATCCATAACTGTCAGAATTCGCGACAGAGTTGGTTTGTCACTAGTTCATCTCGCAGCTCATTCATTTCTGTTCGTTTTGCTCGTCTCGAATTATGGTATGGCAGCAGGTATGAGTGACAGGGGCGACTGTGTTTGTAAGCCTCCTTTTGTGTGATTGATTACAAACAGCGAAGAAATCTAGGCAGCAGTAGCAGTAGTAGCAAGTAAACACATCTTTTTTCGTTTTGGAATGCTCATGTTTGAAATGTTGTTGAACAAAATGTGTGTGTATTAAATCTCTTTTAAGTCTCTCTTAAGTCAAAAGAATAGTTAACTTGTCTATAAACTTAAGAGCTCTAAACAACTACATCGAAGTAGATATTAGCTAGGAATACTACCCTTTTGCATGCGTCTCGTACGCTCGACCAAATGTGTCTCGCGTTGCTTGCGGATGCGTTTCGAAAGGCCATAAAACCGGACAAGCAATTTGGCCGCTGGCCATCCATTTTTTTTAAATCCGGTAACCTTCAACTGTCGACGAGTGGATTGGCCGTGCGGAGCCCTCTCCAGCAGAGAGTGCAGTTTTGATACAGTACTGTTATTATTAGTGCGATTGGAGTTTTAATTCTTCTCGTTCGGCCATAAATGCTGCTCCCATGGACCTCCTCCCCCTATATCGTCGCTGCTGAGAACGGTGTAGCAGTGCTTGTGAGGTTTATTTTTCGTTTTGCTTCTTCTAAAAAGCATTCGTTTCTCTTTGTTTTGTGTCTATATGTGTGTTGCTTTCGTTCCAAAGTATTGTTCAAATTGCCTTCTAATAGCACATTCCGGAGGTTGCCTATATGGATGGGGGCTCTCTAGGAGCCGGGTGTGTAATGTTATTTTTCCATCATTAGCACGAAACGATGCTGCGCTCGAGCTGAGCTGTCCGGCACAGCAAGAAGGGGGTAGACCAATAAATTTTATTGTTCTTCAGTTTTAGCGAGCAGCAGTTTCTCCCCGGCTGTTAGTTTCTCTGTCGATTTTCGCACAATCAGATTGTGCTATCTCGTGTGCCGCTTTACGGCTAACTTTTTGCATTGCAGCCAAAGCAAACGCGCGCACCCGAATGGTAGAAGCCTCGAAAGACTAGAATTTCATATCAATCTGCGCCGTTGGCTTCCGGTATAATGTGAGCGCGTCTTGGAACGCCGCGCGCTCGATTTCCTCGGTTTGGTTTTTGTTCGCCATAAATTGTATCGTATCTATGAGAAGATATAAAAATGAAACCATCAACACAACAGCAGGACAAGGTTTATTCAGTGTTTTTTTTTCTACACACACATAAAGCCAAACAGAATCCTTCATTATCATCGCCCATCGTCTTGGAGGCGGAACGATCTCGTAGCGATGGTCGTTATGAATGCTTCCACGGAGGAAATTTGATCCCCTCGCGCAGTGTGCCGAGTGCTTCGGGGACAAACAGTGTAACGTATATGCACAAAAGACGGGGACCGAGAAAATGGTGAAGCATGTGCAGCAGCAGCAGGAGCATAGAATCATCCTTTTTCCATTTGCAGCGCCGAGAGAAAGCCCCGCAGTCCCAAGAGGAGGGCAGAGAGGGCAAAGCAAATCTTAATTCTTTTGTAAAAACGACACACCATGCCCCCGCCGCCTCTTCTTGGTGGTGGTGGTGGCTGCACAACAATAGTATTACGGTGGCATTTTATGTCATTCGATATCGCGCGTACAACAAGGAAGGAAAGAAAAACAGCTGCCAAGCATTTGCCCCTTCACACAGGAAGTCAGGGGGGGGTGGGCAGGGAGTACCGGTAATGCTTCTTTATGTGATTATGTCCTTGTTCCCTGGAGGGCCACGTACAAACACGCACACACACAAACACACACCTCGAGAAAGCACAAGGATGTTTCGAAATTGATTCGCTTTGTATCGACACTGTTGGGCGCGGTACTATTGCTTACCACTACTACCACGTGGGGCCATAGTGACAATGGTGGAGAAATTGAAATAAGAACGTTAAGAGAGGAGCTGGTTTGCATCATAAAGAGGAAAGCTTTCGCAGAGGAAACATTTAATATTGCACAAGCTTAAGTAAGAAACAAACATTACATCATTTAAAACAAAGCATGTTCCTCCCTATTGTACTCTGCTTCCTGTTGGTGTAGAGCGAGCAACACAAGCAACAGTAAATATCAATGCTCAATCAATAGCTGTTTGTCCAATTACTCATTATCAGCTTCACATCTAATTGGAAACTGGTCCAACTACCCCCGTACGTTCCAGCAGAGTGCGTGAGCAGCACTGTGTTTGCGTACGTGTCCCCCCACCACCCCAAAACCCAAAGGTTGCAGCACCCCAAAGGTTTGGTGGCGTCGTGCCCTCATTTTGGAACCGAGCGCGCGCCGTCCTTTCCTCGTGGTGTTTAATTTATTGCCAATGTTTTTAAGTTCCAATAAATCTTGCAAATAAATCTTCCCAGGATTGTTTGTTGCCGCGCACTACCGTTGCTAGCGGGGAGACAAGGGGGGGATGGAAAAGGTTGCGGTTAAAAGGACTCACTTGGCGTAACCGAAGCCCGAAACGAAGGACCGGCAACAGCAGCTTTGTGTGTGTCCTTACCGTGTGCGAGCGATCGTGTAGCACGGTGGCCTGGTTCTTATCCTATCGCACGGGATATATGTCGTTGCTTCAAAACACCATTCATCTTCGAAGTTAGTCACCTCGATGGATGAAGCGGCAGCTTTTCTAAATGAAGTTTCACCTCCATTATGCTGTCGCATGTTTTCTTTGCATGTTCTGGACGCGAAACGAGCTCTGCGGGGTGACGTTCGAGTGCGTCGGGCATTCGGGGAGGTGCGTTCGTTTGCAATCACAAAAGTTTCCACACACACTGTCGGGCTGTCGTCAATGGAACGCATTCAATTCCCGGGTTATATGCTGGTGGTGAAAACTATCAAGTTAATTTATAATCGTTTCACAAATAAAGTTGACGGTTCTAGTCGGTGGTGCAAGGCTCGTATGTCTGCATCGTGTTCTTTGTTCATCCACGGAAAGGGACCAGAAACTTTTTGGGGAGATCGACTATTTGAATGGATCTGTCCGTCCTCCAATCTATCTTATGGTATTTGTAAGACACATAATTTGGAATGTAACAAATTATTTCGTAACATATTCCAAACTTGATCATTTCACGTCATCAAAAATGCAAGCAAAAGAATAATGTTTACAATAAACCCACCATGATTTCGATCAGCTTCCACTCACTGGTTTATTGTTCGTGAGAAAATATATCACCATCTATCATGCAATTTTAAAACATCTATAAATTACTATCCCCACACTGTGATTTCATGCAGAGATATTTATCGATGTTACGCTTTGTTTTTAACGACCGTTTTTCCCCTTCGAAACGCGATGGTTTTGTGCTACTAAACTGCAGGAAAATCTGATTGATGGTATGCACGTACCAGCAGACAAAGACTCGTTTAGTTCGCTTAGATTGGATCCTGCTGCTTGGTGATGGTACCCTTCGGTTGCTCCCCGTGACCTACGCCAAGGAGAATCCAGTTCGGATGTTCTTCTGCGCATAACCACCACACCCGGAACAAAGTGTCGTCTCAACTGTAATACGCTCTCGGTGCTCCTAAGCTCTATTGCGTTGCGGCGGGCAACTTTTCTTATTCTCTGCGTGTGTGCATGGGCAAGTGCATGCGAGATGTTAGAACATTTGTATAAAACGGCAATAAAACAATAGTAAAAGTGTGAAACTAGATTTAGCTTCTTTTTTTTGCTTTGCTTGCAATCAGTTGTCTCTTTGTCCTATTGCATCGCTGCATCATACTGGTGAAAGTGAATCGCGTGTGTGTCAGTATGATCAGGGATATTCGGGTGCAGTTTTGTTCGACTCAAATTTTAACTCAGTTTTTACAGCCACCAATTCAAAGTTAGTGAAGGGGATTCAAAGGGGACGCATTTTGGCAAGAAATGTTGGGAATTCGTTCACTCGTGTGCTGACAGTGCCGCAATTTCGAACAACCCAAGACAAATTCGTATGTAAATCTGGTCCGCTTCTCGGGTTGAGCAAGGAACGTTCAGTTCAGCAAATGTAGTAACTGCCCTAACTTTAACAAAAAAGGTGACACAGGCGATAAGTATGGCAAATGAATTTATCAGCGGAAACACAAGCATTCGCGTTCAATCGTGTGTGTGTGTGTGTGTTTGGTGACGAATTCTTTAAAGCACAATGAGTCAGAGTTAGAATGTTGTATTCATTATCGTGCAAGCTTTTGTCAAATGTTGTGAGCGGATAACTAATAGTTTACTTTAAGTTTAAGCGAACAACACAAGAGAAGATTGTGTGGTAAATTACTGAGAACAGAAATCATATTTGAAAGAAAACAGTATTGCGGAACCAAACAAGCAACTTTAAAATTTGTTTTTCATTGCATCGCTCTAATATTTAACATTAAAATGCACGAACAATCTCATTTCAATTAAGCGTTTGGACGTTACTCTTTCAAATGTGTCCGCCCAAAATGTATCAAATTTTGAATAAAAGCCGTTTTCCGTACCACGTACGCTAGGTGTCGCTAAGCGATTCAGTGTCTATGCTAAATTATGCATTCTTAAACACATATTCATGTGTCTTTCCTATGTTCCCTTCCTGAACACACGCACACACAATCACATATAAAGCAACTCATGTTACGGGCTTTCTTAGACCGGCTTTGATAAGAGTTTTGCCTTTTGAGCACGGTTCAACGAAATGCGATTCAAGAGGTGTGGGTCTGCGTTTGTTTCTTGGGCATAGGTACATTGGAATTCTGATCTGACAAACTGCGCAATAGCATAATTATTAGTTTTCAGCATGTGTGTGAGTGTGTGTCTTTTGTGCTGGCGAGTGGCGTGCTGTTTCTACCCCTAGGAACAGATGGTTTTAAAGTAATTGTATTCAAGTTGGTTTTACTGTTTTTTTTCCTCTTCCCTTAGTGCAGCAATACCACACCCACACTCGAACTGTTACACCTTACTCGATTGTTCGTGTTCATTGCCATGTGTGCCAAGGGGGTTGGTGTGGGTTGGAGGATGAGGTACGAGGAACATTTTGTTAAAAATTCCTTAACGGTGGAAATCATGCACCCTACCTACCCACATTCGTTCAAGTTTGTTGCTCTTACTCACGCAGTTTTTACAATATCTAGCTGTAGTAAGTTTTTAAAAGGGTTTGAAAATTTTTGGTTATTTCAGTCATAAGTACGAAGATTGGTAAAAAAAATTGCTGAAAAAGCCTCTAAACCCAAATCTAATACACTACAGTTTGACATAAAATGGCCTAAACTGCGCCTAAACTCTAAAAACCGTTTGCGACGTTTGAAAATCTTCCTAATGCTACTTCAACAAACTTCACATTCCATCCCTGCTCGATGGCTGATCGTTAATTGGATTCTTTTTCTTCTTATTTATTTCCCGATGAAGTCTGTCCAAATCGTTTGGCTTCGTTCGCAGTACCGCTCCGGTCCGTACACAATTATTCTTTACGACAGAAACTGTTCAATCTTTACGCACCGTTTGTGTGACTGCTCGGTGTGAGGGTGGTACTACGCTTTGAGTGCGCCCATCATCGCCCGGACGCAAATTGGGTCTTCGCGGTGGTGGCGGGCGACGGCACACACCACCCACCTCGTCCCCGCTAGACGGATGTACATAAAAAGAAACGGTTGTTTCTTCGCGAGGCTTGAATTAGCTGCTTGGAATTCTAATGTCCTGTCATCGGGTTGGCATGATGATGATGTTGCTGTGTTGGCCTTACAGCCCTAGACGAAATAATGTGATTGGAAATTACCTCCAATCAATGTCATCACCAGCAGCACCACACTGGCTGCTGGTGCCTACTCTACAGCCGGAGTGTTTGCCGGTACAACATGAAATCGATGCAAAGTGTGTGAGGGAATTAGCGACGCGACCGAGGAATGTGGAGTTATTGATGCTATTGGTGTATAAAATTAATAATAGAAAGTTTCGTATGTCCTAAAATATAGCCTCTTTGGTTAATTATTTCAACTAACCTCTGAGAAACTATTAAACCGAGATAAAACTTCAATTTATGCTTAATCACTATAACACGTTGTAGAAATTCTTCTTGAACAGGAATAAAAACATTCCCTTTAGTTACACTGAAAGTTAAATTCGACTTTCTCTATTAGCCGCGCACAGAACACAACCCCGTCAAGCTCTGAAGATCGGCCTCGTGTTTCCAATACCGGCCGGCAAAGTATTTTCTCTCCGCTTGCGCGCTGTGCTTGGAATATATTTTGCAGCCGTTCGGAGCCGTTCTTTGATCTTCAACTACACTTCATTAATGTAATTGCTTCGTAGGCACGTTAACACGCACCGCATTTTTGGGTTTCAACAATTTCAATGTTCGTGTGGCGTACTTTTCAGCACCGTTGGATAAATTAATTTAACAGAGGTACCTCATGGCCAATGTTGGGTGAGTTGTGGGAGTTTGTTGAAAGGCTTTACTTTAATCGCGGGTCTTGAGCGCTCTGTGAGATTCTGTATTAAACATAAATAATAATTCAATAGCAAAATAATGGGACAAATTAACTGCTTTTACTTTTGGTACATAGACGTTTAAGAATGTTTGAAATTTTTGGAGTTGGAGTTTAGCAAAATTCATTTTAGAAAGCTTCATAAATGTCTGTGTCTATATCCAGTTAAATGCTAATTCGTTATTTCTCAACTGAGGGGACTAAACCAATGTGCCAAACTTTAGCAATTCAACAATAAAATATGCAACAGTTTTGCCTCTATAACCCTCGTATGTTAACATCTGAGCAATGGCCGCAGTACGAAGAAGTTTTCTGATACTCCAATATGGGATTAACATCGTTGGCTTACCGTGCCGGCAACGTCATTGTACACCGTAATGTAATTCAGCCGAGCTTCCGGGCACGTTTTGCCTGCCAGAAGACGCAATCTCCTTACTAAAAGACCTTTCCTTTTGCATGATGTACCCTGTGTCCCGTCTAGACGTAGCCCAGCAATCCCTGGAACAAAAACTATTTGCCACGTAATTCCATCAAGCTTCTTTTTAATTGTTCATTAATTTGGAATACATTACATTTTAGTGGTAAAGTTGTGCAAATTGAGAGTTTTCAGGGGGCTTAAAGATGGGACAAGTTGACTTTCAATGTGACATAATATAAGGGTTTCGGCTCCATAAAGATTACTCCAAGTCGGTTGGTTTTCTTAAACTATCCTCAATTTTCCTCTGATATTGATTGAAGTTCATGAAGCTCTATATTATTGACTTTATAATTAGCTGTATAAGATAAAAACACTTGGCTTTTCAAAGCTACATTGACAGTATTTTCGATTCCTGCATTATAAAAATCAACAACTTTTTTAATTAAATAAGACGAACGAAAAACTTTGTATTTTCAATGGTACATTTCCAGCAAAAGACCGCGGTATCTATGGCACTATGCCAATAAAATGATTCATTATAGCTCTTCTTTTTGATTCTGCTTGTTCATGTTCGGTAGTGCGAACTACACGTGTTGTTTTCCCCCTCCTTCTCTGTGGATACCTATTTTTAACGAACGAACCAAGGGTTTCAAGCCGCACAGTAACTCCGGTAGATGGTTGTCCTATAGTGCTAATCGGTCCAACTATAATGTACTAGAGCCGTACAGAGTGGATTTGGTTGTTTGGCTAGGTTTTTATCCCCCTCCCCCCTTTTAGCTCATTCCCGTCGAGCCCGTCTACCGAACCGTGACTCCAAAATCAGAGTTTTACAGAATGAGGTGGAATGTGCATAAATCATACACGCTTGTTAGGTATGTCACAGAACCGAAACTCCACCGTCCGAGGCAAAGTTTTTGCTGAAGCAAATGGGTTGTAATTTTTTAAAAACAATTTTCAATCTACCTTTTTTGTGTTTCAATTTCGAACACATACAAGCACACAGCCGAGGACGAGCCGTATAGATCGGTGGTATTAAAAAAGGGATTGGTGCGAGTCAGTGTGTGTGTGTGTGTCGGTTGAGGTTCGGTGCGATTGTGTTTGCCTGCGAAGATAGCGATCTCTTCCATATCTAGTCTTCCCCCGTCGGCTAATAGCCGGCGGCTCTAGTCGCTACGAACCTAGTTTGAACCTGAACTTGAAGCATGTTGCCGCCCCCCGTTGTCGGCCCTGTCGGCCATAGTTTAACAACTTAATTAGCGGCCACTTAAATGGCTTTGCTATACGACGTATTTTCAATTCGTACGCTCGCTCTATGCCAGTGTGGTTTTGGTTGGTTTTGTGGTGCCTCTTTTGCTGCTACTCTTTTGCAGCAAACAATCATTGGCACACGTGGGTTTACCATTTGTTGATAAAATATATGCTATTCGAAATGAGTTTAAAGTCATGTTTTACGATGAGATAAACAAGTACATTCTAAAATGCCGTGCTGTCCGGTTTGTACTCCCTGCCACCAGCACAAGCACACACACACAGCATGGTTAATTCCGGCTTGAACATTCAAATCGATTGAAAAGATAAATTAATCATAAATCTGCTAAGGCTAGGGGGACGCTTGTTTCGTGCGTGAACCTGTTGGAACCAAGGCCTTGGCAATCAACGAGAGAAGCATAATTTCGTGACGAAGCATAGTGTGGACAAGGGGTGGTAACTATCTGCCCGGGTGAAGAGCGGGACTTTACCTGGTGGTTGTAGTGTTCCTACCCGAATCGTGCTGAAGGTGAGAGGATACAATGTAGTTGGTGATTTTGATTGGAATCTGTGCGCGAAAGGCGCGCATTTCAAAACAGTGTGGTCAAGGTCGTTGCCGTGCGGCGGGCAGTTACGTGCTAAACTCTGTGTGCGGTAAGGCGACAACTGTCGAAACAATAGCGTTTTGTCGAATCATTTCATTTAAGAGTGACTATTTGATTTGAAGGATAAAGTAAATAATTCGTAGAATTTCTACAGTGGTGCCGTAAAATGATTGAAATTTGCGGTGAATAGCATGTTTGCTAATTTTATTTCAAACTGCTCTGCAACAATTGCTCCCAAGCTTCAATACTATTATCCCCGCGTCTTAAATGCGTAAAAGTAGTTACAGAAAACACAGTGCGGGTTAGTTTTACATAATATTACAGAGCTTGTGGAGGAAACCCTTTTTCATATTCAACAACCACCATCTGCCGGGGGTAACAAGGAAATAATAGCGCTGGAAACAATAAAAAATGCAAATAGTTATGTTCGTGTGGTTACAAGTTGTATAATAGATTTCCCCCCAGTATTTTTCAAACGTGAAACCCTTTACCGAATAGCTTACCAATGGTTTATGACAATTGCGCGTGGTGTTGTAAATAATTTTACAGAGCAAACCTCTTTGCTGTGTTGTCACCTTGAGGGGGGGGGGGAGAGGGTTTCGAGCAAAAGGGGGGAAAGATGTGGTTTTCCCCAACCTTGTATTAAATTAATTTCCCCAAAACTTAGATCAGCATTACGGCAGCCAGAAAATGCTTACAGCACTAATACATCGAAGCATGACTAAAGCAAATGAGAGCTTTTCTAGAGGCCTATTTTGGGAAGCTTTGCGCACGAAACCTCTAACCACTCTAGCTGCAGACAACACACTGCTCTATAGGCGAAGGTGAAGGTACAAACGATTGACCGTGAAACAACATGTGATTTTTACGTAATTGGGCTAATTGTTAGGTAATACGGATTCAGTTCCTTTTTATTGAATCATTATGTAAAAAATTTATTTCTAAATAATATGGCGAAAAGTATGCGTTATGTTTGTTCGGATTCGTGTTTCTGCGGCTCGTTGCTCTAGACGTACTTCGTAATACGTGACGATGTGAATACACAATCTTTTCATGATCATCATGATAATAGGAAACATTATGTTATCATTATAGCAGATTATTGCAAATAGCAAATATTATAGCAAATTATTGACTTCTTTGGTGCTCTGCAATAGCTTCAACTCAGTACAGCTCTTGCTATTCCAAGTAATAAATTAAAATCAATCAGTAATTATCTTATTTGTTCAATGTAGTTATGAGATATGCATGTAGCTGGCTTTTGTGTAGAATTCGTAAGAATACTTTAACATTAATAACTCACTTCACTTCACAATTGAGTACAAAATAAGAAATATAATAAACTGTAAAATCAAGTCACTTGCAACCATGCCCTAGGACAACAATACGCGGTGCTACACACCATTTTACAACGCTCGTAGATTAAGCTGCAATGCGTATTGTGTTGTTAAAACCTTTGCTACATCCCTCTGCGCGCTGCTGCGATGCATCATCATACATCCCAAGTATGGCTGAATATTCACATTGTTCACGTTTACACGAGCACCACCAGGAGTACTAGTAGCAGCAACAGTGCACAGAAGAACAACACACATTACCGGTGAAATGAGCTGCAAGTAGAAAAATGATCAGAAACAAAAACAAAACCACAACACGACGGGGTTGTGTTGTATACGTATGAATATAATCGGGTCAATGATGAAGGCAACCCAAAGTGGGTCATCATCATCTGTGCGTGTGAAGCTCGATGAAATCACGCAAAATGAAAGAGAAAAGAAAGAAAACTACACGGTGAACGGGGTGTACCTGAATGAAGAGAAGAGAGGGATGGGTTAGGTAAGAAACGGATATGGCAATTGGCCCCGAATGTTTGGAGACATTTTGTTTTGTATCTTCAATACTGTTAAAAGCTCGTTGCATCAACATATTATGCTGAAATCTTTATTCGCTTTCTCATCTTCCATAACACTTCAAATAATTTCACTCCCCTGTGTGTGTGTGTTAGAGGGTTTGTGGAAAAGTTTCATGAGCTCTACACCTGGTGGTGAGTGAAAGCGTTTGACAATCTGCTGCTGCTGCGCTCTCTGTGTCAAACCAGATCGAATGATATCGCGCCGTGCTGCGCGAATCGTGATCATCACCGCTGTTCTCTCGCTATCTCTCTCTCTTGTCGTGCTTGTACCAGACAATCACAAGGTGTATGTGTGTTTGTGTGAGCAGGTGAGGAAGCCACGTAATGATCGAGTTTCACTTTCCGTTTCAGTCGTCCGAGAAAACGATCCTATTTATATAGCCCCTGATCTCGCGTCTGTGTCTTTCGGGAATGTACCATTATCGCCCCCCCCCCCCCCCACATTGGGCAAAGAGAGAGCAAGAGGGAGGACGAACGCATCACCAACGCGAGCGGAGGAGAAAGTGTTACTTGCGGGGAAGGTAATGGAAAATGGAAAGAGAAAAGGACGCGCGCTCGCGCACGGGAAGATCGGGTGACAAATCCGAATCCGTTGATGGCCTCTAAAATGGCGTTCCGTGTGAGAGAATACCGCCTGCGAAACACAATTACCATCCATCCCCCCAATGCCTGGTAGGAGGAGAAAAAATGGAGGGAGTTAATTTTTGCGTCGATTCAAAGTTTGGGTTCCGGCCACTCTTTTGGGAAATACACACAGCTTTACAAACAAAACAAAAAAATTGAGAGAAACTCAGCGAGAAACAAGACAAAGAGAGAGAGAGAGAGCGAGAGAAACCATTTACAATTTTTGTCGATAGTGTGCAAATGGGGGGTAGCGTGTGCTGTATCTGTACGCGACTGCGCACACCGTACCGACCGACACGGAACGCGTAAATTGCGCCTGGTAGTAGTATTGGTGGCAGCGGCGGAACGCTTTGGGAATGGATGATCTTGACGCCGTAACAATGGCAATGAGCTAGTTACGAAGACATCTGACGCACTTGTTTACCAATCATCGCCAAGCAGCCCTTTCATTGTGCTGCTGTGCCCTTCCCTGGGCTAGGCCGAACGGCTAGCCGAAATACTACATCACAGCGACACACAACAGCCCCAGCTAACTGATCTACTAGTTCGCTTTCGCTTCTTTGGAGTGGTACAACACTTTACCAAAAAAACACGCTTTCGTTACCGCATGTATCCACTCCCCTTCCTACAGCCCTCTCACAGCTGTTTGGGGTGCAGAAAAAAAACTTTCAATTTTAAATTTACAATAAATCTCGACGCGTTTTTGTTTTATCGCGCTTACGCTGCCGAAACACGTTTGCAGAATTTGTGTGGCTTTAGGGGGGGAGAGGGAGGGACGATTATGGAAGCAGCTATTCTTTTTGTAGCAAACATCCCCCCACCGGTCGCTCCATCCATTTTTGTCTCATTACCATTTCCCGGAGGTGAAAACTTTCAAATTCCGGGTCTTACGCAACGCAAAACCGCCGGTTGTATGAGGAGTTGTAATCGCTCGATGCGCATCACGCGGTGCGATATAAAAAAAATAGAAGCATAACTCCGTTGATTCGCTTTACGTTTCGGCGTAGTTTTTTTTTTTTTTTTGTATGTTTTCACTTTTTCCCGTTCCGGCGCGGAGAGACCCATCCCATCTCCTCATCGGTGCCTGTGTAATAGCCTGTGTCACGATTACGGCATCCGCTACCACCGATCTCCCTTAAACTTAGAGACTGGTGACTTAGTAACAATTTAGTTTATAGATTTACAGAGTGATGGTATTTCACCATACCAACCCCCGCAGCAGAGCGATGTTGCTTGCCTGCTGCTGTGTGAGCGGAACTTTTAAATTGACAAAACATTAGTTGCGTTAAGCCGCACCTTGGACGGGGCAATAGCAGAGCATCGTCGCCGGTATTGCTTCAGTAAGTTTTCATTTGAAGTAGTGTTTTGTTCATAAACCACTTCATACACACACACACACACACGCACACACACACACACACACACCCAAACAGATAGTTTGTTCCTTTGAGCCTGCTGTTGTACTAGCCTGAGAAGTGCGAGATCGCGCTTTGCTTCCTTTTTTTTCTCACCAAATTTCTTGTTCAAGAGTTGGAGATTTATGATCGATTCAGCTACCACAAACCTCTTCATGCTAACATTTTATTGCACTACACCATTTTGAGCAATCGCATCAACCAGCACAACTCAGCCCCCGCTGAAGGTTCAGATGAATTATTCCGTTTCCGTGTTGCGCCACCAGAACCTGTGGCGTGGTGGGGTTAGTTTTGGGGCGTTTTATTTCCCTCTCTTTAATTTATTGACACACTCACAAACAAACAAGTCCCGGGCCCGGCAATGGGTTACACAAATGTTCACGCTCTGTTGATCTGTCTTCGTGTAATTTGAAATAATACACTGATTGGTACAAATCAAATTTTGCACGTTTTACAAATGTTACTTTTTGGTTCTTTTTTTACCTTTCTTCTGTATATCTTCCTCGAATCCTGTTAAACTGAATCAACTTCATTTTTCAAGGTATAATTAAAGGTATGAATCACACACTGATTGTTGTGTCTAACGTGTGGAAATCACAATTTGTTATGCAATGCTTTCCTATTCATCGCAAACAGGCTTAATTTCTTATGCCATGGTGTTGAATTTCCCAGCATTGAAAAGGGAACTTTAACTGAAACTGAGTTGTGTGTTAAACGGCCCATTTGAACCTCACCTCATTTGGAATAATTACCACGACTATTACAATAAATGACATTACATGAACTATTTGGACAGACCAAGAGTGTCACACAAAGAGCAATAAATGTTGTGTTAGTGTTAAGCACCCTTTTTCTATAATAAAAAAAAGCAAGCATTTACACTACACCAGAGCGATACGTGGAGTAGTTAGCAGTTTTCTCTTACTGGTGTTTCTCTTACAGTTGCAGGGAATAATGGACCTAGGTAAAACACCGCCACATTTCACACATTCACACGTTCGCCTACACACAAACACACCAATCATCATCATAATTGGGTATACCATTTCTTTACCCCCCCTTTTGTATGAGCTGGCGTTTTAGTAAAAACGAAACATCCACCTTGCTCGCTTCGTTCCACAGCCGAAACACGTGAAAACCGGTAGAGGTCGCTTCCGCTTCGGAGGTTGCCATCGTCACCGGATTTGCATAACAAACCCAACGGGGCACACGGTTTTGTACCAGCATTTAATCGATGCTTTGTGCTGGGAATGCTGCACTACCACAAAAACCTGTCGCCGCGCCAGTTACGTTAAAAGGGGTAAATTAAAAAAAAAGGAAATTAAAAGCTCTCGGGTAGTGTGAAGAAATCACTGAAAAAGCTATCGCTAGGTGTGCACAAATGTATGCCTAAGCGGTAACAAAATATTGCAAATTGTACTTTTTCAATCCTTACACTGCTCTCTTCTCGGTCTCCTTTATCTTCTGCGAAATGGGGCAGCTAAAAGTCATATTCTTTTCTTGCGAATTCTTTCATGTTCCTATTACATACGTCATCAAATGATCGGCAGATTCCTGCAATAGCCTGTGCATACATCGACAGACACTGATTGCACTGGTATTGTAGTACCCTCACCCACAACACTCTGGTCGTCTCTACCCAAAACCTTCGAAACCATTACACCGACCGAACCGAACTCACCAACACACCATCGCGACTCTCACCGGTCTGTTTTTGGACCCAGGCAAGCTTGTGGGGCGGCCGCGGGCGGCTGCTGCTACTACGTCGACGGTCACACGATTTGACTGTGACCCACTGACACCGATTTTGTGCATCCCCACAAGAAGAACCGCCACCGCTCCGCCTCCGTATTGGGGCCCGCCGAGTAAACCATAAACGCACTATGGAGAGAGGGCGAGAGACTGGCTCTGGTGTTTGCGCGCCCGTATACTAACACCGAGAGGAGAGTGTTGAGAGTGATGCGAGAATTGGCAAGAGATCGCGAAATAGTGGTGTGGGGTTGCAAACGGTCAGGCGAGGAGTGTGGGGGTCGCTCAAGACAACTGTCGTCCCTTGATCAATCGAAACGATAGGAAAGAGAGAGGGAGAGTGTGATGTGATCAATTGACGACCACTGACTAGATGGAGGCGAAGATGTAGATCCTAACGATGACGTCAGCGACCATCGCGATGACGATCAATGGTCGTTTCTGTGTTCCCCCCCCCCCCCCCCCCCCTTGTTCATTGCAAATGTAGAACCAAAGCAGCAGCACATTCAAGTGCACCGACAAGACAAAGTATCGTCTTGCAGTTACAGGTAGCTGTTGTCGGTGCGCTGCTCAGGGTAAACAATTGTCTTGAAGAATCGCCGACACAAATAATGCGCTATCTTTGCTTGCTGGCCTGGCGGCGGTTGTGATGACCTAGAAGAGCATCACAAAGGGGCAGAACAGAAACACGGAATGATTTAGTGAACGTTTTGCTTTGCTTCTGACAAACGATGCTAGTCAGACAAACGATGCTAGTTTTGCATCCTAGAACAGTGAAGTTACAGTCCAAGAGCCGTCGTGATTCATGTCGCTAAAATTGCTCAATAAGAAACCTCTCCATTGTCTAAAGTAGCTAACAAAATTATATAATGTAATAACTGAAGCATCTGTATATCTCACACTCATTATCAAAGCTTTTATAACGTTTAAGATCCTCTTAAAATAATCGCCAACCATTCATTCGGTGAGTCGACACGGAGAACATGCCCAATCGCTCGTTGTTGAGCACACACCTGCTAACTCGACCCTGCCTAACTCGAGCCTAGATGGAAACGCATTTAGTAACTGCTGCTACCACACCACACCACCAACAATGCACATCGGCTTGTGTATTGGTGAGCTGCCATCGAAAAGACCCCCACAATAATATAGTGACGTAAGCGAATGTCTTTTGCACGCCAATCTGCAGCGAAGACCGCGGTCTGTGTGTGTGCGTGTAGGTATCTGTGCCGTTGGAGTTGGAATTCGCGGCCCGAACTTGACCCACTTCCTTTGCGTGGAGGCATAATTGTTGAATTCGACGGCTTTTTTTGCGCTGTTCGCTTTCTGTTACTGCAATGCCATGTATATTTCGTGTAGCAATGTTTTACGAAGGTTATCCTGCACCACATTTGGGAATCGCAGTTACTACAACTGAGTTCCTCGATGAGTTACCGTCCTAGTCAGAGGTTCCGCCTGTGACGAGTTTTCTCTGGATTGTTTCCTTTTTTTCAGTTTGGCAAACTTAAAAAAGTGATCTTTTATCATCTCCAATTGGAGTTACTTCCGAATTTCACCATGGTGAGTAATGCTACATCATCATGCTGTGTGTCGCATAATGCATGATGCAGGAGGCATACGTTGGTTGCTTTATAATGACTACGAACCACTAGTTCGCGCGCAGTAACGATCGGATATCGGTGTGGAGAGGATTTGTAGTTTATTTGTGTGTTTGTTACACCCTGTGCAAGTGCGAGTCGAGTGAATTTAGTTGATGTAATAGTAATAGAAACAAAGAGACATGGTTAAGTGGTGAGTTGAAGAAATAAGTATTATTTTGTTTGAATTTGTATAATTATTTGAAAACAATCACAATAGTAATGTCCCATCTGTGGCGAGCAACAGTAAACAGGAATTACTTGAGTTATTACTTTATTGTATACATTGTTAAAAAATATATTTCTTATTTTGCAAAAACAGATCTAGAATCTGAAATATCGTACCAAATGTTGCATCGTCATTATTATTCAAAAATCTTATTTCTAATGTTCTTTCATTTAAAAAAAAATCAACTTCCTGTTGCATATTTTTTGCCCAGACAGCACATGTGGCGTTACATCCTCCTACCTGATCTCAAATTTCCGCGATGAATCACACACGACCGGCTTAAGCCAAGCAAGCACAAGGTTAGGGTTCTCGGCGATGACTCGGCGAGCTTAAGCGTCATTCCTTTCCTAGATCTCACAGTTGGTTCCCTTGACGATCAACGATCAACTCCATGTTTGGGGCATTTCGTTCGTGCCTCAGTGCAGATGCTTTGTTGTGTTGTGTTGTGCTGTTTGTTCGCAGCCATTGTAATAAGTGGCAATCCTGTGGAGGCTGCACCCCGCCAAGTGATGCAAGATGCGTGTGGGGACGATTGGACAATTGTTGTGCATTTTGTGGTATGATGCCTCACAAGAATAATTGTGTACACTTTAAGGCAGCTTCGGCCGTGTTGTGCTTAACTTCCTGTAGACAAAGAGCACTCTCTGCGCAAATGATGTTCGGAAGAGGAGATGCAAGGGAAGGAATGTTATGACCACGCACGTTGTAGAATAGTGAATAGTCGTGTAGATCGTGTCGTGTAAACTATTTGCTGATCGTACTGCGCTGTTTTGTTTTTAATAGCTCAATGAAACTACAGAAAATGCTGTGTTTTTTTCATCTTTGTTCACAAATAATTCAATTACGCACATATTACCATGTATACGCAACACACAACAACGCTTATTTTGTTCTACAGTCAAACGATAATTCGACAAACTCCGCAAAACCAAAATTAGACAGCTCTGCCGAAAACGATACTTCATTTCATTCCTCATTTGCCACGGTCCATGCTGCTGCCTCCACCACCTATTCTTGACATAGGTAATCCCCGTATCATTAGCTCCAGCTCCGGAGCGGACTCCACCATTCACCGACAGTGTCCGGGAGCGAAATGCTCTTTCCACCTATTCTACTGCTGTGGACCAACATTGTGGGCAAGAGCATGCGAGCAGTCGGTCAAACTGAGACGCGGAGACGCGAGGTGGAAACTTGAACCGCCGTAAACTGATAACATACCTTAGGGTGTAATAAATAAATCGAATAAACCGCACGGTCCACGATCTCAGTTGTTTGCCGTGGGTGGACCCGTGTGTGTCCACGCTGTCCGCTGTATGTTGTGCCCGTTGTGGCAGTATCAGGCTCAAAATCCGCGTGTGCGTTTTTTCCCCGTGCAGGGTTTTGTTTTGTGTGGTGTGGTTGATGAATTGATTCAATTTTGTGTGTGCAAACAAAGTGTTTTAATGGTGATGTGGGACGATACACACTTTGAACACCTCCCAGAAGTGTAATAAACCAAAACAAAAAACATTGAACTCTGAAAAGATGAGTCGCCCGTGCAGGATCGCCAGTGTGGCGACGGTTCCGGTGAACTATAGGTTTGTGGATTTGCTGTAGAGTATTTTAGCTGACATTGGCTAAATTTTGTGGCACGAATTTAGAGCTCGACCCCATGCGTAAGGGCTTCCTCCAATCAGCTCCAACAAGACATAATTAGAGAAATTCAATTTTTGCACCAGTCACGTAGCAGGTGCGCGGTACTGGTTGCCTGTTCCCCTACCGAAGACAATCCACATCACATCGCAATCTGCCAGGTGTTCGGGCTTTGATTCTATATTGCGCTCCGAACCCCAGCCGATAATAGTGATCGGACACTCTGGTGGCAAAAGTTTGTAACATGCGCCGCGTTACACTCGCAGACCGCAGATAACACGGTAGCAGTGGTGGTATAGACTTACAAAATACACCATTCATCCGTTTTTTACTACCAAACCTGTATGTGGTGTGCAAATTGATTGTCGGACATCTACAAAGCGTGCGCTAGTGTGCATCTAAACCCCGCAAGCTGATGTGTGGTTGGTGCTGTTTGACAAAGAAATCATCTAATTCACACGACACTGGAATACGCTCACAGGGGCAGAGAAAAGAAACAGAGCCCATAATCTTAAACGCGCTCGGGAAGGTGGTTGTGGTGGTTGAGTCTTGGTGGCCCACTCTGCTGATAACTGCTGATTGCGCAAGTTACGATTATACGGCGAGATACGGCGGTGACCGACGTCGAAGTTGACTCTCCGATAGCTCCTGCTGGCGGTGTCGGAAATACGAAGCCGGCCCCGTGGCGTGTTCATCGAAATCATGAAATGTTTTCCAGAAACTTTAAAACTTCTCAATGCTTTAACACACATTTTAATATTATTTTTAATTGTATGTTTTGTTTCTTCTCATGTCTTGTCCAGGCTTGGCCCATGTGAACTACCACTGCCGGACCAGTGGCTTGTGCATACACAACTGTCGCAGTCAACGCAATCGTCTCAAGCATCGTTCTACGCCGCGTCGCAATCCGGTGGCCAAAGTTTGGGCGGACTCGGTGGACTGTCAACAGCCGCAACACTGCCGATACAGCAACATTCCTCCAGTAGCAGTAACCAGCAGCACCAGCAGAATCACCAACAGCAGCAGCAGCAGCCCCCGTCGCTGCCATCTCAGTTGCAAAACCAAATCACTGCCGGCGCAGTTACACCGGGAGCAGCTCCAGCATCACAACTGCAGAGTCAGTCAAAAATAATGAATGTCGTCGTACCATCCGTGGCCTGTCCGCCTACCGCATCGAAAAAGATTCGCCGCAAACCAGACGCGAAGGTAAGGACGCGAGGGGAAGATCCGATGAATGTTCTGAATATGCCTTCTATGTGCGGATACACTATCAAAACTTTCTTTTTCTTCCCCTCTTTTCCGGCTTTGTTTTCACGCGTGCAGCAGCCACAGTCACAGATCAACAAGTGCAACAACGAGAAACGTCGCCGAGAGCTTGAAAATGAATATATTGAACAACTTGGCGAGTTCCTGCAGATCAAGCGGGATATGACCGCCTGCAAACCAGACAAAGCGGCAATACTAAGTGAAGTTGTACGAACGGTAAGTTTATCGCGTCGTCAGTAACTCAGTTTCACTCACGAAAATGAATACGAATGATAATTTTGCAATGTTTGTGTCATGTAATCCTATTATCGGTTTGTTTTGAATGCTACGAAACGCGTGCAAACAAAACAAAACTCGCTGCATTCATGCTGTGGCGCCAACATAATCCAATCAAAAGCTTATCCCCCTGCTGCTTAGTGTTGGAGTTTATTTTTAGCTTTTGTTTTGCTACATTTTACGCTCTATTGGAATTTGTTTTTATTCCGATTCATCTTAGGCACTTTAGACGAACGTAAAAATAAAACATTATCGAATATACGCTTGATAAGCGAATTTGTTATTTGTTCGCTATATTAATCATACGTTATGTGAGCTGCGCCAAGCAGACAGTCTGTTGTTGCGTTCGTTTCCATTTCTAATTATCAACTCAACCCCCCCACACACACACACACATGCATTCACACAACTTATCATGGGCTTCATCTCTTTACAGTTTCGTCATATGCTAGAGCAAGGAAACCCGAATCTCACTGGTTCGCGGTGTTCCAAATGCTCGCCGGATTGCTCCGCCTCCTGCAAACTGCACCCGGTGCAACAGGGCGAGGTGTCATCCACTGAACCGCCACTACCGGAACCGTCGGTAAACGGCCACTCGCCGGAAAAGTCGGCCTACTTCGAGGCGGTGCAACACTACATCTCGAACGTCGGCTGGGCCCTGCTCGAGATCAACTCGGAGGGTGTGATCGAATGTGCCACGGAGAACGTCCGCGACGTACTGCACTACTCGCGCACGGAGCTCCACGGACAGTCTATATATTCGTACCTGCATACTGGTGATCATTCAAAGCTGAGTCCTATTTTAAATAAGAATTCGTTTGAGCTAAACTGGGATCAAAATGAAGTGAGTATCCATTAGCAGCCATCCTGCTCTAGTTGTACGGTATCGCCTCTATAACTGTTTCCTTCATCATATCTCCCCCCCCCCCCCCCCCCCCCGTTGCCAGATGTTCTATCAGACGCCAAAGCGTACCATTCGTACTAAAATCCGTTGGTTACTGAGGGCGCCCGAAGGAGCAAACGAAACGATCGAGCAAAAGCAGCAGCGCTTGGAAAAGTACAAGGATCTGCTAATCATCTCTGCTCCTGTAAAGGATGATACGGAGGAATCGTCCTCGGTGCTCTGTCTAATTACACTACCCGAGGACGACCAGGCAACCATAGAAACCACCACCATGCCACAAACGCTAGACGAGCAGCTAACACTGAAGCTGGATACTAGCGGTAACATTATAGGTACGATGACACGCTAGCCCCTTCCCAAACCCGTTTTCGCTCCGGTGCACTAACTGTGTATGTGTCTTTCTTTTTAGATTATAACTCATCGACGCTAAGGAAACAGTTTGCAGGAAATCTTACCAAAGAAAGCATACGGTCAATCTACGACCTCTGCCACTATCAGGACCGACCGCGGCTGAACGAGCACCTGGGCAATGTCCGGTCGTCGAACGGTACGCCGCACGAGCTGACCTACCGGTTGCGCCTCGGCGGCCCGGACGTGTACGTGCACGTGAAAACGCAGTCCAAGCTGTTCCGCTGCACCAAACCAAACGAGACGGACTTCATCATGGCCATCTGTACCGTGCTGACGGAGAACGAGGTCGCCATGCTCTCGGCGGACAGTGGCGCGATGGCGATGGGTGTCGGCGGCAGCAGCAGTGGTGGCCTTAGTGCAGCAATGAGCGGCAGTAACATTAACAATAACAATGGCAACAGCAGCAGTAGCAGCAATCCTACCTCATCCTCCTCATCCCTCGGTCTGCTGATGCCGAGCACGAGCGGCACTGTGACGGGCGGTGGCCTGAACGGTTCGAACGATGTCGTCGCCCGCCATATGGCCCAAATCACGCAGGGCGTCAGCAACATGGGCGGTCCGCTGATGTCGAGTGTGCTGAACGGGGGCGGCGGCAGTACTGTTGGTACGGGATCGAACGCGTCCGGCATGCTCGGCGGTGGCGGCATGACCGGTGGCAGCATGAGTGTGGCCGGAGGCGGTATGGCCGGCCCGGGCGGTACCACACCCGGGTCGGCGGGCGGCTCCGGACTGGGTGGTGGTGGTGGTATGGGTGCAGGGGCCGGCGGCATGGGCCCGTCCGCCGGCTCGATGGGCTCGATCGTATCGCCGCGCAGCAATCCCAACTCGTCCTCGCTGCTGTGCGGCCCCAACTCCGACAGCAGCAACTTCTTCAATACGGAGTTCGAGCTCGACTTTCCACATTCCACGTTCGACATGGAGGCGGTTGGGGTCGGGTGGGACTCGCGGCCCGACTCGCGCACCAGCGTCACGCCGGTCAGCACACCACGGCCGCCGTCGGTTAGTGCGTACAGCCCGGCCGCTGCCCCGATGTGTGCGTCACCGATGACGCCGTACTATTCCGGCAGCACGATGGGCGGAATGCCCTCGCCCTCGAACAACAACAACAATGGTGTGCCGGGGGGTGGTGGCGGTGGCAGCAGTGGCAGCAGTGGCGGTGGGCTCATGAACCCAAGCCTTTCCTTAAACAACAACAATAACAACACGAATAATAACAATACGGGGACGCCGTTCGGCACGAACGCGTTTCAGTTCCCGTTCGAGGACAGCAAGGACAAGCTGCAGGATTTGCAACAGCAGCAGCAGCAGCAACAACAGCAGCAACACCACCATCCCCATATGTCGCCAATGCAACAGCATCAGTCAGCGATGTCGGCGCAGCAGCAGCAAATGGTACAACGACAGCAACATCACCAACAGCAGCAGCAGCAGCAACACCTACAGCAACATCTGCAGCAGCAAAGTCAGCCACCGTCGAATACGCACGATTCGGAGCGGTTGCGGAATCTGCTTACAACCAAACGACCTCACTCAAATGCCTCATCCTCATCCGGTTTGGATATGGACCATGACCATCGGAATCCGAATCGAATTCTAAAGGTATGTATGATGCCATATGCGAACATTTCTATTGCCATTAGGCATTGTTATATTCTTACATCTGTTGACTACTGTCGGTGTTTGGTAGCGCTAACAAGTAGCTCTAAGTACAGGTAGTGATTAATTCTATACGATTAGGTTATGTTTTTAAGATAAAAAAAATACAATCATAGTAGAGCTCTAATCTTTCACCGTTCACCGTATAACATTGAGCTATAGTGCTTCGAATATAGACTATGGGAATGACCTTCCTATGTTGTGGTTTGTGATCTAATCCCTTCATTATGTGCATGGGTATGAGCAATTATCCGTATGTTAAACTTAACTCCATCACTGTTGATTACGCAAAGTGTGTGTATTATATAAAATTGTTTACAAGGAAAACCTATATTTCTATGTTAGATAATTAGATTTTTTATCTTATCTACGTTTTGAACGTATTATGTAGCGCGACTGTTTCATATTTTCTTTTTTCTCTCCTCCAACTCATGTTGTTCTTGTTTATTACGTAAGACAAAACTATGTTCTTTTGATGTAAACGATTTTGAATAGTTTGTTTTTTATGTAGATCTCATCTTTTTAAATCAATTTCTTCATTTTTCGTTTAAACTGTTCCTTTATCGAATGACAATTATGATTATTGTTCTTTTAAGTTTATTTTTTATTATGTTGTACTTCCTAACTAGTACATTTTCAGTTCCTTTCCTTAAATCTTTGAATTTCCTTTAAATGGTTGTTAGAGCCCCATACCAGTACGGACCCTTCACTTCTTACATACACACAAGACTCATCGCTCTCTTCTCTTCATGATGCCGTTCACCCTTTTCTCTCTTACTGTATGCCTTTCTCTTCTTCTCTCTTCCTCTTCTCTTATCTATTTCTCTCTCCGTATAATTTTTGTGGTTTCACTTTTCGTAGGGCTTGCTAAATTCGGAAGAAGATAAGGATACTAATGGCAATAAATTAAGTACCGCATCTCTTTCACAACGTATACCTCAGTCAGTTAGAGCTTCAACGCAGGGTAGTAATAACGGTGGTGGTGGTGGTGGTGGTGTTAGTGGGCTGGGATTAGCAACCCGCGCAGGAAATGAAACCAATAAATCCGGTAGCAATAATATGCTATTGCAGGTACGCATCCTTCCCCTTCCCATTGCTACGTCTGTTACTTCACCAGCATTGTTACGTTTTCCTGCTCGTTACGATCGTTTTACTAGTTGCAAATAATTGTGATTTGAATGACTTTGCACAACCGTTTGCTTATTTGTAAGATCCCTTTCTCTCTCTCTCTCTCTCTCTCTGCTTTGTTTTGTTTCACAAAGTACACCTACACTTTGGATGAGCACGTTAGATGAGCTGTTTTATAAAATTCGCATCACTTAGAGTGCAACGTTTGTAGCATCGTTTTGCGAAATGAATGTGTGTTTTTTGTTCACTGTATGACGTTCGAACTTGTTTGCCCGTTTAAAATATTATTCTTATGGGTTGTGCGCGAATGCCCACCCCCCACACACACAAACACACACCGTATGATAGACTCATTTTAACGCACCTAACAACTGCCACTCGTTATCGTTTTTTAAATCGAATAGTTTGCTAACAGGTGTCCTATTATACGTATGATGAGATGCTTTAGTTACTAACATACCTTAATTTTGAATTATTGTTTGCTGCTAACCGTTCTAATACACATCCACACACACACACTCACACGCAGATACACCCCTTCTCTTCTAACAATTGAATTGGCACGATGGTTTTTAGTCACTAGAAATTCCAAAGCGATAAACATGATACTCATGTTGAACCTTCTCCACACTCCAACCATAATATTCCAGCTGCTCAACGACAAAAGTGATGATGACGAAAGTGACGCCCGCAACCGACAAGGTCCGAGCGAACTTCTAAAGCAGCTGCAAAAGGTTAAAGTAAGTGTAAAGCCCTGGTTGGCACTAACGCCCACAGCTCCACTTGTGGGTTCCGACTCTGTCGACGTTTTTCCGCGCAGGCGTTTGCATACCGCTGAGTGGCAAGCATCAACCGCACTTCACGTTCCTTCATCCCATAGATGGATGCAGTTATGCGTTCGTTTTTAAGTTATCCAAAGTTACGTTAGGAACACACTCGTTATTGCTAGTGTACGAGCCAAGCCGTTTTGTTTTTGTATTATATATTTAAGCACGAGAAAACGTTTAAGTATTTCCTTCATAAAAAAGTATGTTTACACATATAGGATTCGGTTACTGCTGCTTCTACAGATCCAATGCGCAAATGTTGTGTACGAATCTGTTTTAACACGCACCCCATTCCGTTCTCTACCCACCCACCTAGGATGAGCCGAAGGAGCACAATCCGCCGCCATTGAACAATGAAGAACTCATCCAGATGCTACGGGTACAAAGCAACGATCGCAAACGGCCATCGACCGAGCCGGACGAGGGCGCCGCGGTCAAGCGCACGGACAACAGGCCGTCGAAGTTGCGCGAGCGCAACAAGATGCTGGCCTCGCTGCTGGCCAACCCGGCCAAAGCGCCAATGCCGATGCAAACCGCAATGCCGTTCAATCGCATCATCCCGGACATACCGAACTCGGGGCTGGCCCGCCAGCTCACGAACGTGTCGAGCTCGACGGCGCCGAATCAGACGCTGAACAACAACAATCTTACAACTAGCAACAATAATCTAAAACAAGTACAACAGCTGAACCAAATGCGCCTACAGCAGCAGCAGCAGCAGCAACAGCAACAACAGCAGCAGCAGATGCGCAAATCAGCTATGCCTTCTCAATCACAGCAGCCTCCAACATCCTCCGATATCTACCTCAACCATCAGCAGCAGCAGCAGCAGCAGCAGCACCATCATCAGCAACACCCCCAGACGCACCCGCAACACCTGCAGCAGCATCATGCGCAGCAGCATCAGCAGCAGCATCATGCGCAAGCGTCGATGCTGCAGCAGCAGCAGATGTTGGCCGCCCAGCGGCAGCAGAACTTCTCGCCCGCCATCCAGGACGCCGGCATTGGGTCAGCCGGGGGCGGTTCGTTTGCCACGGCGACACCCGCTACCTCCACACAGCTCGTCTCCGAGTGGGACCCGGAGCTCAACGAAATACTTAATCACGTGATCGAGATTGCACCGGAAGGCGACTTTGCCGAAAGTGAACTCAACAGTATCTTAGGTAAGGTTTTGCCGTGGCGCAAGAGCGCGGGTGAAGATCGTTCCTAATTTTGGTGTTTTTTCGTTCTTTTAGGCTTAAGTCCAATTGAATCATCCACATCGTCGGTTGTACCGTCACAGTCGTCCACCCAGCCAGACATACACGAAAAACTGGCGATCAACGCGATCCAGAAGTCGTTGATGCAGTATGAAAACGTTAGCTCACCATTGCAACCGCAGCCCCAGCCCCAGTTCAGCGGCAGCCCACCGGCGTACCCGATGCACTCGATGGCGGGCGGAGCGAACAGCAGCGGCTCTGGTGCTGGTAGCAGTGGTGGCGGTGGCGGTGGCGGCGGTGGCGGCGGTGGTATGAGCGGCGTAGGTCCTACCGGCAGCGGTCCCGGCAGCTCCGGCGGTACGGGCGGTCCGGGCATGAACTCTGGCAGCAGCGGCATGCAATCGTCACAGGCGGGGCCAAATCAAAACTTTACCCCTCCACCAGTGTACACGCAGCGGATGCGAATACCGCAGGGGCAGCTCGGCGGGGGCAACAATCCGGGTGTGCCGCAGAATTTGCTTGCAATGCAGAAGCTGCAGCATCAGAGCCGCGATCGGATTTTGCAGGAGCAGCAGCGAACGCGGCTGCTGCAGCAGCAGCAGAAGCAGCAGATGGTCGTTACGGTGAACTCGGCCGCTAACGCAGACCTTGGACGTAAGTTTTTGCGTGCTGTGTGTGTGGCATTGTCTGGGTGGGGGAAAAAAACGGTCCACTTACCTTATCTTTCCGAACGTTTGCAGCTCCGAACGTTACACTGACCCGTGCAAATAACGTGCCGGATTCGCAGCTCAGTCCCGGCTTCTCACCGAGCCTGATGCAGCAACAGCTCAGTCCAAGTCAACGGACGCAACTTAGTCCGCAACAAGCAGGTGCGTTGGTGTGCGAAAGCGATCGAACGAAGCGCGAAGCCATTTTCCCCTCTGCCAATGCGTATGACAATCATTTTGTACCTTTTTGCACGTCCCAGGATTCCAAGGCAACCCGTTCAACAACAATCCAGGCCATCGGTTATCTCCCCAGCTACAGCAGATGGTGTCCGGGTTTGGCAACGCAGGTGGCAACGTCAACCAGCAGCTATCACCGCGCCAGCCACCGTTCGGTGGCGGAGTCGGTGGCCCAGCGGTCAACCAACCGAATGTGGTCGTTCCGGGACAATCGCCACAACAGCAACAGCAGCAGCAGCAACAACAGCAACAACAACAGCAGCAACAACAGCAGTGGCAACAGAATGCGAACGCAAGGCTCTCTATCCAGCAGCAAAATCCGATGCTGAATGCTCAGCTTTCGGTAAGTGTTTGGCTCCTTCGCGGACATTAATCTTTAAAATTATTTCTCAGTAACGCTCAATTGTGCTCGTTTTTTTTTGCAGTCCGTGGGCGGATTCAACCCTGCCGCGAACCGACAGTTCGTCGGTCCGCCCCAGCGGCAGCGCGGTACGCTCAACAGTCCCGGCACGCCCCGGCAGCAGCAGAACGCGTTCGGCGGAACCATGGTCGACGGGGGTGGATTTCCCGGGCCACCGAGTCCCTCGCCGGTCGGCGTGTCCGCACCGAACTTTGCCAATCCCGTCTATGCCAACCAGCAGATGAGGCTCCAGCGGCAGGGCAGCGTGCCACCGCAGTCCACCCAGCACTTGCCAGGTAAGCGGACCGTCGATTGCGGGCGTTCTTATGGCGCGTTTGCGCGCGCGTGTGACCTATAAGGCTTTGTTATTTTCCAAATCTTTCACAAGCGCGGGTTCCGTTCGGAGGGAAAAAGGGGTTTTCCCCCGAATTGGGGGGTCTTGCAATTGCAAAGCGCACAGTGTGCAACATTTAGACATTCAAATTGGCCGTTAACTTCGTAAAACTGACAGCGCCCGGTTCAGGCGTTGAAAGCGCACAAGTGTGTTGATCGTTTTTCGATGGAAAATGAAACGGAGCAACCGCCCAGAGCACCACTAGAACCATGCTAAAGATTAGCTGTTTTCGCAGGATCGCCCCGTTCCGCGTACGGTGGACATGGGCCCGGTCCGGACGCCACCGGTTACGGTATGATGTTCGGCAATGCGGCAGCAATGCAGCAGCACGCGGCGACCTCACCAGGCGATTTCTTCAATCGCAGTCAAACTGGTAAGAGACGCAATTGTACCCACAACACCCACCCACTCTCCCCTACCGCACCCATTCCTCCCTACCTTCCCATCAACCGCACCAACATGTCCACACGCACGCCGCACACATCATCCACCACATGCAACTGTCATACAACTCGCTCGCGCTCTCACCTTCCTCTCTCTTACTCGGGCCGATGATGCGCCTGGAGAATCATAGATCATGCGCAAGCCTATTGTGAGCATAACCATCGCCCATTACAGGGATCACTGTGTGTTGTGCACGCTACCCTTCCTCACACCCGATTCATCATCGCATCTGTATTGTAACACGCTCGCTAGCATTATAAAAGCCTCAAAACCAAAGGAAGATTCTGCTCCAGCAACGTCGTCCTACTTCTTGTTTAACGCGCGCAGTGCGAGTGCGTGTGTTTGCTGCGTTTGGTGGATGTGTGCATGTGTGTACCTCTCCCCCACCTCATATTCCTATCGCGTCCCGCGTGCTCTCATCATCCTTCTCATCTCCGCTCTGTTGTGTTCTCTGTTGTGTTTCTAAATGTTTCCTGTTCTCTGTTCTGTTTGTGTCTCATCTATCGATTAGCCGGCCCCGTTGGTAATATCCGCTTTGCCATGTTTTCATTCATACCGAACTGCTAAGGGGAAAGTGTTTGTGTGTATTGTCATTTCCCAATCGCTATGTTGGGCCCATCACTGCTGTGTTTGGTGTATATGTGTATTTGTTACTGGTGTATTTACTTTGGTCTGCTTGTTGGGAATTGGGATTAGGCGCGTAAATGCGGTCTACAAAAAGCGTTACGGAAAAACACACCTTTTTCTCTCATCTATCCACACTAACCATGTGTTTAATCACCTCATACTTTACCCGTCTGATCCTCTTCATGCTCTCTTCGCTTCATGTTCTCTTCACTGGGTCGCGGGGGGTGTAAGCTACATGTTGATGTGCCGTGCCACGTGACTAATACTGTAGAAAAGGATAAGGAACGGAATAAGAAAATGTTATTAACAGAAGGGGAAGTGTGTGTGTGTGTGTCGTGCTACCAAATCATATGATCCGTGTGCCGTGACTGAAGTCTACATTTCACGATTATTAAAACAGACGAGCGCTTCATAGCGTTAAACTATGACATTGTTGTACATATTACCTATCCAGCAATTATGTTCTTTTCTAATTACTCGACGTGTGATTCTGTCCGGTTTCGTACGCCAACCGCACCAATGTACATATGAAATGGTGTATTGATTATTAAGAACGATTATCCTGTTGTCATTAAAACCACCTGTTATACCACCACCAACCTACTGTACCCACCCGTCAGGACCACCCATCATGTTGTTCGTCAATGTATATAAATTTGCACCTGATTTCGTCTTAACACCACCCGAACGTGTTCCATCGCTGTTCCGTTCATGTCACATGCGTCACTCGTACGTCGTCCATTTTGCCGTGTATATGTCCATACTATTTTCCGCTGCACGAGTGGTTCACGCTCGCGCAATGTATATGTTTGGAACGTACCTCTCCTTCCATCCCACTGCTTTTCCTGCCCCCGGGTCACGCCAATCGTGTGCAGAATGGGGAGCTCTTTCCCGTATGTGTGTTTGTATGTGGAGAGAGAGAGAGAGAGAGAGAGAGAAGGAGAGATTATATCGAGACCACTCGTCGCTATAATAAACGCGCACATTCTATTCCCCAGGTCTCAACGGTGGTCATAATATCGGTGGTGGTGGTGGCAATAGTATTGGTGGAGGCGGCGGCAACGGCGGCGGCGGAGGAGGAGGAGGAAACGGACCCGGTCTAAGCAATGGTACGAACGCACCCAACACCGGCCTAAACCATTCGGAACTGGTGCGGCAGGAGCTGCGGGCCATTGTGAGTGGCCGGGCGCACCGGCCACCGTCGCACAGCCCGCACATGGGCCTGTCGCCCCTCGGTGCCATGTCCCTGCACGGCTGTGGCCCCGGTGAGGGCGGTGGTAGTAGTAATGGTGGAAACCTTACCGGCTCCAACGCCACCAGCACCGTCGGCAGCAGCAACGGCACTTGCGGTGGTTCGCTTTCCAACGCGTCCTCGGCTATGCTGGGCGGTATCGGTGGTGGTGGTGGTGGTGGTGTTGGCGGTGGCGGCGGTAGTAATGGGGGTGGAGGAACCGCACGAACATCCATGGCGGACGCTGGCACGTCCGGGGCGATGCTTCACAGCGGGGGCTCGACCGCGGGGCTCGATTCATCGATGCTGTACAATTTCCATCTCACCCAGAAAGGTTAGTGTGACAGGTCCCGGGGGAGCACATCGTCGTCGTTTGCTTCGTGCTGCGTGTTTATATACCGTGTGTGTGTATGTGTGTGTTGTACAGAAGGGAAGTCCGTTCGAGTGGAAGCTGCAACCATTGTCGCGTTAATTGTGTGTGTCCCTTTTTATCTTTTTCCTCCATCGGATGGTAAATGCTTTCGGTCCGCGGCTTCCAATTTGTTGCCAAACGAAGTGCCTAAATGTCGGGTAAAGTGTAGCACACTTACCGCTGACCAAACTTCCACCGATTCGACCGACGGATCCGTTCTCGATCGTGAGGAGACTGACGATTCCTCCATTGCTAGTCTGCTAGCGTCCGTTGAACGGAACGAGAAGCTACTGTCGACCGAGGATGGTACTGACCAATCATCATCATCCTGTACGATGGTGGCGGTGGTAAGCAGTGACAAGCCCTTTTTGTACCTTACAAAGCACATTTGTGTAGCGTTGTGTGCACCACGAAGAAATCTTTCTTCCCATTTTTTTTTAACTTTCGGTGATGAGCTCACTCGACGATCACCCGATGATGCACAAGTACACGTGCAATCAGCAACAAGTACACCACGAGCACCTAATAGGAATGTAGACTTCAGCGCGCTTATCGAATGGCACGGTTTGAGCAATCCCTTCCCCCATATGATGCACCGGTCGCTACGATCATAATGGGAATTGGAGGATCGTGAAGGATCGCAATTTTTGCTTCATTTGTTTTTTGCTGTAGCCCCTTCGACCCTGTTGCTTTTCGTGTGTTAAATGGCAACCATAGCCGCTATTTCAGCAACGACATAACGATACACCGCTCACATCATGCTCTCATGTTCATCTTTTGCAACCTTCATCACCGTCCAACATGAATCAAATAAATACGAAAACCTCATCAATATGTAAAAAAAAAAAAATAAATTCTACCTGCCGAAGAAATCTCGTTACTAATTGTTCGTATTTTATTTGCATTTTTTCTCTCTCTCTCTTCGATTTTTTCTCACTACTTCTTGTTCACGACGCGTCCCCCCTCGGTGTATGGTCGGTGCAGAGTTTTTCGGAGGAAACACGAGTCGGTGACCCGAGAAATTCATCCCTTCTTCTGCAAAAGCTTCTATCGGACTAAAGTGAGTGGACGGCAGCGGTGACAACGGACTCTAGCAGCAAAAACAGCGATCACCTCCTTCCGCTCATTGTCGCGGCATAGCAAAACACGGCGACCTAGCTATGAGCTAGCGGCGGCAAAAGGGTGCATAAATGTGCTTTATGCTTTAAAGTTGCAGGAGCGAAACAAAAAGACAAAGCTCTCGTTGTGCGAACACCGCCGACCGGGGCGACTAGGTCGTCCTCTCGCGCTCTGCTCCCCTTCACCGAGAATCGTGCATGCGTGGAGTTGGTAGCGGGCAGTAAAAAATACCCCCCGTCTAACCTCCTCCAGCGTATGTGCTCCATAGAAAACTTACCTTGCAAGTGTACTGAAAACAAAACGGCTCCTCTCCGGTGGTGGATTCTGTGTGCGGTGATGATGGTGATGAGGCACAGAAGTTGGCGATTACGCGCATGTGAGGCGCATTTGCCGCGGGCGCAACACCGGACGAGCATAAGCAACAAATGATACAACCGATTTGTGATTTGATGTTGAAAACAAAAATAAAATTAGCCGTATAGAGAGTGTGCGTGTGTGCGCCCTCATACACCTCGTGTATAAAAATTGAGAACGTTAGCGAAACACGAAAAACAAAACATGCAGGTGATATATGTGCATGTAAAAAATAGAAGCATACAAAGTAGTAACAAAATAACATGGAAACAATGGGAAAAGGGATAGTTGGTAGGCGCAGTTGCGCGAAAAGGCGCAGAAGAAAAGAACACGTTACGAGTAATTGCTATCGTATTCTAGCGTTAAAGTGTACATAATAACCCTTATCTATTATATATATATATATATACATATGTATGTTACACAAACAAACAGTAAGCTAAGTCACATGTAAAAAAAGGAGAGATAAAAAAGGTTATTGTTTTGTAGCACAGATGCGTGTGTTGCGTATTTGGCTTGCGTACAACATATAACATAGGAGAGCGCATAACATTGGCCGAATGTGGACCGTGCTCTAAGCTAAGCCGCTCGGCTAATCCGGGGAAAGTGCTAACGCAGCGAAGAAGATCGCGCGCCCGAGGGGAAGGACCGAAAACAAAAAATAATGAATGGAAATAGAAATACCTCTAACTTTAGTTCAAAGTAAAAGTTACAACACATAAAGAAGCTTACTACAGCATGGAAAGTAACGTGCATACAAAAAAAACAGTAAACACCTTTGAACTTAATGAAACACCGCTACATGTAAAAAAAAAAAAACAAACAAAAAGGATTAGGAAATTGTTTTGCAAACAACAAACAACACAGCACTAACGCGTCAGTAAACGATATAACCCTACGGGCAAATAAACCTCTCAGCGCGGACACAGGAGCAGAACATAATCGAAACCAAAACATTGAAGAAAATCACAGTTTGCAGTGTGATTAGAACAACAGGAAGGCTAAAGCATGAAGATTACAATTTACAAAGCGCAAGCGCCTCTAGCACAGATACAAAGGCATACATAGAGAATCCATTTCTCCGCGGCATACCCATTAATCGGTTTCGGGATGTAACGACGAGGGATGAGGTGGCAATAGTGATCATCGGACCTCGGAAAAAAGTTACAAAAACATAACAACACACAGAAAGAGAGGAAAAAGATGACCAAATATTGTGAAAAAGAAGGCGATTGAAAGGAGCAACAAAACATCCTCTGAAAATACACACTTACCCCCCCAGGCAAACACACACACCGCTCAGCCCGGTCGGTGAAGAAACAAACGTTCGTGAACTGTGATAATTTCTACTATTTTTTCGATACCACGAACCCTTCCCGGTACCGTGGTGTGGTGTGCTGCGATAAGAAGCAGAGCAAGTAATACATGCATGCATCATTGTTTGTTTTTAATTCTATACCAACCAATTACGTAAAGGTGTGTGTGTGTTTGTGAATATCCTTTTTTACGGAAGTAACATCATCCCCTTCCCTGTGTTTGGCATTTGTTGGTGTTAGCTGGGCCACATTATCCCGCGGGCGCGCCCCGGCATGTGTTGTGCTTCTACAAGTATGCTTCACCGTGTTGTTGCTTTGTTTTTGTGTTGTGTGGAATTGGTTGAAAACGAATACAATCACACCAAACAGGATTAAATATGCTAAACAATAGATTGTTTGCCATTTTTTAAAGCCTTTCTCGCCTTCACTCGCGTTCGGCATTAGAGTGTGTGTGTGTCTGTGTCGATCGCTACGGACGGATAATGGATATTCGCGAAATTGTTTTGCTTGTTTCCCAAGAGGGCATCATGTTCATTGCTTGTTCCCGTTGAAATGTCATATGGATTGTTTTGGGGCATAAGGGGCACAATTTGCAAAAGCATCTGTAAAGCTTGCAAAGAACGTAACTCCGCTGAAAGAGGGAGCAAAGTTTGCGCAAAGTGATCCGTTATGTGTAAATACAAGATGCGTACAGAGATGAGTTGTGTAAAAGTTGTACAAGTTTTTACTCCGTCAGTTTTCTTTTTTTTATTGTTTAAGGTTAATGATCATCAGGACAAAACTAGGGAATCCGCTTCCTGGTGGCTCCTTTTTGTTCGTTATATTGCTCGGGTTTGGAATTGGCAAAGCTTAACATACTATAGGGTTAGGAAAGTTAAATCAAACAACAAAGAAAACAAAACCACTCACAGCAGCAACACGCTTATGCAAAGATACACACCTTTCTAAGCTCAATGTATATTCTTGTTCTTACTAAAGTCTGTGTGTCTGTGTGTGTGTGTATGCTGAACTTGCTCCATTTTACATTTTGTTATTTTATACTAATTTTTTTGTGTTGACACGGTTCACGTTTCTTGTTTCGGAGGTCCGTACAAATCCAATCCAGGTATTGATATTTTAGCAACAAGTCCCCAACAAACAGTCTGCATCTCTTACACTTCGTGATAATACCGGTAAATGTGCTTTGTGTTTATGTGTTCTGTTTCTTTTTGTTTCCACTGTTTTTTTTTATGTTGTAAATATTGTTTTATTTTGTTTTCATTTGTGATTGCACATTAATTGCTAGCAGCCCCCCGCGCGTGTACTACGCTTAGCAAGTCCAAAGTTTTAATTCAGTTTCATTCTGTTCAATATTCTTCATTCCTTGTTGCTGAATAACTTCATCATAACACACAAACACACTCACTCACTCTTACAGTTTATGTTTTTGCAAAGACACGCCCTATATACCGAAAGAAGTGCGCAGAGAGATCGATTAAAAAGCCAATCTGGATTATTACACAATTACGTTTACTATTGTCACTAGAGCTGTAATTATTATTATTATTATTATTATTATTATTATTATTATTATTGTCTTTATTACTATTAATAATATTATTTTCTATTGAAATAAACTGTAATAATTATGATTATTATTATTATTATTATTATTAATATTATTATTATTATTGCTATTCAATTATACGATTTACACGTTGAGGTTTAGTTTTACTATTATTTGTGTTTTATGAAAAGGATGAACGGGAATGAACGTTTTGTCCAAGAGTGATGGAACGAAGGCAGAGAGAGGGAAGTTCAGTTGTTGTGCGTTCTGAAGCGATAAGTTATTGAAAAGCAAAGAAATGATCGCAGAAAAAACAAAAACAAAAATACGGCAAATAAATTTAGCAATTTATGAAACAAACAAACTTAAAAGAAGTTAATAGCATTCGGAAATTTCATCAGAACAATGATATATCAAACATGCTAAATTGAAGTGGAAAGTAAAACAAAACCAAGTAAAATAAAACAACATGAACACAAAACTCAAGAAACAGTAATGCGCCTGGAGAAAACAGAGAAATGTCGAAGGAGAATATATTATTTGTTATTAATTATTGAAAAATAAAAACAAAAAATATTGTACTTTTTTCTTTCTTTTTTCTTTTGTTTTTATCACATTTGGTGATTGAATGAGTGTGGGGATCTTTCATCCTTTTTTTTACGTCCTGTTCTTTTCAATTCTTCTTTAATTTCCTTTCGCCTTATTGTAGTATAGCTTTGGTTCGTTATGATTGCAAATATTTTACAATTAATTGTATTGTATTTGTTTTTTCTTTAAAATAAAACTCACATTGATTAGTCAATTCATTTCTGCGCTTTAAAGGATGGCATGCACACACACAAACACACAGTATGACATAAAAGTGAAGTAAGCAAATGGAAAGTAAAGTAACAATGCGACATAAAATATCAGCTACACAAAACCCATAGTACATGAACAAAGTGCATTACTGTAATTTGAACTGAACGCGTACACGTTCTAATGGTATTAGTGTTAACCTTGACCGACCCCTCCCCGACGGTAACCTCAGAGTCGGCTGATTTGCACAGGAGCGCTGAACAGTACATCCAACATCGTTTGCTTTTCCTTTTGCTGCCTTCTGGAGACAAAACTCCGACACTCGGATCGTTTGCCGCAAAAGCCCCTGCGAAGCGCATTATTTAATGACTAATCATTGTAGTACGAATTTGCAGCAAAACAAGTAGCAATTGCTGGAACAAAAAAAAAACGAACCAAACTAAAACATACAAATACGTAAGCTTATGATAGCAGTACAGTACCAGTACATTTGGTGGTGGTGGTGGTGATGATGGTGGTTTCGAAGCTCGTGTCACGTGCAACACAACGGCAACATAACTAAACAACTACTTCACTCGTAACAGTACCGTTAGGAAATAGCGTATGAAGGTAGAGGGAACCAAATATTAACTATATATGTCGCTCGCTGGTCTCTTCTACGCCAAACCAGCATACATGCTCATAGCACTTTGTAAACAAATAAAGCATTCATCCGCGCATAACGAGGAGAAAAAAAACACCACACCATAGCAGTAAATGAAGATGAAATAGTGTCCGATTACCTCCGAACAGGCAGGGATCGTAAAAAATAAAACGTAATACAATACAAAACACTGCCCGTCGTTCCTTAGCCGGAGCTAAAAGTAAAGTAATCAACAGGCGAAACATGGCAAATGAAAACAAATAAAAAACTTTCATTGATGTTTCACTTTTTTTTAATTGCAAAACGATCCCACATCAATGCAAAATTTCATTGTCCATCAATCGGACTTATTTTGTTGTTGATTTTGATTATGTCAAGTGTTACAAGTGTAACATTCAATAGAAATTCTTGACAGAAAAAGGAACAGAACATGTGGCTTCAAAATCTAAAATGTCTCCGCGGAATACATGCTTAACGAAGCAGCAAAGTGTAAACTTTTCCAATACAGAGAAGAAAAAAAAAACTACAAATAAAACAATGTACAAACAATGTGCAAATCGGCATTACTGTCACCATTGTTATTTTCCTCGCTTTCAAAAAAGAAATATACAAACACGCTTATTGTTAAATGTAAAAACAGATCAAAAGTTAAGATGGAAAACAGTAACTGCAAATGCAACTTTTTCTCTCTCGAAGCGCACACACACAACCCCCAGGGCAGAAATAAACGGATAAAAGTAAAACAAAAGATAAAATAGATAAAACTTTTGAACAAATACAAAAAAGAGAAGAAACAGAAAGAAACAAAATAACAAACAAAAACAGACAAACAACTAACAAACAAAATGAAGAAAAAAAAAGTGAAAAGGAACAAAGGAGATGGACAAAACACTACAAAACTAACAAAACTCTATACAATTATATATATACATCTATTTACTCTAGTTACCAAATCAGTGTATAAAAAAAGCAAAGATGTATGTATGTATATTCAATGTTTCCTCTTCAACTTTTGTGTGACGGCACAAGCACAGCGAAAATAAAAACAACTCAACCTATTTATACTATTCTGGCTACGTGAATAGCGAGTATCTAGCAGGATCTATCGAAAAAACAAAGCGAGAAAGATGCAAAGAGTTGTAAAACTGGCTAATATATAATTACTACTATAGCCCACTGTTATAATCCTGTACCACCAATACCTGATACAGAGCAAAGCTTGTAGTGAGGGATTCGGATTATTTTTTAAAAATATTTCTGTTTTTATATGATTTGTTGCGTAATGGTTTATACCAGGGGTCTCCAAACTACGGCCCGCGGGCCGCATGCGGCCCTCAAGAGCTTATAATGCGGCCCACGATGACTTTGCCAGAGTTAATATAAAAATTACATTACTATGAATTTTTAAAATTAAAATGTATTTTTTACTTTTCTTAGACAAAAATCAAGCTTTAGTAACACGAAACTGTACAAGTATCGTTGGTATTTTATTATAAACACGAGATTTAAACGTTCACTCATCAGTTAAAGGTAGCGTCAAATGACCCTCAACATAGTTGTTTTTGAAGCAATGCGGCCCGGGAGCTGAAAAGTTTGGAGGCCCCTGGTTTATACCAACGAGACAGTACATTTTGATTAGTGTACATTGAAAGAAGGCAAGTCCTTTCGCGAATCACGAACCCCATCATCGCTTGAACTGTGTAGAAAGCACAACTTAATACAGGGGTTTTCGCCCGTCTTTTGTTTTTCACTACTTACATAGGTTTCATTGCTGCAATCACTAATGTTGATCTCATTTTGTCTCCTTTTTTAATTATCGTCTCTTCATTGTTTTATCTATTTTTTACTGTTTTACTTGCTTATTTTGTTGAAATTTTCCCATCATTTTTTCAAAAGTTTCTATAATTTTACAATGTATTGTCATTTTTAGTTAGCAATTTCAGATTTTCTTGCCTTTATTTAGGTTTCAATACATTTCTTATTTTATTTCATTTTTCTTAAAACTTCAAATTTGATGTCATTTTATTTATTGCATTCTATTAATAATTTCGGGTTTCCTTCGGGTTTCGGTAATATTATTATTATATTTTAAATTCTGAATTATAGGTAATATTATTTTAATTTTTGATACGTGTTTTATTAAACAAAATACTGTAACATAAAATTAGACGTATCAGATTTATTACAAGTTTCAGTAGAATTACAATCTTAGACAATTACAATCTTAAACAAACACACTTTAAAATCACTCCATCAAGCTGTAAACAAAATTCTCAACATAATCGTACTTGCTTAAATTAAGTATGTTGAGTGTTAACTTATATTTTAATGTTCTGTTTTTTTTAAAGAAATAATGTTAGTAAACACATGCTGATTAGTTGATGTAATCATTCAACATTTAATTAATGACTTGACGATATATCTGATCATAATGACATTGTATGAACAAGTTGGGATAATTTATTTTTTCGTTTTTTGTTGCAAATATTTGTTTGGTACTTGCTACAATGCTTCAACTAATTATATTTGACTATTTGAGTTGTCAAGAAAAACTATAGAAAACTACTTAAATTATAGTTTTGAAGCAGTTCTACAACAGGTTTGCGACGATTGCCACAAAACAATCTTGAAATGGAATCCTATGCAAACCATTATTATAAAAAAAACACATTTAAAAGGCAGAAAATACACTTGCTAAGGACCAACAATACGATTTTTGTACAGATGCAAAGGTGATGGATTTTTTTTTTATTTTTGATTTTCAATTGGTAAAATTTTTGTTCACACTTTTATTTTCACTCCTTGTTAAGGAAAGTGTCCTTATTTGCCATGCAGCGATTGAACCAAACATATAGAGAAAAGTAAAACTGAATGAAAACAACCGTTTCAAAATCAAAACATCTTTGGTGCAGCATATTTTGTACGATGTTGTCTATTCGAAAGGAAAACATAAAACGAATTATTACTCTAAAACTGCGACATTGTTCGTTGAAAAAATAGGAAAATTTGCCTGATTTTTGCTTTGCTCACAGTTAGCTGATCAACTAAGGGGTTCAATAGACTGCAACAACAACAGAAACATACGAACAAAGACTCCAAACTCGAAACGATCGTTTTTTTTTACCCAAAAACGCCCCCGGCGCTATGTTTGTATGGGGTGATGGTGTGTGATGGTGAACCATTTTTGACTGAACGGAGGGAAACATTTATATAAACAAAAAACAAAAAAAAACCATACCGAACGAGAACAACAAAAACGAATCAAGTGCAATTCACAAAACAAAACAAACAAACAAAAACAGAAAGCGAAATTAGGAAAGTATTAGATAAAATTCGACCGACGATTAAAGTTTGGTGTAGTAGCAAAATTAAGCAACACTTTGGTGTAGCGCTCGAAACATTCGTAGAACATTACCCTGGGACTGATACACGCGCTAGTGTTTGTGTGTACGCGATGTTGTGGTGGATTGAAAAAAAATGTAGCAATTTAAAGGACAATTCGGAAGAAAGACATTTAAAACTGTAACAGTTTTGTGGTCGATAAAGATGATACGAGTGTGTGTGTGTACGTATTTCGCAAAGTAATATTTGTAGAGCAAACGGAACAAAAAAAAACCGGAATGTTAGTTAAAATTTACATCAGCAGAAAGTTAGCATGCGTACGATAAACAGTAAAACGGTTTTTAAATTATTTTTAAATTTATTTAATTTCTAAAAATAATTGTAAATAGATGCTACTACCGGTAATGGCAGCGCGCGGGGGCAAGTGCAGTGTGAGAGAAGTGGGACATCGAAATTGCTGAAAACCCAACGGGGGGTGTACACGCTCGCTGGGGAGCGTTTTTTGATAGTTGTTTGTCTGTGTTTGTATGTGTATGTATGTGTGTAAATAGTACTTAAATCGAGCTACTCTTACAACTACTACTGGACTAGTACTTTCAAGCTGTAAAACATGAGATATAACCGTAATCAGAGTATACGAATGCATGTAAAATCATACACCACACCCTGTGCAAGGTGTGACAAAATGTAGGCAAAGGACCCCTTTCCTTCAACACCTCACTTTAAAACGGAGAATGAGAGAGAAAGAGAGATAAAACACAAGCGAACAAGCTAAGGCGATGATGGTGGGTACTGCAGCAGCAACAACAACAACAGGTGTGTCTTATTTAACAGTTTTGCCTTTGTTTTGTGCAAAAATAAATGAAGTAATTTTTCCTCCTTTTGCTGTTCCCACTACAATTGTGTACAAAATTAAAGCAAAAACAAGAAGGATCACTGACGATGGGACAAATTACTAAATGCTACAAAAAATAAAAAGGAGTAAAGGGAAAGAAACTCCCACTTAAACGCTGGGCTGCAGATGATGTTGATGTTAACAAATGAAACACTATATTTAAACAAGACGAGAATGGCATTATAAAACATGTAAAGTTACATTCCAAAGGAAAAGAAGCGAAAGAAAGTTGTTCCATAACAACAAAAAATTGAATCGAAATTTGAACGTGCGAGAAACACGTATTCAACTGACGGTGTAGCGCGTAAATGTAAGCGCGGTGTAAATGTAGAATGCCCCCAAAAAGAAAAAAAAAAAACAAATAGATTATTATATACACCCAGCCACACAAGCGCATAAAATGATACATTTATTCTAAAAAAAACAAAAATCATCTGATCGACATTTGCAAATTGCAAGCTCGTTCTGTGTGACTAGTGTGTCAGTAGGATACATTTCGCTGTAAACGGAATGGTTTAAAGAAAGATAAGGGGGAAAAATGATACAAAATGCAAAACAACAAAGTGCATAAGTGCAAAGCAGCAGCAGCAGCAGCAGTGATCACAATGAAAAGTGCAACTATATTAGGAGAGGTGTGTAAAGCTGTGAAGAAGATTATTACCACAGGTGATAGAGAGTAGAACAAACTGAATATTAAGAGACAAGAAAAACAAAATCTAAAAACAAAACTTGTAACTAGCTTTGACCGGACATAGTGTATATATGAAAAACAAAAATCTATATATATACATATATATATACATTTCATTTGAAGACTCACCAAATAAAAATAAATCGAAGTTGATATTGTCATATGCAGTGTTTTTAATTCATTTTTTTTTTGTAAAATCATTTTTTCGACGGGTTGTTGAATGGAGTGTTGAAAATCATGCTGAAGAAATTAAAAATTATTACAGGGTTTTTCAAGCCAGTTTCAAATGTAAACGTTGTTACTCACCGCGTACAAGATCTGATCTTTCATCAGTTTGATATTTCAGTTCCATCATCAAAATGTTTCATTTCTTCAGAATTATTTTTAACACTTCTCAAGCAGTTGATGTGTTGAAAATCATGCTGAAGAAATTAAACATTATTATGATGAAAATTGTTCAATCAATTTGGAAAAAAACATTTTACACACAGTTTTTTCACGGTGAATAACAATACAGATAGTCCCCGAGATACACGGTAGAAGATAACGCGGATTATGGATACGCGGTTTTCTATATTTGACAGTTCTTTGAGCAAATTGTACTGATTTGACAAATCAATTGCAAAATGCCAAATAATGTTCTTTTTCGATCGAATGTTAAAAATCCTTTCAAAAGTTTTAAAACGATTATATTCAGTCAGAATCATATCAAATATTTAATTAGGTTGCTAAAACCACCCCCTAATTGCATTATTGTACGAAAATTTGTGATTTTATATACTACACTATTTTAGCCGGTCTCGTCGTCAATCCGTACGACTCAAATAACATGCCTATTATGGGCTCAAGCCCCAAATGGACCGTGCCACCAGGCGTAGGACTGACTATCCTGCTATGGGGGGTAATCCATAAGTCACCAGAAGCCAAACTCACAAGTGGGTACAGGAAGGCCTTGACCGACAACGGTTGTTGAGTCAAAAGAAGAAGAAGAGACTATTTTAGCTTCGACTTATGCGGAAATTCGAGGTACGCGTTATTTTGCGGCCGTTTTCGGTCCCCAGATAACCGTGTATCTTGGGGACCACCTGTATTTACATTCCAAATAGACTTATAAAACCCTTTGTTAATTGACCCAATGATTTTCAAATCATTATGAAAAATCATTATTGTCGAATCATTATTGAAAAGCTTTTCATAATTTTAAGTGTAAAAAAAACATGCTCAAACATTTGCCGACCGCTGCAATGTATGGATATTTTTTCACAAGATCATCTTATGCTTTCAAAGTCGCCTGAGTACCTTATGACACTCTTTAAAGCCTGCATACAAAGAAATAAAGAATTTAAAAAAAACTCATGCCACATGCTGAGCATTTCCAATGTTTTTCTTTGGCCACTTGAACCGTAGATGCAATTATGCATGCTGATCACATCAGCACATGTAATTATTTTAAGAAGAGAGAACAAAATCCATCATACCAAAACGATTGATGAAACGTTTAGAATGTCAATGGAAATACATTTTCATATATCTCAAATCACTTAAATTTAAAACAATGCAATTCTGTGACATGATTGACGTTGACTCTTCACTTTCATTCATTCGCGTCTTTAACAATACAGGTGATATTTGACGACATTCACATAATCATAACATTGATTTGTATCGCACCAAAACTATCACTCTGTGTCAGAAAAGAGTTCAGAAAGTACTTTAATCGCATATCAGAATCGCTGGAAAACCCTGTAATTATGCGAAACTTGCGAATTGTTTGGAAAAAAATTTTTAAATATTCTTCTTCAACATCTGTACCTTATCGGGGAAAATTTTTTTTTATCACAAATACTTCAAAAATTGTTTTCCGTGGTCTAGACTCTACAGAATTGATGATGATTAAATTTCTTATGACATGGTTTCCCAAGAATATTTAACTTTTTCCCTCATTCGATCATACTCAATAGTTGGTTGATAGTTCCTTTACATCCACTGTCAATGATGATTCCGCTTTCACCGAGCTCTCTGTCTCTCTCTCTCTCTCTCTCTCTCTCTCTCTCTCTCTCTCTCTCTCTCTCTCTCTCTCTCTCTCTCTCTCTCTCTCATACACTGTTTCCATAATAACCTTCACAGAAAACTGTTTCCATAATAACCCTTACATCCAATACAGCACGAGGCTAATGATATATTAAAAATCAAGTTGTTTGATGTGGATAAACGTGTCACATTAAAAACTCAAAGTCAATAATTTTCAGGCAATGTTTTGATATCGTATGTTTACTGTCATTTTTTGACATAAATGCCAGTGGTTCTAGTTTTTATTATGCTAAAAAAAATTAAATAATATTGAAGAACTACAAAACATTACAATGCAGTGCTGTTTGCGCTTAAATCTATGCATTTGTTTGACAAATAAACTAACTTTATATTGAAAGAAAGAAAAAGTTGGAAGGTTCGTGTCCTGTTTGCGTTGATGTCTAATCGGTAATGAATAATTGTTATTGGCCTGTTGGGCTACATTTTATTCCGCAATTCATTAAATAACACAATTAATTCAATGCAGTTACTCAATCTTCACTCTTTAAGCTTCCGCCGCCAAGTGTCTCAGGCATGTTTTATTGGTGGCTTATTACTTTCTGATACTGATGCTCCTGATTTACTCTCGTCCATCTCGTTGTATGTTCCCTCTCGTTCCCTTCGTCCTCGTGATCCTCTGTCAATTGAAACACGTCATACTCTCTATACTTTCAATGATCCTATTCTATCCTGTTTCAGGTTGTTTAACCACTTTTACTATCTCTTTGATTTCGACTCCTCTCTCAACTCTTTCCGTAACCGTATTTTTTCTTCTAATTCTCTTTAATTATTCTTCTAAGTTTCTTTAAGTTTTGATAGTCTCTACGCTCTACCTTTGTTTTTTTTTTCTTTAATTTTTTTGCTAGGTCTAGACTAGTTTAGTTAGGCTTAGTTTTTCATGAATTATTTTGTTTATTTGTTAGGGTTTATTTAGTTTTAAGTCTGCCTTATTTAGCCTTGATGGCGGATATTGTATTAATAAATGAAATGAAATGAAATGAAATGAAATTGCTTTTAAGCTGTGTGGATGATGTATTGCAATAGTTTAATGCTGATGTAAACATTAATATTCCAAAGACTTGGCGACGAGATTTTTTAAAGTTTCCTGTTCTATGCTTACTATCAACGGCAAAAAAACTGCAAGTAACATACAGCCCTTTTGCATTTGTTATCTATTTATACTTATTCAGCTTAAATAATCAAAACAAAACACCTGTGCCTTTCCTCGAAAAGTAGTGAATGATATTCACAACAAATAAATGCTATATTAGGATTGTTCAAACGTGTCCCTGAAAAAGCTTATCTAACCTTATTTTCTTTGGTTAAGCGATTTAACTGTTCACTAAGTTTTTGGAAGCAATGCGTCACGCATGACGTAACTTCTTCCAGGTGGTGTTAGATTTGGAATCAGTGCGATATCTAACCTGTACATAACTGTACCTCCCTTTCCGAACCAAGCAGAGTGGCGCAGTGGAAGCGTGCTGGGCCCATAACCCAGAGGTCCGTAGATCGAAACTACGTTCTGCTATGCTTAAACGATTCTTTTTTACTCTGCTCCTGTCTCTTCCAACACCTTGGTTTGTGTTTGCAATTCAATGAAATAAAGTAAATCGATAAAAAATCCTGCGAGAGAAAGAGTATGGGGTGGGTTGAATAATTAAAAAGAATGTTGTAAAATAGCATGGCTTTGTTTCATTTTTTGCATGGTTTTATTAAGAACAGTATCGCACCTCGTGCCTGTTGGACGAATGTACATTTTTACATTAAAGAATAGCTCACTTAATTGATAATAGAACGTAACATACACGATCAATAAATGTGGAACGGGAAACCCACAATTACATGCAGTGCAATAAGAGACAAACGATTTAAAAATACAGAAAACGAAACATCGCGGGACAACTTAAAAATAATTAGAAACGACTACAAATTTTTGAGAAGACACTAAAACATCATTAAAAAAAAAACTTGTATCATTAAAACCAAGGACTGTTTAGGAACGAGGTCAAGTATTAGCCAAAATCGGTTTGGCCATCTTGGATGCCTTTTGACAGCAAAAAGCCCTGGAAAACTCATTAAACCCTAAAATCTTTATTATTAAAAGAGACATCAATACATTTGGTGAAAGATTCAATTACCAACTTACAATTTTCTTGTGATCACCAGACCGATTTATCATTTTTATCACAATTAAAATTTGAATCGACAAGGGCTTATAGATGTCCAACTGCCTGTAACAAACTTTTGGCTACTTGTCAAATCGTTCTACATTACTTAACCTTGTTCCTACACAGTCCTTGATTAAAACGATTTTAACAAACTATAGCATATCTACTATACACAATTTATTATAATACACACTATCAGCTATAGACACATTGTAACACACTTTGGAAAGCCAAACCACACCATTGTAACACATTCATTATAACACATTCAGCAAATCAGATCATACCATAGCAACGCAACCGGAAGAGTTCAGGCCGTCCATTCAAACAAATAACAGATGTGACACATATCAAAAACAACCGAAACGCACAACATAAGCAGGAACAGTATGTAACCCAAAGCAGGAACAGTATATGCATTACACCCAAAACAGGAACTTAGTGACAAGAAGCATCGTTCTTGTCAACAAAAGACAAACGTAACTAGCTGAGTGAAAACAATAACTTTCCAACATAAAACCCGGAACCAAATGTGTGAAACTCTTAACTTCATTTGAGTATAAATAAAACCAATTCCAACCGTGGCAAGTCAGATTCGTTCGGACTGTCAGGATAGGACTCTGCCCATCCTACATCTATCGACTTCTCATTTAAAGAGTTTAGTTATGTCCCCCTACCCAAGGTAAGGCCTATAAACTCCAACGTTACCAGTAAGGGAAACCTCCTAAAGGTTTCTATGATCGCCTGGACGATCAAGTGTTGAAAAGTCCGCTCGATCGATGTTTTAATCCACCTCGGCTCATGTCAGTAAAAACTGACCTACCGCGACGGTACTCAAGTACAGTTGTACGATCATCGCATTACATGGCGACCGTAGCTATATTCCGAACTCATTACATGGCGACCGTGACTATCGTCCGAACTCATTACAAAACTACTGAAAAACTAACATTTCTGTAAATATTATTTATTCATGGTTTTAACTAAACTGGTTGATAAATAATCTACGATAGTTTTAGCAGAGGAAAATGCTTTATGCTTATGCTTTCTTGCACCTACTCATCATTCGGGTCGACCCGAACTCGTTGCACCTGCGGGTCGAATTCGATTCCTACTCTAACCTAGCGCACCCGTTGCACCGACGAGTCGGAATCGATTCCGACTGGTTCGCTCCGGGTCGGATCGTGAAGTGAATCGTATGATCCACTATACTGTACAGTAGTGATGGGAAAAATGAATCTCTGAAGGGATTCGAATCTACGAATCCCAATCCTGGTTTGCGATTCGAATCTTTAAATCCCAATGCCAATCCCAATGTGGTATAGCGTTTTATTCTAATTTGCTGTGGGGGGGGGGGGGGAGTGGATAATTGTTAAACCTGGAATAAGAGGTCATTCTGTTTTACTCCTAATTATTTAACATTTCAGTACTTAACATCATAATTAGTACAGGTAGTCCCCGAGATACGCGGACCTTTATTCAATATCAAATCAAATAATTTAGTTGGTGACTATAACTTCTCATTAAATGCAACATTACACGAACATTTACTATATTTTGACTGAAAACTGTGTGACCTCGGAAATTAGAGATACGTGATTTCTCTCGACCCCCAGCATATATAGCGTATTTCGGGGACATCCTGTACTAATTTCAATCCCAATCCCAATAGCAATCTCAATCAGAATCCGAATAGCAATCTGAATCCCGGTCTGAATCGCAATCCCAATCAAAATCCTATTAAGAATCCCAATCCCGAAACGAATCCCGTTTGAATCGCAAACGATACCCAATCCCAACAGAATCGTAAACGAATCCCAATCCCAATCGCATCGCAATCAAATCCCAATCGCAATGAAATCGATTAGAGACTTAAATCCTACAAACAAGATCCAACTCCGATTGAATCTTTCTAAGGATTGAATCTTCCAATCTTCCGAATCCTGAATCTCCCAACACTACTATACAGCAAAGAATCCTCCTGAGAAACGCAATTCGATCCAATGGGTAATTTGTTATCCGATTGTATATATTGGAATACAGTGGAACCTCTCATACCGAGTACCCCTTTATAACAAGTTTTTCGCATAGCGGGTAGTCTAAATGCTCTACAAATACCTCTCTTAACGAGTAAAATCTCACATAGCAAACAAATGGATTTTTGTTAACAATAAGAATTTGTTATAATTTCGAGAGTTTGGCTTCAGCCGTCGAAGTGTATTTGAGTGTGTAGTGTTCTCCCTAATAAGCGTGTGTTTCAGAAGTGTTTGGTGTATTGCATGCATTCTTGATATACTTGCTCGTGAAGGCTCGAAAATCTCGATACTGAGTATTGATCGAAGCATTACTGTTGTCACTTGGTGGTGTATGGTTGTGATACATATAATCCCTATATAAATGCACTTTTCTTGACCAATGGTTTCACTTTTCATACAAAAGAGTCTTCCGCATAACGAGTTTTTTGCATAAACAGTGAGTCATTGGAACTCGTTATGACGGGTTCCATTGTATACTAGAATATATTTGCTAGCTTCAATCTGTTGGCAAGCTTCGTTCGTGATCGAGCCAAATGTATCGATCGTTTTTCACAGATTTGTAAATCGCTTTATTTAAGTCGTCGTCGCAGCATCTTTTTAAACAAATAATACAAAAACTTTCGCTCCATAAATTGAGAGTTATTTCTCAAAATTTCGAGAAACACCTAAAATTCCGTGGAAAAATGTAATTGTGAAAAGGTCGTGTGTACCATAAAATTAGTAGGCCACTATGCATATTATACAATCAAACTAGAAAGCGATCTACCATTCAATTCCAGTTGTAATTAGTCGGAAGAGTATTTTACGTGCGAAATTCTAGATCTAATCTAACTTCATTTTCTAATCTAGATCTAATCTAACTTCATTTTTAGATCTAACTTCATTTTCTTAGGTGGAATCTTCGCCATCGGTTTGGCAGTGGTGTGGAAACACATATCTTAGCTTGATGGATAAAAAGCTGAGGAGTAGGATATAAAAAAAAAACATTTATGTTGGATAGGAAACAATTTTCATTTTTTTATTAGTATATTTATCAAACCTGACGAAACCCTCTTGGTCACGTTCAAGGAGAAGATGCTCTTAAGGATTTTTTTCACCATATGTGTGGAAGAACAATGGAAGAGCCGATATAACCGACAAGTTGTACGCGATGTACCTCAATCTAAACAAATCATGGGCCTGTTCGTGAACGAAAGTAGACATATTAAACATATAAACATAAGTGACTCAGTGCAACCTCTCCAATAAGTGTAAAAACATAAACGATCCTGTTCCGAACTCACTGCTCCAACGGGTAGGAGTCGCTTATACTTTCTTACACCTAGTAATCCTACGGGTCTTCTGAATCTTCGTTGCAGTTGTAGTTTTCTTGAAAATGATCTCCTGGTTATGCCAACAGAACGTGCTCAACATAAGGGTAGACCAGGGGTTGGCAAACTTTTGGACTGTAGAGTTCTACGTCAAGAGCCAATTAGATAAGTCAATGGTTTTCCTTTTTGAAGTTCTATTAAATATATGAAGGGCAAAGAGCTGCCATATAGATAACAAAGACCCGCATGCGCTGCACTTTTCCGATCGCTGGGATAGACAAATGATAAGGATAACCAGTAAAGGACTCATTTTGTTGGTTTCTCATATCTTAGCTTGAACCATAAAGCCTAAATACCTATTACAAACCTAAAATTCCTTTTTTCATTCTTTATAAAATCAGATCATTTTTTTTTCTAAACGTGAATGTTTCAGCTCAATGGAGTGATAAAACATCTCAAATAATCAAACAGTGATAAATTAATTATTTTGATTTACTGTTATTTTTTTCTATTTCAGTTATCCACTGTTATATTAACTGGTCATACAGCATTGGACTACATTGCAATTTTGCTAACCGATCAACTGAATTATCTACTCCGTTATCGTCTTTCTTTGGCGAAATACAGGCGTAATGCATACAGTGGCATATTCTCATAAACAATCCAACTAGAAAGCGATCAACCATAGAATTCCAATTGTACTTTTGCCTGAAGAGCATTTTATGGGCCACGCGATTAGCAAAAGCCTGCTTTGTTTTCCAATTAGGGTACCTGTTGTACCAACTCCAGCTTACTAAACTACGCTGCGTTTACCATGCGCAGCATTAAAGAACTTTCGTTTCTCACCTTCGAATGAATTTCAGTCGGCACAGGACTAATTTTTATTCATATTTTTTGTTATTTCTTTCACCATACTTACCACCAACATCAAACCAAAAAAAAAACACACACACAATGGGGATATTTTAATGCACTGTTTTAAAACGTTCCAAATGGCATACGCTCTTTGCGATTAAGCATTTTATTCTAGGACATGAAAAAACGGGGGCCGCCTCCAGGACGAAATTCGAGCAACATTCATACTCACAAGCATACTCACGCACACAAAGCACACACTGCAGTGTAGCTAGAATTTCTTATCTGTTTAAAGCCAAGATTCGCTCCTATTTGCATTTCCTGAGTGTGGTGTTCCTATTGCGCTAACATTGCGTGCGTGTGTCACACGCTGTAGGAGAGGAATTGTTGTTTTTTCTTTGCTTCCTTGCTATTTCTTTCATACGCTTGTATGCATGTGTGTGTGCATGTGTGCGTGCGTACTTGTGACTGTTGCTATACTGTGCTACAGGGAATATCAACTATTTCGTTTCATTTTTCTGCTCTTTTCTGCTGTCAACTGTCACACTGAGGTGAGCTAGCTTTTTCATATCTCCACTGTACTCTCCTATTCGGTGTGGCTTATAGAGCAACGCAATTGTTTCCTTTGTTTTGTTTTTTCTTCAATTTAGCTAGATAGTTTCATTAAAAGCACAAATAATTAAATAATTCAACATCATGCGCTGTATGCTTCTTCTTTTTTCAATCATTTTTCCAAACCCAGTGAACGTTTTCATTTTCATCATTAAGCACTAAATTTCTTCCTGAACAATCGAAGCTTATTTGAACATATGAAGAAGCATCTATCCCCTCCCCCAAAGCATTTAACGTAATTGAGAATGTGTTTTGTGTTTGCATGTAGGTATGTATGCGCCTATGTATGCGGGTGTCCTCTCACGTTTTTTTTTTTTTTTTCACGAGTTCAGTTCATTGGAGGAATCGTTTGTGTTGTTCGTTTTGTATGTTTAGAATGTTTTTATTTATTTTTAAATAACATTATTACATAAAATGCAAATAAAAAATGTATAATTTTGGTCATAGGGAAGTGTTTCGCAGCACAATAATATTTAAAAACAAAAACATGACTAAACAGTGACGAAGGGGGCGAGCAGTGAAGCGCAAAACATGTACAACAACAAAAACCAACCTAAAAACAAGCATGCATGCATCATTATTATTAACAACTAGTTCTTTTATGTTTTTGTTTTGCATCCTAAGGAACTGATTGATGAACATTTCGTTTGTTTTTTTTTAATAAAGCCAAAACCAAGTACTGCAACGGATCAGTGGCGAGAGGTGGTAATAAAAAGCAGCCAAACAAATAACAACGCTCTATCACTGCACTGACAAAACCATGGGAAGAGTGTGCAGGAGCAGCAGCAGCAAGCTTTAATAGTAGAACAGTGGGGACATTAAACAAGGAACAGCTAAAAAACAAAAAAAAAACAAACAAAAAAAGGAATTCGAGATATTTGTTGTGGTTTTGTATTGTATATTGAATCAACTCCAAAGATATCGTGATGTTGTTTGCTCTCCCTCTACTACTGCTCAGGGACGTTTGGCGTACTTAAAGATTGGCGTAAGCTTAAAGATAACTTTTGAGGAAGAAGAAGCACAGTGCTTGGCTAGAGAGATCCCTTAAACAAAAAGGGCAATGAAAGCTCTACCCCCCCCCCCCTCCCCTCTATTGTTTCTCATCACTGGCGAGGGGTTTTGGCTCAAAAGTAAATGCAACACTCCATTCTCCCACCCGCGCTTAATTTTAGAGTGATCGTTTTTTCTGTTTTCCTTTTTCTTCCTCCAAGCATTGGTTCCTTGCATTTTCAGTTCCGTTTCACACGCGCTCTGTCTCTCTCCTTCTGCGTATTCGTTTACACCCCCCTCCCCCCCCCCCCCTTTACTCTTTGCCCCTTCTTACGAGTTCTAAAAGATTTAACGGTTGCTTCAAATTTGGGAAATCATCCAGTCTATTCTGTTTACGGGTTTTTTCTTTCATTATATTCCTATCCTATTGTATGCTACCCTCAGTACGCGCGCTCCACTCGTACTCCACTCAATCCCACCTCAATCACACTCGTAACTCGTACATACAAACACGGACACGCACTCGAACCGTTCCTAATTAAGCGCTGCACCTTACTATTACTATCTATCTCCTTCGCTCTCTCTCCTTCTCTGCTGGCTAGTCTTTTCGTCTTTCGTCTCAGAAATGGCCACCGTTTTCGAAGCGGAATATACATATACGCGTAACATATACCATAGCGTAGGAAGGATGTGCTTACACTTGTAGGGAGAAGGGATTGTATAATTGTGTATGCTGTGGTGGTGGTGGTGGTAGTATATTTATCTAAACTGCACAAGAACGACGTTGTTGGGTTGTTGTTCTATTTCCTTTTTTTCCTCTTTTAATCAGGCTGATGATTTGCATCCTTAGTCTTTCGCTTATTACACACACCCACAACACAGCATTATTACACGCCCAGTCTTTACAACAACCAAAAACTATCTCTTTCTCTCTCACACACACATTTGACAATGATCAACAGTCTTTAACGATTCCTTCAAACTTCCTTTGCCCACTGTCCTCAAACCAACCACTTCTCTCCTTGCCGTCTTTTCCCAATGGGACTATCTATCTTCACTGGGTTTCATTTTTCCAATTGGACACGCTTACTCTTCGCCCTCTGAGTAAAAATAAAAAATAACTCCCAACCAACTCCTGAGACTGTACTGTTATTGCCTGGTGATTAGTGATTACAGTGAATGATGAAATTACTACACATAAAATGATGCATTATTTTGTTACCGCTTTTATAAATTAACCTTCCCCAGTTTGGATGGGTTATTGGGACCCTCCCCATCCCTACCTCCCTCCCTCTCTCCCCATTACTAAACCTGAGACAGTCTTGTTTTGTTTGCTTCTTCTTCTTCTTCTTCTTGCTGCCGCCACCTTCCCATGCCGTTGGTGGGTGCGGCGAGCGGGGGCTATACAACGAAAGTATCCCCTTATATACGTTTATATATGTATGTACGGTACGACTAAAGATGAGTTTGTAGTTCAAACACTGGATGTATGGATGTGTGTGTGTGGGTGTGTGAGTGTATATAGGTTGTGTATGTGAATTCACAGTTTCTTCTTAGCCTATTCGCGTGAGGTTATTGGTTGCTGACTTATAACTACGGCTCTCACACCGATCCGGGTCGGTTGGCGATTTTGCGACAAACTACAATATAAATAGTACTACTACTACTACTACTACTACCACTACTCGAACTACTACTGCTAACCATCTCAATGAGTGCCGCACTACGAGGACTTGTTTGCGTACTGAATGACGGAGCTCATCCGTATGACGGACGGTGCTGACGTTTGTTGCGGTTGTTGTGGTGGTGCTGCCGGTGCTTGCAGTGTTGGCGATGGTTGCCGCTGGCATGCAGACACGTGCTGCAGCACTTCCAGCTTCATAGAGCGTTCATCCTCTGGTCGTTGCTGCTGCTGATAATGCAGCTGCCGTACCTGCTGCTGCTGCTGATGAGGATGGAACAGCTGTTGATGACCGGAATGAGCATCGAGAGGAGGTTGTTGTTGCTGATGGTGCTGCGGCGTCGGCTGCTGCTGCTGCACTACCGAAACACCATAATGCTGGGGTGCAGTAACCTCTAGCGACGCCATCTTTGGACTGGCGGACACCGTATGCTGGGTGTCCTTGAAGTAGAGCTTTCGCTTGCGCGGCGGCAGCGTGTTGTTGTCCCGATCGGCCATTAATACTGAATCGGATTCCGGCGAGGAGGAACGATCGGGGGACTCCGGCGAGGAGCGGGGCGGTGTGAGAAGGTTCTCCGTGCCCGCAATGGCCGCCTCCACCTGCCGGACAATGTCACTGGATGAGCTATAATGAAGCGAAAGTAGAATTAGAATTTTATTTTGTTTGGGGGCAATACATCAATCTCCTGGGAAAACCACTTACCGGAACTCGGTAATCTGCGATGCCGGTGCAAAGTATCCGTGGTGCTTCATGATCGCCATCGGCTCGTACACAAACTGTCCCGCACTGGGCCCGGATGGTGCACTGGACCCGGCCGGTTCGAGCAGCGTGGAGGAAGTACCCCCGGACGGTGTCATCGACAGAACGGAGGACGTTGAAGAGGACGATGAGGATGACGACGAACCCGAGGACGGCGGTGGAGTGTTGCGCGTGATCGACAGGGCCGACGGTTGCACAGGGGAGATCGAGCGCTGCTGCTTCAGCTCCGGACAGTACTTCACCTCCGTGCAGCCATTCTCCACCGCCGCCGCAATGGAGGCCGCAGCAAGCAGTGCCGGGGCGACACCGCCACCATAGGCGCGCTGTAACGATTGATCGAACGACGACGGTCCCATACTCTCATAGCGTGGCATTTGTTTGCGATCACCATCGTCCGTCGTTTCGTCTTCTTCTTCATCGTTCTCCTCCTCGTCCTCCTCCTCCTCCTCGTCGGCACCCACCTGCTGACCTGCTTCTTTCGCTCCCACAGCGAAGGATGGAGAAGACGAACCCGATTTCCTAATCGCAAAGTGACCCGAAGGTTCGTCGCTTGACGGACCGCCGCTCTGCTCCGTTCCCTCGGTGTGGCTCATGCTGGACGAATAGTCGAAGGAGCTGCTGCTGTTGCTATTGCTACCGCTACCACCACCCTCCAGCGCTGACGACGACAACTTGATCGAACCTTCCGTGCCCGAGGTGGACACGTCCTCCAGCTTACAGGCGCCTCCAGCATCCGATGCCGCCGCCGCCGCCGCTGCCTCCTCATCGTCTGGCAGCTCGTTCGCGTGCCCCTTGATGTGGGCCTCCATCTCCTTCTTGCTCTTGAACGTTTCGTCGCAGATCGTGCACTTGTAGCACTTGGCCCCGTAATGCTGCACGCGGTGCAGCTTCAGCACGTGGTTGTAGCCGAAGTCCCGGAAGCAGATATCACAATGGTATGGCTTTTCGCCCGTGTGCGTCCGGGAGTGCACCTTCAGCTGCTTGCTGCACGTAAAACCCTTGCCGCAACCCTCCACCGGGCATTTGTATGGCTTCTCACCTGTAAGCAAGCGGACGAGCGGGAAAAGCAAACACGATCAGTACACGCAGCCATTTTTTTATCTTGCTGGTACGCAGCGCAGTACGCAGCCAACCAGCTACACACAAAGCACCAAGCGTCTCCATAGCAACCGACAAGCTACTAGGCGTCTCCATCGCAAATGAAAACGACCAGGCGTCTCCATCAATAATTTCTTTAGCGGTTTACTACATTTAAATAAATAAAAAAAAATCTTAACTTACCGGTATGTGTTCGCATGTGTATGACGAGCTGGCCGGACTGGATGAACGTTTTCCCGCACACGTTGCATTTGTGGGGCCGCTCGCCCGTATGGATGCGCATGTGCCGGTGCAGCTTGCCGCTGTGCTCGAACGCTCGGCCACAGATCTCACACTTGTACGGACGCTCCTTCGTGTGGATCCGCCGGTGCACCTGCAGATTCTCCTTCACGCTGAACATCTTATGGCAGAACTCGCACTCGAACGGCCGCTCGCCGGTGTGTGTGCGGTAGTGCCGCACCAACCGTGCCGGCACCGCGAACGTCTTCTTGCACACGTCGCACTGGTACGGGTCGGGCTGTGGGCCGGCCGGCGAGCCGGTACCACCACCACTGCCCCCACTCGCAGTAATGGTAGTTTCTCCCAGCTTGGCAGCGGCGGTGAGCTTTTCGCTCGCCTGCTGCTGTTTGGCATGAGATTTCATATGGCTGGTGTGGGCGCTCTTGCTACCGAAGCTAATGTTGCACTGGTCGCAGCGAAATTTGGAACCGACTGGCGTAGCACTGGCGCCGCCACCGCCGCTCTGCACCGGGTGGTACGTGGACTGTTCCGGTGAGGAGGAGGCGCCCCTGTCTCCCGCCGGTGAGATCGGACCGGTGTAGGTGCCGGGCAGTGCGGAGCCACCCAAGCTCACGAGCTGACCCGCCGCCGGTGGATTCAACACAATCGTCAGCTGGCCGTTAGTGGAACTACTGCCGCTACTACTACTGCTGCTGCTACTACAGCTCTGCGGTCCGTTGCTGATCGTAAGCCCGTTCGTGAGGCTGATCGTGTGATGTTGGGGCTGCTGCTGCTGATAAGGGTGGGAGACGCCGAGGCGAGACGGTTGCCCTGCCACCACGTACTGTTCGGTACTGTTTGCATCGTTGTAGCTTAACTGTAGTATCGTACCGTCTGGACCGTGTTGTTGTTGTTGTTGTTGCTGCTGTTGCTGCTGCTGTTGTTGCGTCATAAGCAACGGAAGGCCAGAATAATACACCATTTTGCATAAATCTGAAAGGAAGGTAGACGAAAACAAGTGATAAGTAAGTTTTTTCATTAACATTGTTTTTTTATTGTTGTACTAAAAGTCGCGTATGTCTTCTATATTGATAAATGATTTCAATTTGAAACATCAGATAAACTGTTTATTTACATTTCAATGCATTAACTACAATTTTAAGGCCGGGGTATATTGTCCGTACTCGCTAGCGTAATTTCGATTGTCACTAGCGCATCGGGCGGCGGCTGGTCAAAGCATTTTGTCAAACAATTTGGAGCCGCTTCAGAAAATAGGTTATTTCTCCATGTTTTTTATTTAAACTGAACTGGCAAATGCTGTGTAATTGATAGATAAATATGTTGTGCAAATTTTGAGGCCATTTTCACTTAAAAAAAACGGTGAAATAACTACTTAAATTTGAGATCCAGCACGATCATTACCTCGATGACCAAAGAAACCTTCCACCAGCCGCCACCAGTTGCGCTAGTGACAATCGAAATTACACTAGCGAGTACGAGCAATGTATCCCAGCCTTTATGATGCAAATGCACCATTTGACAACTGTTGAAAAACATCTTGAAGGAGGTAAATAATGATGTGCACATTCGAAAGTGATTTGGAAAACCCTGTTAGATCTCTAATAAAGATCCTTAAAATACTTCACCCTCTATTTGTAGACCTTAGATACTCCATTATTCTTCTTCTTCTTCGTCTTTGGCTCAACAACCGGTGTCGGTCAAGGCCTGCCTGTACCCACTTGTGGGCTTGGCTTTCAGTGACTAATTGTTTCCCCCCGTAGCAGGATAGTCAGTCCTACGTATGACGGCGCGGTCTATTTGGGGATTGAACCCATGACGGGCATGTTGTTAAGTCGTACGAGCTGACGACTGTACTACGAGACCAGCTGCAGATACTCCATTGCGTAAATCATTTATTGCGATATGTTGATTTGGTTGGGCAAAATTTCATGTTGTGTATATTTCCATAAACACATCAACCGTTTGTAAGTTTGTAAGTAATACTTAACAGTGCATGGAACCTTTATTCTATCAAGTGAAAATGGAAATAAAAGAGAACATATGTTAACCTCCTACGAAACGGTCCTCCTAAGCACTGTTAATTGTATTATATTGCTGCATTTCATTAGCAAGCAATAATAGACAATCATATTTATTGACAGCTTTGATTGTCTACTCCTCATTAAATAAAAGAAAGTGCAAGTGATAAGTTCCACATTTGTCAACTCGACACTGCTCAAATCACTTGCGCGTTATCATTTGTTGTATTATGATTAAATAAATAATAATAATTATTAATTAGCAATAAAGTCTTGATTCTTCTGAATTGGAAAAAATAAACATCACAAGAAAGTATTTTTGTTTATTTAACTGTGCTGTAACTGCTCCAATTAATTATTGTCGTCTGTACCGTCAGCGTGCCTCAGACAGTCGAAACTTTTTGCAACGAAAAACGGACTCACACGATCGTCTCGAACGTTGCGATTGCCTTATCGTGTTTGTGTATGTGGCCGCCGCTCGTTGTACAAAACATGTGTTTCTTTGGCATGTGCGAAATTCGCCCAGAAACTGCCCAGACCTACCACCATCGTCGGTGCGGGACTAGTATCAATCTCATCCAATCAATTAGCAAGCACAAATTACGCACACGCAACAAGCCGCTCCACTGCGCCGCCGTCTTGCTCCAGTAATGTCCCTTCCGTGGAATGTGCAAAAATATCGCAAAATTGTACAAAAACTTCACTTCTACCCATGTTTTGTAGTCTGCTTCTTTTTTTTTTTTCGTCGGATGGACCGTCAAATTTGGCTATCATGAAGAGAATATCTTATCACCAAACAAAAAAAAAGCAGGAAAACACTAACGTCTAGCCATAATAAATAAAATCCCGGCGACAGAATAACAACACGCACGCGCGTGCTCTCTGCGTTATGGCACAATTCAAAGACGGTCAAGCGTGGGCATGGTCTTCGGGTGAGGGCACGGGTGTGAAGCTTCAGCAGCAGCAGCAGCAGCAGCACCACACTCTAACAAAGGTCGTTCCGCTCGGGCGCAATCACCGCATCCCCCGGAAAAGAAGGCCCCCGGAATGACGATCATTCGAACGACCGACCCCGTCGCCCCGCTTGTAAGCGATTAAGCGGTGGGCGCAGTTGGGGAAGAAGCTGATCGACATCCAGCCGCGATCGTGCATCGTTAGCGGCACGTGGATCCGAACACGGACGGTTACGAATTAATATTGATATATTTGTTATTCTGTTTTTTTTTTTTTTGTTTTTGTTTTTGCTCTGTTCTTGCCTGCATACTTAACACAATCTGGGACTGGCAGGGAAAAATGAAAGCACAAACACCACATCAACATTATCAAGCAACAGCAGCGCGTGTGCGCGGTGGTTGGTTGGCGTGGTTCGCGCCTTTCGCAAGACTCTTCACCACTCTGTGTCCGTTGTCTCATCCGCTGTCAATCATCCGATCTCGATCGTCCACTCTGCAGCCTCAACAGCAGCCCAAGCACCCCGAACAATGGCAAAGTTCTCGCCAATCCCGGAGGTAAGGTTAGTGTTTGGTAATCTCTGTGTGGTGTTCTGTTTTTTTTTTAAATTATGCTTCTTCTTCTGTTTTTTAAATTACGCTTTTATAAGGTCATAATCGGTAATTTCTAATCATCTCTGTTTTCTTTTTGACCCCGCGTAACATTTGTACATGTCATCGGACTTAAAGTGACTTCGCAACTGCTTATCGGCCATCGTGGTGACGACTCTTCCTTTATTGGGTTTCTTTCTTTTTTTGGGGTTATTAATCATACTTGCAATCAAGCGTTTTGACGATGATGATGAGGCCTATATACAATGCTGTCCCCGATCGGAAATCTGGCTTCAGTTCGTGCATGCCAAATGACAAGGAGGAAATGACAATGAGATTCGTTGTATATGTTCACAACGGTTCAACTGGGTTCAATATAAACATTCAACAACAAAAAATGAAGATTTGAAATTTGAGCTAAAAAAACAGCACCATTCTATGCATATAAAGGAGCTGCTTGTTCTCGATCCGGAAGTAACAAAGTATCACATTACAATATGTTATCACCATCGCTAGTAGCCTTTGCAAGGTGCACCCCAGGCGCATACGCATTGGATGACAAAATTGGGTCTCCAAACATCGTGATCGTTATAGCTTAATCCCTCCTCCCCTTTCTGCGGTGTGGATTCGCTTTGTCTGCTCTGACATCTAACCTTGCCGGCGCTATCTACGGCGGCACACGACACCCCAGAGTGTGCGACAACGAGTACGAAGGATAAGCTAAGTGAGTGGAGAGTCGATTCAATCTCATGCGTATGCGTACACGTCAAACCACTTAATCGTCAACAGCGTACAACAACCGACCAACAGACGAATGCCAATTTTCCACAAACAATCGAAACCACACACGCACGCACACACGCACCAAAGGTGATGGCTGATGTCAAGCGCGTTTGATTACCCTTGGCACACCGTGAAATCTAATACGATCGTTGAGATAAAATCATTGTTTTGGGGTGTTCGTTCACTTGCTCCACCCTCCCCAAACCCGCCCGCACAAAGCCAACATCTGCATGCGCTTGACCATTACACAGCTATGTAACATGACACTCTGGCCAACAATTGGGAACATGCTGGACTAGTTTGGCTAGGTCAGCGATCGTACGTTTGCGAGTCGCGATACCAAGAAGGTGGACTTATTTTTGTTATTTGTCATATCACGCGGAAACCAATCAATTTAGGTAGAGTGTAACATTTACGTAGCGAAGCATACAAAGCGATGTTTCTCGTTGTTGTTTGTAATTAACAAAGGTTTGTCAAAGGACTAGCACAAAGGTATAGAAAAGCTATAATCATGGGAGTTTAAACGTGCTGCCGTACTGTCGTGTTGATGTCGAATACTGTTTCATTTTTTTACGTATGAAATAGTAGCTTACGGTTATTAGCCTGCCAATTAAAGAGATCGACAGAGCTAAGCCAATTATTGTAGTTCTATAATTAGATGTTTGGGTAGAATTAGAAGAAGCAAAAAACTACCATAAAACATCAACGGTTCCACATTGTGTGAAATAAGGACTGAGTATGAGATGTTTTGACATTTATGGGAAACCTTGAACTTGTCCAAATATTTAAACAATTTAATCATCGTGTATCTGGCAAAGCTACTAAAGAGATCGTTCATTTTAAAGCAGCCCACTGCACTGCAGTCCAACGAATTGCTTTTTAAGGATTTAAATTTATAAATTACATAGTTGTACAAGTCAATATTATGTGCTAACAAACCAATTTCCGTATCTCAATATTGTTAAGCTAAACGTTGTTGCTTCACTGTACCAACAGTATTTCACGAGTTCAATATGATTTTTCAGACGCTCATAGTTGTCTTTCAGAAGCTTATATGTATAGATTTTTGGGAGAAACATTGTTTCAATGCACTTTAGAATTATAGTCACTAAAAATAATTATAGTGCAATCTCTCTAAGATGTAGCCTCTTCAAGTTGAATTGTTTCTCTAAGATGAATATTTTGACAGCCCCGTCATATTCTATACATTTTATGTTTCTTCTAAATGAAGATCTCTCTAAGGTGAACATTCTATATGGTGCATAAGCGATTTGGTAGTCGAAATTATCTCAGATAAATTTTTGAACCACAGTTTACAAAAATATTGGTCCAAGGATCCCATGTTATTATTAAATTTGTTTATTTTGAATATTTTCTATCATTATACGATAAGAGATTGCGAGATTTAGCGTCATCGCTTGTCATTGCCAAGTTCAAATTTGTCAAGAAACAGTTTAGCTTTTTTTCATTTAGGTTTAAACAATGTAGAACTGTTGCCGTTTGTTTATTTAATCTAGCTTAACCTAACGAAAATATTAATTAAAAATTTCTATTTAAATCAAAAAGAGTCCTTAGAAGAAGGAACAAAGATTGTTGGGGTTTTTATTTTAAGGATGCCAGGTTTTTTCTTCACTTCATAACAACAACTTCATTAGTTTTCCTCAGCATGAATATCTCTCTAAATTTACTCCTGAATAAAAAAAAACATGAATATCTATCTAAATTGACGGTCCCTTAAAGATTCACCTTAGAGAGATTTCACTGCAATATATAAAAATTTAATGATATGGTACACAAGTAAACTATTAACTTAATGTTTGACAGTCATAATAAATATTGTGCTACTGAACCTGGTATGTTAACATTTGATTCAGACATTAAACCCTTGTATAATGTTGGATATTTTTGTGAAATAATAATAATTTTTACCATATCTGTTAAAAATTGTCATGTTCAGCTTTTATTTTGACATTAAAACAAGATTTTAACATTCACCCGTTTGATGAAAATAACGCGGTGAAAGGGCAACAACAACGTTATTTAAGAAAAATATGTACCCCAGTTACTGCAAACATTTGATATAAAGCGCAGCTTCACACAACAAATTGTTCGACGCGCAACAAATTGTTTGGTCAAATTGTTCAACGCGCCTGCTCCCACTAAAACGGTCGAGGAACGATTCCCACTCAGACTGTCGTTATATCCTTTGCGCCGCATTAATTTTAGGGGCATTGTTGCCCATGTTATGCTCTTTACTAAAAAGTGAGCTACTTGCCCATGTTATGCTCTTTACTAAAAAGTGAGCTACTTTTTGAAACATAAAACGGCACCACTATTTGGATTTGCATACATTTTCACTTAGTTCTTGGAGTTATGTTCCCAAATCCGCTTTGCTCCAAATCCGAACTAATTACCTTCTGCCGGCACTTCCTTCATCTCCGTCCCAGATTTCGATAGAATCGTTTTGATCCAATCCTGCTGCGCCCAGAGATCGACATTCTCCGCCAAACTGGCTGCGGCTGCGGCGGCGGCTGCTGCAGCCACCGCTTTCGTTGCTGCTGCTGTTTCCACACCTTTCTTCATGGCGGTCGCGTTTAAATGCAGCCCAACAATTTACTCGATCGATACGATCGGCACCTTTGCACACTTTGTATATTGAACTATTTCTTCTGGATTGCTGGATTTGACACACTATTTACCCGTTTGTACTGGCAGGAATCACTTGAAAAACACCTAACTACGCATTTATTACAGCATTTATCATCAACCAACGACCAACCAATCAGGCACAATGTAGCAGGAAGGTGGGTAGGAACTTTTCTTCACCGGTTAAGTTTGAAATTTCACTGTTCGGAGCACTGGTATACCACCATCTTCTTCGCCCTCTTAGTTGCTCTGCTTTTGCGTATGCACTGGGGACAATACCAACATTTGCATTTACCACTGTTTTATAAGAAAGAAAGAATTCTTTCTACTTTCCCATCCATTTCCTCCCCACACGCAAACCGTTGCAAATCCCGGTGCGCGTTCGTTGCTTGCAGGCGATTGAAGTCCTTCTTGCAAACGAACAGCCACAATCTGCATGCTGCTACGCTGTTCAACCGTTGCGTTTTCCTTTTTTTTTCACTTTCTTGTGCCAGCTCGTTTGTGGTCGACACGCGCGCACGTTCCCGAGCCGAAGTGTGACCGCAAAGATTTCTTCTTTGAATGAGCGCGACTAGCGAGCCCGAGTTTCCACCAGGCTGCCTGTACCGCACTTGCCACTCGGTCTCTGCACTTCGAGCATGTTTTCTTACACCTCCCTCCATTGCATCGGTTCGGGATCGCTTTTCTTGCCTTTACCGGGCGGGCAGCAGAACAGAGACAAAAACCGCCCGAACAGCAACGGCTTCGGCCCGACGCGAGTTCCCCTCTTGGTCGTCTTGGCCAGTTGCTGCAGCAGGTCGCCCGCGGCCTGCAACTTCGGCGTACATACATACATTGGTTCGGAAAACATCGCATCGTCGGCTGGGTTGCGTTCGTGTTGGGTTCGGGACGTTTCGTGCGTTTGGCCATTTCGGCTGTTTTCGTGCCGTACGCTTTTCGGGCGGTTTTTTGGTGGTTCGGGATTTTTACCATTTTTTTTTCACCCCTGCTACGGCTTGAATTCCCCTTAAATTTTACGACAGAAGGGTGCAACTTGTCCGTAAAGGGGATTTATAGCTGTTTGATTAGAGTATCTTGTAGGCTTTTTTAGGAGGCCGCAGCATCAATCCTCATCGGGTGCCTCAATTTTTTCCCTCTTTACCATAGGTCATGTCGGACAGGTGAGGTGGAATATTGTGTTTCTATAGGAATGATCAATTTCTATAGGAAAATAATTTCTGATTTGAGTAAATATTTAACAACTGGTCCAATATATTGTCCAAAAGCCCAACGACATAAAAATGAAATATTCCAAAGAAGTCGAGGTTAGTAGCTTAGACTCTTCTTAGAATCCCGCCATTAATCACCCTTGCCCAGTGAAGACACCCAGAACCCAAGCAATTCGCTAGATCCGCGTCTTACGACCAAATTAGTTTATGAGTTGTTTGTCTTACGACCAAGCTCTAATTAGCGCCACAATCGACACAGTACAGTGCCGGATTCGCTGTTTGTTCCGCGACCACCAAAGAAGAAGATCGCGATCACCACCTAGCCAACACCGAACAAGCTCATTCCCGGGGGCCAGCCAGATCGAGGATCATTCTTATCGGAACTGCGCACACGCCGAAGGGTCGTTAGTTCGAATGATGAACGCCAAACACTTCACCCCTGCCTGATTGACGAGTCTCGCGCAGCCGTTAGAATGTTAGAAGTGCCCTCACCGTTGTGGCTGCGACTAATTAAACTGCGACTAATAAATCACACCAATCGTGTCAGTCCATTTGGAGGGAACGTGGCACCACACACTTACTTATCTCGCGCCCAATTTGAGCTTTTCACACCATCGTGCACAGGCGGCGTCAAGATCAGCACCCAACGGCTATCTAGCGGACCGACGCAACACACCAAACGTTCACCCTTGCGGGCAGCGTTCACAATCAGAGACGCGCGTGTGTGTGTGGCATTGAATACTGCAAAAAAAATGGTGAGGAAGAAGTGCCCAAGCGGCTAAAGATGAAAGGCAATCTTCCTAGCACACAGGCAAAGTTAGTGCGCACAAAGCTCGAAAGACGATCGCCTTCAAAGGGGCGTACCACAGGAAGTGATCACAAGCAGGATCAGAGTTGTAGTAGAAGTGTTCTCCCAAAATCCCGACCGTTTTGGGCGGTTCGTCGCTTGGCGAAAATCACACCTGAACAACTCAATGCAAAAGCCAAAATAAAATACAAATGAAGTGCAAAAACAAGCGAACACGGCGCGTGTACTTTTTCTTCGCTGCTTGCTCCTTTTGCCCACGCACCGTTGGGCCATAAACTCTCCGCCTTCTTTTTCAAACCGCTCCCTCCCTTTTTCACGACCAGTTTTTGTGCTTAAGCAGCAGCCAAACGGTCCTTCTCCCCGGTCCTGCTAGATTGTTTGCCAACGATTGGCAGTCCCAGCGCACCTTCTCTTTCGCTTGTTACGCGTGTTGGCCAGGATACGTGCGGAGATAGTGGACACCTTACATCGACGAACCGGTTCTGGGATTGGGACGGGCAGGGCACCGAATCTTCGAGGCCAATCCGTGCGAATTTCGGCCAATTTCTGCTCAACGGTTTGGTCCATTTTGTCCGGACGATGGTTGAAGCACAAAAAACAGCTTCACTGATCCACTTCAGATTGAGTGTACTGCCCTGGGATGTGGAAGGCCGTCACTGATACCGTGAAGCTAGCGGCCGGTGGGGTTTTCCTAGCGTTTGAGTTCTTAAAATTTGGCTCCAAGTTGGCGACCATTTGTTTTTTTTTTTGTTATTTATAACACTGCAACGCACACGCGCCGCGCCAATAAAGGAAGAGTCGCAGCAAAGCGTGTCGAGGTTGATGATTGCCGGCAAGTGATAACAAGGTTACCGAAGGCGTGTTAGAGAGAGAGAGAGAAAGAGAGTCCGCGAAATATAATAAAACAAAAAAACAGCCACCCAACCGGTAGTACAATGCGTTGGTCATGGACACACGCGCCGGTGCTGCCCGATACGCAATAAATACTTTGGAGCATGGGGGAAAGGTGAAGGTGTACCAAGGAGAACGGAGGACGGAGGGGGAAATACTCGATTTGTTATCACCCGCACCAGCTGATTTTGGCAGGCCGATTGATAAGCATTTTGGGGAGGGAAAAAGGCCACAAGTCATCGTCAGCCCGCTGGATTACTTAACAACACAATTTGTCCTAATGTTATTTCCGTTCCCTTATCGTGTCCTTGTGAGGTTGAAAAGGTGTATCGGCGTCCACCCAAACCATCCGATGCTCTCTCTCTCTCTCTCTCTCTCCCTCCCTCGATGGCTGCAAACGTCGCGAACCATCACGATCCGTGTTACATAAATATTAATAAGACCTGCGCCACGTGCGAAAGATGTGCGCGGTTTTGTGACGCTTATTGTGCCAGTTGTTATTCGCTGACTAATCGCTCATTGCGATATGACATTATCATTGCTTATAGATTCATAAATTCAGCCGGTTTTTAGGGGGGGGGGGGATTTCCTACTCCCAACGCTTTTCGGACCAAATCGGACCAAACGGCTCCATTCGAAAACCAAAGCGACAGACACACGCGCGGGGCGACAACTATCGAATCGACCACCATCATCCTCTGGGCCTGGGTTAAAGCTTAAAGTACTTCCCACCACTGTTCTGGAATGTTTTCTGCTACTGCTTCTTTGTTCGCTTATTTGGGAGGGTGGGTCGTCGCTGCTTGTTGTGGGTCGGTCGTTTTCTGCTTCTGCTAGGAACTTTTTTTTGCACCAATTAGCATTATCTGGCAGCCGAAGCAGAGAGTTAGTGCTGCTTTGAAAATGGCCACGTTATCACCTTTTCTTTCTTCTTGACTAGGGATCAAACGAACATTACACAAAGAGCCCCCCTCCTTCTTTCTTGTTAAGTTACTGTTTCGTTCTACTTTTTTTTTTGCTAATCAAACAAGCAAAACTTCTTCCATCCAAAAAAGGAAGCTAAAGCCTAGCGCACTGCGAGTGCCAAACACCTTTCATTTCGTGCCCACAGTACTCTCGAAACCGGGCCCCATTTGGGAAGGAGAACGAACAACAACAAAAAACACCTCAAGATCGCCGCCATTGCACCGCCAGACCCCTGGTCTTGTTCCGCCATATTGTGTAGTGTGCCTGGGAGTACAAAGTTCTTAAAACTATCAAAGCTTCGGTTTATTAGTGGAGCAAATTGTACACCCAACAGCTCACCAGCAGGAAGCAGGCAAGGAAGTGTGCAATAAATGGTTTTGCGTAACCTTCATGTCGTCGTGCGGATATTTCGCGGATCGGAAACGTAGGGGGTGGGGGCGAGCAGCAGGCCCGGTCCCGGCCAGCGATATGATTGTGTTTTAATTTGTACCGTGTCAAGAAGTGCAACACATAAAATAGAGGAAAATGTGCAAAAACAAAAAGCCAACAGTACGAAAACCACCCCAAAAACCCTCTTTTCGCTTGCAAGGTGAATTCGGTGGTGCAGATCCAGAGAAGGAAAAAAGGAAAAAGAAGCGAACAAGTACAGGAAAAACGTTAAACGGATTGGTAAGAGGAATTCTACAAACACAGACAGAGAGAAAGAGAGAAAGAGAGAGAGAGAGGTCAGAAAAACAAGGCAAAAAAAGTGTGCAAAGATACGACCAACCCAAAAAAAACAACAATCTGTTTCCACACACAGCAACAACAAAAAAAAAAACAAAAAAAAAACAAATAAAAAAGAATATTCACGCGCCACCAAATGCTGCCGAAATGTTGTGCCGCACCGCCGCCGGCCCGCCTGGACAGAAAATGGCTTGCGCGCGACGAAGATGCACACGCAGCGGGCTCCGGGCGGCAGCGGACGAAAGAAGACTCTCGCGCGCGCGTTCGAGCAATGTTGTGCCGTACCTCCACGTGCGAATGAAACTCTGTTTCGAAGCAAACGCGCGCGCACTTCCACCCAACCAACCCAAGGGTGAGACACCCCTCAGTTGACAGAGAGCGCCCGGGGGCGGGAGGCAGCGGTTGCGAATGGGGTGGAATGGACGGTGCGAAGTTTTGTGAACCGAACCGAAACGAGCGGACTCGAGCGAGCGTGTGAGCGAGTGCGAGAGCGAGAGCAAGCCGTATGCGTGTGTTTCCGATGACGACGCTCCACACTCCACTCCCTTCGTCAGCGCGCGCACACACACCCCTTACATCTCTTTCTTCAATCGCTCTTCTCCTCCTTCCCTCTCACTCTTTCTCGCTCCCTTCTTCAAATGCGACCCCTGTACAAAAAAAACAGGAATATGCTCGCGCGCGCGTTTAGAGCAACAGAAGAGAAGAAAAAACGCGGACCGCGCGATAGGCGCAGGCAATGACGGGCAGGCGGCGGCCGGCTTCAAGCCGAAAATACCTCGACCTCGTCAAGTTAACTCGCGGTGTGGATGTCTTTTTACACGGCCTACTACCGCAATACATTTGTTTGGCTCACTGTGTGTCTGTGTATGGGTCCATCTGATGTTTTTTTTTTTTGTGTGTTTTATTAACCCTGGCAGGAGGGCAGCAAGATGATGATACACCGGTTTTTGCTGCTGCTGCTGATGATGATGTTTTGCTGATGTTGACGGGGCACAATTTGCGTTTCTTGCCTTTTTTCTTACTTTTGTTAACTGCAGCAGCCCTTGCATTTACAGCTTTATTGCAGGCACGCAGCTCGGGGAAGAAATTTTGCATCCATTTTGTGTGCACCATCGTTTCCCATCAAGCACTCGTCCACTATATTACACAGAGAAAAGCGAATTAAAAGCACATTATTTTAGCCTTTCTTCAGGCCTTCCTCGCTTAACGCATGTTAACGCGTTTTTGGGACAGCAGCCGACGCGAGCTGCCCCTGAGAAATGGCTTATCATAATTCCTATTGGCTTCTAATAGCATTTTTTTGTTTTGTTTTTCTTTCTCTTTGAATGTTTTCTATCACGAGGTATGCCTACTGTCCAAGTGGCCCCTTAGGGAAACAATCAAAATCTCGTAACCCATGACATTATGCCACGAGGGCACCACAGTAGGCGCCAGCAGTCCGCTCGAGAACAATGTTAGGCCCGAACGAACGCACCACAGCAATCGGACAGAGAGTTTGACAAAACTACTCAACACCGAGAGCAAGAAAGCAAGTGGGCAAGAAAATTAACCATACCATACCAGCGGTAGGTTAATCGGAAAGGTTATCGAACTCATTTGGAAACTGAACCATTTCCAACGGCGACGCATAATGCCCTGTGCCGCTCGCAACAATCGTGACACGACAGCAGGCGAACAGTCGGGGAAGGAGAAACATGCAACATCGTTCTGTTACGAACAGCCTATCAATTTGACTGTATAAACATAATCTTAACAGTTCCAGTTTCAGTGTAATGTAACAAGATTCTTAATAGGAAATGTATCTTATTGAAGTTAAAGCTACAGTTCTAATTGGCAGTCGAATGGCGCTATGACAATACTGTAGGTCTGTTGCAATACAAGTCCAGAGTTCAAATTTTTAAAAGTCTGTAATTTATGTAAACATTGTAAACACTTTAATAGCATCGGTTTTATCAAATTCTATGTTCTAAAATCACAAAAAAATATGGAACAATGTTATAATTAATATAATTGCTGGACATTAAATATAAAACATCAACGCGGATCAACAATAATAAACTTGTCAAACGTCAAACATACATACAGCCACATAATAACAATACATCATCCCAACACTGACCACTCCAACGTGTGAGAGACCACTAACAGCTACTTTTCTTTTAAACCAAAAAAAAAAACTTCCACCCGTCAATGTTTGCGTGTGGGGGCAAGCGCTAGTGGTCGTCGTCGGGTCGGTCCGTCATCCTCACGCCTCTGCTAAAATGCTCCAAGACGAGCATCCAACATGGCGGAAAGTATCGCCCCTTCCACACAACACATCCCCCTGATTGTCTCTAAAGCAACCAAATTTTGATATTCTCGCCAGCCAAAACGCCTGCCATCGTTAAACGACAAAGACACGCATACATGAACGCAGTTTGCACGAAAAAAAGAAGAGGAAAATAGCATGGCGGAAGCGATAAAACACATGCAAAAAGTGAACCAGACGTCGTGGTAAAGATGGTACTCATCGCGTACATACGCACACACACACACATACGCAAACGAACGGTTGCCAAAAATACACAACCTTTCCTAAGCCTACCATGCTTAGGGCGGGTGACTTAGACGTGCAAACGCTTGCCGAAACTCGTTGTGCGCTACAAACAACCCTCGTCGTATTGACGGCCTACTGCTGCGCTACATGTAAGAAAGAGAGATAGGGAGAGAATAGAAGGGAACGATACGGAATGGGGCGGGCAAAGGGTTTTTTGTTCCATGTTGCCCCACCACGTATTTTGCCACACAGAAAAGGTATTGCCAAAAAAAGAAAGAAAGAAACACAACCCAACAACATCCACTCGACCCTGTCTCTCTCGACCCTCTCCCAAACATCGCATGAAAAACATGTTGGAGCATTCTGTGTGTGAAGGCCTCCCCAAAAATTGAAGTAACAAAAACACGCACACACACACTCACAAGCGATGTAAATGCCACGGCTTTACCAATCGCGGAAAGGGCAGGTCAGGAACGGCAGGTCGGAATTCAGCCGAAAACTGCCAAACTGCCGCCACCCAGAAAATACCCCCCCCAACCCCCACCACCAGCCCCCCTCCACATGGACCCACGTTTTTGGCTTCAAATTTCTTCTGTCTCACTCATGCACACATCGTTACTGTTTTTCCCTTTTTCTCTCTTTCGCTGTAACGAACTTTCCAACGCGCATTGGAGAGAAAATGTTCAGAAATGAACCACCCAAGAGGGGACCCAAGAGGATGGTGGACACGCACCGCTTACACACACACACACACACACATACACACATTTACTGCCCTTTGCCAAATGACCTCCCGGAAGGCAAAGCGCAAAAACGTACACACACATACACACGGGCGCTGCTCGAGCGAATCTAAAGGGAAACGGGTGAGATGAGGGGAAAGAAGCAGAGCCACGGACACAACGGGCCCTGTCTGCCCTCCGGTGTGTGCGATAAACCACAACCACACACAACAGCGAACGCGTTGTAAAAGGAAACGATCTCCTGATGGGCCTACGAGAGGCCTAAAGGCAGTACGTACGCAGCCGAGCCAGGCGGCTTTCTGGCTGCGTACGTGTGCGGCTGCTCCAGTACTCGAAGGAAAGGATGCCAACTAGCGAGATGGCATTAGGATGGGATGTAATGGTGCGCAAAACCTTGCTCTTGCATTCAGTGCAAGACCCAGAGAGAGAGCAGTAGAGAGAAAGCGTGCTGGAGTCTGGTCGATACCCACATCGATGGAGTGAAAGAATGGCAACGGTGAAGAAGTTTGGTAGGACTTGTTATGGCAACACAAAGACGAGCATGTAACACAGTAACGTGCGTTGGAAGGGGGCGAAAGAGACACCCGACTCCTTATCGATCGATGAGCTTCAATCTTGTGCCGTCTTTTCACCGTCTCTCCCAATGCGTTGACCATGAAAATAGAGCCCCAGTAAGAGGCGGCTGACGTCCTTTCCATCGTGCCAGTTTCATTCTAACGTTGAAGTTCAGTTTTTTGTCTAATTTATCAAACTGTTGTCGTTTTGTCTAATTTATCAAACTGTTGTCGTTTTGTCTAATTTATTAAGTGATTTTTAGTTTTGAAGGACCATTATTTCTTCGCAATCCTAAAGTTTTATCTATACATATCAATAAAACGTTTGGAAAAGGCTTCAGTTGCCAAGAATCAATAGCAAAGAAGCCCAGGGCGCAGGGCTTTCTAACAAAGGACATGGAGCTAGCCAATGGAGAACCAGGGTTGGCAGCAAAAAGAAAGCAAAAACACGGGATACACTAAAAACCCTCCCATCCCCATTTCTTGAGCAGGCGCATTCAAATGTGCATGTGCAGTGGCTGCATCAAAGTCGTGCGATGGCACGACTCACAAAAGCGCCACGACTCACTGCACCATCTTAGAGCCGCTGTTGGTACGGCCTTTGTAGTGATGCATTTTGCCGTTGAAGCTGCACTACCACTGGATAAGAATGCACCAAGAACCCCGTCCCCACCCCCAGCTCCACACACATACACACACACACACATACACATGCACATACAGACGGGTACACAGCATTGGCTCGCTCGCTAATTCGCCCATTCGGGTCGGCTCCTTTCATTCGCCGAACACGATGTTGCATAGGGATGCAACTGGCGAGAAGCGACTGCGCAGCATAAAGCAGCAGCACCACCACCACCACTACCAACCCCCTCGTTGCACCGTGCAGTGCCCCACGAATGCAACTTTTTTATGCAAACCGTACACAAGCGCAAGTGATTTCAATGCAACTGCGCCGGGAAAAGGGAAGTCGTTTAACGGTTTAATGGATGTTAAATTCATGCAAAAACAAAACAGTATGCCTTGTTTTTTTACAGCATTTTTTATGCAAAATTATGAGTATGACAAGTGCAATTTAACGGTAAAGAAACAAACAAAAAACTGCAATCTCGATGAAAGCTTTCTCTCTGGCGGTTCCAATCTTTCCGTTCACCCCTAGAGGATAGGTCACGGTAGGCCGTGCACAAATCGTAGCCTAGAGACCCGGGGGAGGGGGGGGGGGAGAAAAGTGAGATAGAACAACAAAGGAAATAGCAACAACAAAAAATGATTTGCGCAAGCCGGGCGGAGGAGATGGTAGTTGATGCTGCTGCTGATGATGATGATGGAGTTTATGCTAACTCTGTGCTTCTGTGGTGGCCATTTGCTATCTCTTGTGCACACACTCTCACTGCATCTCTTTCCCGCTCGCTCTCGCACTCGTTCTCTTTCGCTCTGGCACACATACACACACACACTCAGTGAGGAGTTATCGCATCACACAACGCATTAGAATGATGAACGAGAGCGAAAGCGCAATTATTTCGAACCGTGCGATTAGAAAACTATTTATTTGCGCATTTTTTAAACAAATTTAGAGAAGTTATAGTACTTTTTTATTTATTTTAGGATAAAAAACACAAAAAGTACAATAATTAATTCACTGCAAATCTAGCATAACACGTTGTATCACTTGTAATTCATACATTGGCATACAAATTGACTTAACAATCGCCACAAATACTCACCCAAAACGGCTTGCGGACTACAAATGCATACTACACCGAAGCACACACACACACTGAGTGCACACAGAAGAATCGTTCCCCAAAACTTTCCAACTACTTTACATTGACAAAATGGGGACTGTGCAAAAGCTTCCTGAACCTAACGTAACATCGCCACGAGCACGAATGATTTTCTAACGCCGTACGTCGCATGTTGACAGTGCGGCCATCGAGACGCTCTGAGCCACCCTGTGTGTGTGTGTGTGTGCTGTGCGGCCGTGTACGCATAACCATTTTCAAGGTTAAAGCGAAGAAGACACCAACTGCAGGGAAAACGAGGCCGAAAATTGCAAACGGCGAAAGAGATGCAAACAGGGCCACCAAGGGCCGGGACAGAGATGGAACGATAAAGAGAATGATGGTGAAGAGGGGGAGGGTAGTGAAGAGAAAAATGAAGGGAGAGAGAACGATAAAGAGAGAGAGAGAGTTTTCTCGTGCTATCTTTGTAGAGAAGTGCGTTTTCTTCTATATCACTTGAATGTTCAACTGTATCTTTCTTCGCCAAAACGTTAGAATCGCTCTTGCAGGCTCGAACCGAAAATGGCGATTTAATTCACATTTTTTAAACAAATTAATTCGAAACTCACCTTATGCGTCCGACGCGTTCCTTTGGATGGTGTTGGCGAATTGGTGTGTGTGATGTTTTCGGTATTTACTTTCTTCACTTTGGTATTAAGGTAAATGGATGGCGCCTGGTCCTTCACCACCTTCTTTTCTCCCTATTTAAACGGCCGTCATCCAGCACATTGTTTCAACGATGGAAAACGATAGTTTTACCTGCCAACACTGTGCCAACACAGAGTGCCCATTCATTTGCTGCACTTTGATTGCTGTTTGGGGCCCGTTTTGCATCACTGGTAACACGAGCAAACGCTACCAAACTGTAACGCTACCACGGTAACGCTTCCGTAACGTGCCACATTTCACCTAGCGTCCTTGTGCGTTGCTTCCTTCGATTGTTCCGGTGACAGAACACAGACACACACACACTTTTTACAATTTAACTGCACAACTACGGTTGTTGGGTTCTTTGATTAGTTGGCTTAGCGGTCACCAATTTGAACACCGTTTGCCACACACAACCTTCACAATTCACCTGTGCTCTGCACGCTGCCCGGTGATGCTGCTCAAGCGCTTCTGTGAAGGTGCATGCCGAATGCATCACAAACGAGTGCTGCTCGGACGAGGGCCGCACGACGCGACGACAACACCTAATCAACACACACACAAACGAATCGCAATAGGCCGGTGCACGATTGATTAGCAGCTTCTCACCCGCTCGAGTGTAAGTGTGTGATGATGTTACAAGTATGGGGGTAGGGAGGGTTTTGTGAATCGTCACCAATAAAGATCTCGCACACACGCACACATGCCACTGGCCATCGTAACGTGATTAAATCGAATCAACGGCGTAAAAAAACTGCCCAACCACACTAACCGTCGTCGTCGCCGTTGCCACCGCACATCCACACTAGATTCGCTATTGACCTAGGCTTTTTCCTAACGGTCAGATTAGCGGGCAGTGTTTATAGGCGCAGATATTACTTCACCACCACCACCACCACCACTGCCGTCACCCTTGCCCGATCGAGGGGGGGTTATCACTTGTGGGCGAGAAAATATTAACCGGCACCCCGGTTTTAGGGTTGAGTTTTCGAGAAAAAGCACTCTATTCACCACAATGAATCACTTCACTGGTGGCGGTTCTGCACTGGATTGACACGCACTCACGGCTCACTTGGATCACTTCATTCTTCTGCCCTACACTGGTCACTGGACTTGCTGCTTTCTACCCAACACGAATCTCTGCGGTACGTATCACAACACGGCGCTTGTGAACGACGGCGTGCTGCTAGCGTTGCTGGTTTTCGGAAGAATGCGCGAATTTTGAGCCGTCGCTCTCTCACTCTCTCTCTCTCTCTCTCTCTCTCTCTCTCTCTCTCTCTCTCTCTCTCTCTCTCTCTCTCGTTCGCCTGCTTGCTTGCTCGTCTGCCTGCGCAGTTTTTGGAGCACACTGGTGTACGCGGCGCTTCGCCTTGAATCGGTGGGACCGAGCAAAGGGACAAGATGAAACTGAAGCGGCCTGGCTGAACCCGTGCCTTGTTGTGTGCCGCATCCGTACGGCCAAAAAACTGAATCGAAACTGGCCTGGCCTGGCACCAACTGTGCGGTACAATACACGGCTGTGTGCCGCCCCGCGTTTGCTCACGCGTTCTACTCCACCCTGCTGCGAATGTGTTGCGCGGCACGGCTTACTCACTGCTGTGTGTTAGAAACGCGCTTTTTTTGAATGGGGTTGCAAATTATTCTTTGCACACACTGGGAGAGGGATGCACGGGCACAGGTAAAGGCATCCTCATCACGACGCACACACGGACACACACAGACACAAACACGAGAGCATGGCTTACTGTTCCGGTTCGAGCAGCTTCTGCGTTTTCTTTCCTTCCCAACAACTGTTCTTTCTTTTTTTTGTTCGACCGAAACCTTTTTCGACAACCTTACGCACACCGAACCATTTTGTCCGAGGCCTACTTCCTGCCTACCGCACCGAGGCACGTCATTTACGGAAATATCGCGCGAGTTAGCAGCGGGGCCAAGTTGGCTTTATTGTAAGCGACGCCCTGTGCCTACTCTACGAACGCCCCACACGGTCGTACAAGCTTTGAGAGAGAGCGAGAGCGAGAGATAGAGAGCGAACAAACCTTGGCGTTAGATGTTTAGAAGGAGAAGCTGCTGCGCGGGTGGCCACACATTCAATTGGGGGGATAGAGATGAGTTTCTGAAAATCACAGACAAACAAAAAGGCAAAACAGGGTGTAAGGGGGGCTTTGCTCCCTCCGCACATGCTCTAAGATTGTGCCCCAAACATTGATCGCGCCGTTATAATATCGTTCGTTGTCGTCGTTGTAGTTGTAGTCTTTGCCCGTGCCCGTGTAGTCGTGATATGAGACGAATTTTCTGCCATGAAACGGAACGAAACCTGCCCCGTCACAGGTTGAACCGATGGGGTGGTGGTGGTGGTGGTGTGGAACACTGAAACCCTTCATACAGTGCAAGTAAAGGCGACCCCACTACCCATCGCCATCGCTTCATCATCAAACCCCTTTTGCCATCAGATTTCCCCATTACACCACCATGCAGGCCGTGTGGCCGTGTGTTTGTGCTCGCCCATACAAACCGACGGTGCTTATGCGTGTGTGCAGCAGCAGCAGCAGCAGCAGGGGGGAAAAAACGCCTGCCAAAAAAGGGCGAGCAGGAAAGGCCGCGGGAAGCGAACGATGCCCGGCGCGAACGATGCCTGCATACTCACAGAAACATGCGCACACACACATACACGCAGGCCAAGTGCTGGCAACCGCACCAATTTCTAGGGCACGTGGAGGTACGGCACAACATTTCGGCCGGATCGTGTTGCGCGCGGCTCGTAGGGCTGCCGGGAGGGGTGAGCGGGCGGTGGTGTGGAAGGGTTGCGCGAGGGAAAGCCGCACCGAGAAGCTCGCGGGCTCTGACGTCACGCGCGGCGCTCTAGGGGCGAGGAATGTTATGCTTCGGGGATGGTTCGTTCGTTCGTTCGTTCGGTCGTTCTTTCGGTCGTTCGGTTTGCTGCCGCGGGTGGGGAGAATTCGTCGAACCCGAACCAAAGCCAATCGGGCGCTGTTCGTTCGAGAGGGGTAGGTTCGGGTTTTTTGGCATGCCGGCCACAGCACCAGCATCAGCAGCAAAACATGAAAATCCAATGTCTGGAAAAAAAGTTGCTAATTGATCGTCACCTGTTAAGATCGGTTTAAATTCTGTCTTTATCAATCGACCACAAAGTAGACTCCGATAGGGTCATTTTGAAAATGCAGGTCACATTTACCATCTTACTTTTAACACTAGGTTTACGGGCGTCTCTTATATACCTATCTCTACGGACACCCGTCAAGTTTACGGGTGAATAAAAATACGAATATTGGTTAAAATCATGAAAAAATCTATTTATTAAAATTACAAATCGTTCAACACGTTTTGGTTTCAATTAAAAATAATTATTTTCACAATGCTAATTTATTGTATTAGTCGTTATTGTTTCACCGAACACATGAACCGATATCTTTTCGTTGCTACATTTTGACGGAAGCCCGCAGGAGTTTCGGAAAACGCTAGAAATAAGTTGATCAGCAATTCCGTTTGAGGCCACTTTATTTAAATGATATATCACGATTTTTTTATGGCAAGAAATGGTTTATAGTGCAAATTCATTCCTACATTTACTTTTATTCAAAAATGTTACAACTTAACTAAATAAACTAAATGTAATCAACCCACCCGTCGATTTACCTGGTTTCGTTGAGATAGGTATACCACACATGTTTCTGAAAATCTATGAAAGTTATGAAAATATTACTTATAGTACAAATTCATAGTATGTTGTTACAAATTTACGAAAAATAAAAATCAAGGTTAAAAAAAATGTATTTTTAGCATTTCACTTCAAAGTTTAAATTCTGTCAGATTGACGGGTTCCGTAAACCTAGTGTTAAACAAAGAATTCCATTGCAAACATTACATTAAATAACATATGAAAAAAAATAACATAAAGAATGTCGTCTCTGATCCGACTCCAATAATTTTGGAACCGACCCTGGTTGGTAGGTCCGTCCAGCATTATCCGGAGTCTCCGACTCCGGGCGACTCCGAACGACTCGGACGACTACGACTAGTAGTACGACGGAACTAGTGATTCCCATTTTCTCGGAGTCGAAATCAGACTAACAATAGTCGGGGTCAGATCGGAATCGTGGGTGCGCTCCAGAGAGCACATCATTGGTAGATACTACAATCTATCAGAGGATAAAGATCCAAAAGTTATCAAAAAAGTTAGTAAAAGACTCAAATGAACACCTGGACATGATTGACCTGCAGATAATGTATACATCATGTAGTGGAAGCTTATGAAGGAATTTGGATTTGTGGGGCAAAAATCATTCAATTACTCATTAAAGAGGTACAAATATGAAACAGCTGTAGGCATTATCAGCAACCTTGAAAAAAAAATCCAGTATGCGTACGGATTTTGTTTGGCTAAGTGATCGTAGAAGTCAGCACCGGCAACAGCAAAAGGTCACTACATAACCTGAGGAAACACTTCACCTCAACAAAGTCTTCGCGGCAGTCGAACTGTAGAACTGTTTAGAAGTAGTTCCAGTATTCATGTGGGACACTGAGTTACCGACCCTTGACCAATGACACTTGAAATAACGTTTGGCCCTGTATAGGTGTAAGGGCATATGAAGGAGCAGTATGAACTGTACAGTCACACAATCACTTGCTCGTCAAACTCACTAGCACGCCTTGTTACTGCTACATACGCTTTTTAGGACACTTTACATGGGCAAATAAAAATTAACACCAGTATGATATGACCAAAACATGTCAAACCATGGGTAGAACGAGGTCGAGAATTACAAATTTTCAGCGATTTTATTATATAGTTACAAAGAACACAAAAGTCATTCAACTATTCTACACTGTAGATCGGCACAGAGTACTTTTGAGCAAATTTCTATCGATCTACAAAGTTATACATTTTTTCCTACTCTACTACTACTCATCCTCGTTTTTTAGACCCTTAGATACTGGACCTAATAACATTTGTGCTCTCGGCAAAGATGAAACCTTGAAAACAACAGCAATTTAATGATTGTCGTAGTATTTCTTTGTTGTTATGTAGCCTTCCCACTATGACGAAGCTCTTAGCACTAGGTTTTATGTTCAGTGCAGCTATTAATTGAGATGGCGTAAGCAAAACAGAATCAATGCCATAAAATTAGGCCATTGAAGATGCGCCTTATCAGCTAGTAATAAATCTGAGCTAAGTACGGTACAAAAGATCAAGGCAAATGGTATACATTACTGTAAAATAGATGCTTGTGTGCTGAAAATGGAATGGAGCGAGAGTTCATCACTTCCAAGTGAGTCATCTAGCGTAGATATTAGATGCATTTCATAACATATGTCGGTGTTTATGCCAGATTCGCAAATCTATCTAATTATTAAATTATATGGTGTCATTTTATAGGCATTCGTTAATACATTAATCATTCACACTCTAGTTTAGGCTTAGATTTAAATGATAGTACATTAATACTACATTGGTATGAAAATTCATATTGCCTGGAAACATTCCTTCACGCAACCATCAAAGGGTATCTTATATACCTGAAATGATATTATTTCAAAACTAATCCTATTTAGTCTATGTGTGATTGTTGTTGCGGCCATCCTGCTTTGAATCTTCATGATGAACAATCATGCGATCTTTTGCACTGTCATTTTATTTGATTTGGAAAATGGAATTTTTTTATAACATGTTTGAAGAGTTCTTCAATTCAGCTACTGGATGCATAACAAATAGTTTCCAGACTCATATTTCAGGCAAATGTGTAAAATATTATGTATGCCGTAACCTTCAAGGCCACGCAGACATAAAGCTGGATGGATTCAAGGTGTTCTATTCGCTAAACATTTGCTCTCGTAGGGGAAACGCTCTTAAGTATAAAAATTACCCAAAATTACCGCACAATCTCCGGAGTTGCCACTGGATCGTAGCTTCAACAAAAAATGGACAGTAGTTTAAAGCATCCACAAATCCAGTGGACTGCACAAATAGATTAAAGTATTTGAAAAGTTATTTTTGTTTTGAAAATGGTCCTATCTGTTATCGTAGCCTAACACCATCTAGTACAGCGGTCGACCAACTTTTGAGGTAAAGGGCCATATTTAATTAATGATCGAGAGCCACGGGTTAGTAGAATGCGGGTTTTTGCGATTCAATTGTTACATTGCAAAGTTTTTGAAACAAAATTATTGGTTAATGATATCATGCAATGCTATTAGTGATATTGTTGTATTTCTGTAATTATATCATCCGAGCATGGTTCAACATTGGTAATACCTATTTTAAAAACTAATTGCAATGTTGAATTCAAGCATCGGCAACAGATAGACAAAAGCGCGATCAGTCAAAAATTAGGAACAAGTAGTGCCATGTCAGATCAATTGATAACTGATTCCTTATGAAAAAGCACTTTGATAATCGTTGTTTTCGTAAATTGCAACCGAGTGTAGTCATCGTCTTCATAAAAATAATAGGATTTTTAAAATTTTCGTTTTTGTTTTGAAATGCCACCGAAAACAGTCCTGAAATAGATTTAAATGAAATCAACTAATTTTGTGAAATTACGACGAAGTAATTGCAGAAAAAAATATTATCGCAAGAAAGATTCATGCCACTCTTTCAGTACTATCTAAAACTTAGTATCGAATCTAGCTGTAATATCTGGCCGTCCTTACTGAACAATAAATAAATGAAATAAAAACGTTGTATCGCATGTATTGCATTGGTGGAAGGGGAACTAATAATCTCTCCCGTCGTAAAGTCACATGCATAACTTTAAATACAGCTACTGCAACCAGACTTTTGTGTATCTTCTCTATAAATAATTTGGTATACGACTTCCTCCATTCCGAAAGTCTTATTGTCGTGTTGAAACAATGATTATATTACTTACTTACTTACTTACTTATTTACTTACTTATCCGGCGCTACAATCGCTTTGCGGTCTTGGCATGCCTTAGGAGTGTCCGAAACCGCTTACGCTCTCGCGCCTTCGTCTGCCAGTCCGTTATCCTGGCCTTCACGCCATCTTGCCACCTCAGTTTGGGCCTACCACGCCTCCTCTGCCCTTGTGGACGGCCTAAAAAGGCTGTACGGGATGGGTCGTCCGATTATATTACACACGGGGATATTGACTTAGAGTTCGAACATACTGATTGGTCCGTCTTTCAATATAAGTATATAAAGTTTAATACGAAGGTATAAAATGTCATTCTAAAAGATCTTCAGTAATTTGTATACGAATGATGTCTTCACATCTTTCAAAATCAGGCTAATCTTTTCGCGGGCCGGATTGAATGTTGCGCCGGACCGCATTTAGCACGCGGGCCGGACTTTGCGAGCTCTCTAGCACCTACAGTGTGGTTTGGTTAGGCAACAAGCGTACTGGTTAGGTACGTTTTACATCCGATTGCCGATTCCAAGCACATTAAGAAGGCACTTGGCTACCTGGCAACGTGGTGAAAATAAAATAAATTTGATAAGTTAATGGCTGCTGCTGAGCGTTAGGTCATAGGACGAAAATGATTTATAGGTTTTATACTTAAGTAATTGTTTGGGTTATTCCTTGACAATCAATAGCAATTCAGCCCAACCGTAACTTGCGAAAATAAGATGTTTTTTTTATTCAAGAGGAACGGTCCAAAAAGCCCGTATTGCTTAAGGCGAAAATAAGATGATAATAGCTCTAGAAGTTTATACAATCAACAATAAAATAAAGTAAAACAAATAGGAAAGCCTCGGGCCAAGCGATTACCACCCAGAAACCACCACAGCACACCTATATCACACAAAACGACAACGACAACTTTTAAACTTTTGTGCAGTTTTGGCAAAATTAGCATGTCTGGGGTGATGGGTCAATGATGTGTTTATGGGCATCCGCGGGCAGACGCACGGGCAAACCACACAAAACTCAGCGCAACAATGCTTGCGGAGTGAAGAAAACAAAATCGTAGAAACAAAAAATAAAATTAAAAATGAAAAAAAAAGATCGCCAAGTGTCGAGGATGGCTCGCGCGTGGCGAGAATTCCGGTGCCCCGAAGCCTTCGGCTAGCGCACGGGCACGACCTAATCGCCAAATTACTTCATTTTGGTAACCTTAAGCACCCCCCTCTCAAGAAGTCTGCGGCGTCTCGGACCCTGTAGCATCGCCGATCGTCGCCAGCAAAACGACGCCGTTATTATAAGACGAAAAAAAAACAGACATTGCCGCCGGAGACGGTGATTAGTCCGTTCGCCTTGGCGGCCCCAACACACACACACGCACCATCGTTAGCCCGGAACTTCCGCAATCACACAACGCAGCCGTAGGGGCACGGGCAGCGTATCTGAACGGTCGAGTTACGCCTGCAGATAGTGCGCGTTTGTTTTCACTCCCTTCGGTGGCTCATTTGAAGGCACGGGTTTCCTGTCTGATACGGCAACGGTTTTGGAAGCAGCGTGTCAAGACACAATGCATTTGATTTTGAGTGGCGCAGATAGAAATAGCCGAACGTTTTCTACTCTACTGGACGCAATGGCAATGTTTGCGAACAAACCCCTTTCCTAAGCAATTCCAGCTCCCCATTCTAAACCACCAAAGCGATCAACCAAATCAGCGACAGTGTGCCAAACACAAAACCTATCGATTCGTTGTGCATAGACGGCACCGTAAGTGGCCAATCTTTACCCACTCTCCACATCATTCATCATAATCCCTTCCAAAAAACGACACCAGAAACATGAAGGGGCGTCCTGTACGGGTACATGCAGATAATCCGACCGGTTTTTTTACACAATCCACAGGCAATCCTCGGTGCAATCCGATTCAAGGCATCAGGTGCACAAACGGCTTCGAGCAGTGGGGCGAATGCGTTCGTGTGGTCTTAATTTGTTTTGTTCCTTTTGCATATTTGAACAGCTTTTTGCCTAGTGCCAATCTGAATGACCAGCCAGACACAGTAGCTTTCTGGCTGTTTCGGTTTCTTTTCTATTTTTTTTTTTGTTCTCTGCATGGCGCGTGGCTGATAAACCTTTTGGCCGAGGTGGCACGATCGCGATCCTACTGCCACGGCTACTGCCCGGCAAGGTCTGCCCCGTAAGCACTGAGTGGGGAGATAAGTATTTGAAAAGAGAAAGAAAGTAACCAAAAACTGAACAGATTTGAGTAGGAGGGGGGTAGTTGCTCCTTTTTTTTTCCTCCAGCTCTTGTTTAATTAAACCATTCGTGCCGAAACGATCGTTAAACATGGAGGCCGAGTTTGAGCGATGTTTGACGATTTTTATGAAATGGAACAAATTGTCTTAAAACTCGCTAAAGTAATATTAAAATTGATGTTTCAGGCGCTCTAAAACGTCGAACAGTATTATATTACTAACGTATAACATACTCATATCAAATTACCTATAGTTAAGTCTATTTCAACAATGGAACTATCTCCTCAACTGTGTATTGCTTGATTTGATCTTTAAATTATACCCAAATAGCCAGCTGGAACTCGATAGTTGTTTTGAGGCTGTTTAACTAAAAATCGTTTCGATGTCGTACTTTGTGGCTGATTAAGAGATAAGAAGTACTTTGCGGAACTATGGCGCTTTTCAACTAGCACTTGGTACTCTTTGGAACCTTGCGGCTGTTTAGCCTGATGTGTATGGTTAATGATCTAACTTTAAAGCTTGTTAAGAAAGCATACCGAACTTGGTGGAACTTTATAGCTTTTTAATGCATGACACCGGTACAAGGTGGCTCTTGTCAAATTGTCAAAGACTGACGCCGTCAATCATTTCATTGCAGCTACACAAGCTAGATTAGTTCCTTGAAGAAGGGAATTTGAGGGAAGTGATTATGATTGTACAGTAAATTGTGATCCATTGTGTGTAATTTATGAATATTAAGGATTTAAAAATATACACATGTACACAAGCAAAACAAATCGTGTTGTTGACGCTTGCTTGAAAATAAAACACAAAGAAAAATAATCCCCGGCACCCTAGCTGCTTAAGCAATTTTGGCTATTTGAGTATTCTCGGTAAATCGTTGTTGTAGCTTATACAAAAATTTTACATACATTGATCTTAATGTTTGAAACGCTCATGCGTGTTTAAAACATAGATTTTTGTAATACTTAACACAAACAAGCTAAAATATGATATTTGATGCGTTAAACGGTTTAGCGGTCCCATAGTACAGTGGTCAACTCGTACGATTTAAGGACATGGTCGCCGTGGAATGAAGCCTCACATAGACAGATCGTCTCCCCGTAGCAAGGACGGCCTGACTATCCAACTGCGTGGCCAATTATAAATTAGTCTCGAAAGGCTGTATGGGGCGGCATGACCGCGTAGGTCATAACGCCGAATAGAAGAAGAAGAAGAAGAAGATGTGTTAAATTAAGTGTAACGAGAATTAGAAATCTTATTGATACTCAATGGATAATTAAGATTTCGACGTTAGAGCTTAAACTCAATTAATATGTATATTGTGTCTGTATTTCCATGTTTTCCTATTTTTGTTTTGTGTGAAATAATCGATAAACTATAAACAACATTATGAAGACATTTAAAATTGATTCTAAATTATTTGTACAGAATGGGAACTACCCTTGCTACAAAATTCTTGAAGAATCCTGCATTTTGTTTCAGTTTTTTTTAATACAACTTTCACAACAAATACGACCAATAATGTAAAACTGAACGTAAATCCGCAATTTCAATGTTGGCTTAATCCTCTCTCCTCTGCCTTACCCTTCCTTCTTCCACCTTATTAACAATCCAGTTGTTTGATCACTTTGAGGTCAAAAGCCCTTGTTTAGTCCCATTTTGGCCAGTTAAACATATCATATTTATATCATATTAACATCTTGACCAAATAAGTATTTTTATTCCTTTTTCTTCTAATTGTCCATTGTCCCAATCAAAACTGGCGCTGTTCAGTTTAACGTGCGATAATTACACTTACTATCAGGGCAGACAGGATATGGGCGACAGCGATATGTATATTTAATAAATGATTTATACGGTAGACTTATCTAATAAAAGGCGTGCTTCAAATGTAAGTCTTATGTTAAGCTTAATTCACTTGAACTTGAGATTGGTATTCTATTAAAAGGCCTAGTATTGAGTAATCACACATGTAGATTTCTTAAAGATATTCGTACACTTGTTTAATGATTTGATCAGTTTTATTGCATTCTATAATTATAGTATTATTATTTTTCAATGATACAGAAGAAAATGTTTTTGGACTCATAAAATAAATCTAAACAAAATGGCTATGTTGATTGCCGTACAGCAAAAACATTTGCCACATAACGAATTTGCCATCACACAAAACATCAAAACAACTCATGCTACGATCGAATGCACCGTCCATTGTTCCGCCATTGTTCCGCCTCTGTATGTATTGTATATATCCTTGCATGCAAACCCGGGTACAATCGAAAGTTGTCCGAGATGTTATCCACAGCAGGATCTTGCACTACGTCGCCCCGCCCCTGTGTTCTTGGCACTTAGCACTTGCCTAAGTAGGCTAATTGATAGCGATCGCAAAACACTTCATCGAAGCATAGTAGAGGGAGGCCGCCATTCGCCACCGCTACCGGCCATTCCCGCCGAGGTCGGCCGAACTGCGCAAGCTGTGCTCTCCCTTTGACCAGCTGAAACCGGTTAGGCCTGTCGAGACGCTGTCCCCCAACCGCCCAAGCAAGCCCTCCTTCTCCACCTGCAAGAGGTTAGATACGATGGGCCAACGGATGTCAATTAATCGCAAGCACGGCACGTGGCGTTAGCTGCGGACGGCGCGCGGCCCATTCGGTGATGGATTGGTCGGCGAACGATCGAAGCGCGTGGCCGATCGCGAAGGTTACACGCTCACACTGCCTTCGGGCGCACCGTGGACGCGTGTAGCTATCTGGGCTGCTGGCGGGCAGCCGGCGCGTTGTTTTGCGTTAGCCTTTCCTCCTTCGGCCTGCAGATTGGTCGGCTGCGGCTTAGAAACCGAGGCACGGGAGCGTGCGCACCTTTTGGGCTACGCATATGGAGCGGCAGAAATAAAATGTGTGAATTGTACGGCCTTGGGAGGTTTGTGCGGATTGTACCCGATTTGTAGACGAAATGTCAAAAACTAACAAAATCAACCACAAAATGACGGTCACTTTTTGTGGCTATTCCCCCCTCCTGGGGATATGTACAAACATAGTTGTGAAGGTGGCTCATTTTTGATTGGTTTGATTGAGTAGCGATCGGTAGTATAAAAAATGTGCACAACAACATTCTAAACCAAAAATTAACAAACACATCATTTTTGGGGATGACATTGTTTGATATTTCTAAAATTCAAATAAAAACGATTTGATTTTAGAAATGTAGTGTATACCTACTTAACTTATTTGATGAGAGGAATCATATGAAGAAAAATAAACTATAAAAGACATTTTGCATTTCATCCAAATTTTTTAGCCACCTTTCGACTTCAGTAAATATTCATAAATTGCTACAGGTATTGTTCACCAAAGTAAAATCATTTACCGCAACATTGCAATAGTATGAAAAATGTACATGCCATAGTAGATGAAACGATAGCACCGATAGTCACCGATTTGTATTTATCTTACTGTTGTTTTTATTGCTAACAATGTTACCGGGGATGCGGGATACGTTGTGTATGATCGGAAAACTTTCCAAAAATAGAGACGGTTTGGAGATATACAGGAACCTGAGAACTTTGTTCTGACTTAAATTGTGTCAAATAAATTATTTAATTTTGATAATGATATTGCTTGATTGTGCAAATTAGTTTTTGGGTCAATAATATAATAAAAGAAGATCGTATGTGAAACCCAGCCTTATGCCAGGCCAATGCCGTTCATGTCCCTGCCAACCCAATTGACATCTTCGAGCACGAATAACCGGGAATTCAAGCAAAGTCCGTTAAACTGGAGCCTTAAACTTCCTTTCAACTGCCCTAGTTTAAAGGAATTTAGAAAAAAAGTCCTTATTGAAAAGAAATTAAGAAAAAAAAGTTCTTGAAAATCATCTGTGATGCGGCTTTTTCGTTGCTTTATCCTAGCTTTGCTCGGAAATAATGTTTCCTATCGTTAGATGTACATGTACATTTACGTTACAAGTAAGTAAGTAAGTATCGTTACATGGCGTTGGTCATGTATTTATAATTGATCATATAATACTTAAATAACATCTTTTTTTTTAGAATTTGTTTTTTGTACTTCATCAAAAACCATACCTATGAATGTAAAATGAGCTCGACGGCATCGTCCATCAATAGAAGAAAGTCTGATTTACGAACACACCAAATTTTGGCACTTTCAACACACTTGATCACACACAATTCCACATTTTCAGGCGTATCGAACTGGGGGCCTTCACGATTCTAGTCAGTTTTTTGTAGGGAGTTTGACAGTTGGAGGCTGAAATCATGTAAACACTCCATACAAAACCACACAAAAAACTAGCCTGCAATTTTCAGTCTAGATTATTCTAGCCCCAGAACTTGTGAAAACTTTTACTCAAACGAGCTTTCTGGATGCTTGACGAATACTCAAAACACTCTTACAATCTTCATTCACAAGCAGAAGCGATAAAAATCAGCCTTCTAAATTCATACACCTTGGGATAAGCCCACCTGTATATTATACTCACTTAGATAGCTGCTCGAAAACGTTTTATCCGGAAAAAAATCGCATAGAGTGGATGAGCTGATCTTATAATTATGTTTATCCCTTTTTCAGCTATTTTTTAGCAACCTAATTCAGTAGTTTATGTGATGATGCTGTGAATATAAATAAATATAAATCCAAAATTGGGCTCTATCTTCGGCGTTTATTAGCTGAAGTGATGTTAATAAATCTAGGAAGCTTTTAATGATCAACGTGACCGTGTAGGTCGTTATGCCAAGAAGAAGAAAAAAACAAACTACGATCAACTTTCCCAAACGATCGTCGCTTTGCCAATTTGCCATTTGTAATATAATCCACTTATTTAAGGAGCTTGAGCTTGATTGGCCTGTGAAAAAAAAAGTTCTCCTCACATTCTACTATTTGTGTGTTTCACGGATTTGAATGAAAAAAATAAAACGATCTAATGAACTCGTGGGTTAGATTATCATAATCCCCTATGTAGATAATTAACCGTATCCGTAAAAACACTGTCAACATTAGCTCAATAAAATAGATGGGGAAAAAAATAAAACGATGTTGTGTTATTTAATAATGATGATGATTGCGTGTTGCTGTCTTTTTGCTTTTTTATAATATTTTTTCTTATACACGGATAAAGGAAATAAAAAATCAAAAAGAACCTTCTGCTGAGCTTTGTTTAGCGTAATGGTTTATGTTAAAAACAAGTTAGAGACTTTCAAACGAAATATTCGATTAGTTTGGCTGTTAAATGCAATATTTTCAATAAAAATGTGACGCTTGGCTGGGCAACCATTAACAAAATGACACTGATCGACAACGATCGATATGGAATCGTTTTTGCCCCTCACATGCAGTTCCCCTTCGCAACATTGTAGATAGCGTAAAGTTTGCGATAGAACAAAGAAAGAACAAATATTCCCATACATGTCATGTTAGCCGAGCTTAGACCGGTTCTAAGCTCAAACCGCCGTGGGGACCGCCTGATGGGTGTTGATCTGTCAACCGTACCTCTGCGCGGCGACAGCAACAAACTGTGTGTCCCCATGTGATCGTGCTCATATATGTACCGTTCTTCTAATCCTTGATTCCCGTCAACTTTGTCCACTTTGGCCAACATATAATGTGCCTGTGGCTTGGATCGTTCTCCCTGGACGCTTATAATTAAAAGAACTGATAGTGTTGACAACGCTCCAATTCGATCCGAGATAAAGAGATTGACACACGATTTACGAGTCGATAAAACCAGCTTGAGTCGGTTGTTTTGATAATGGAACAGAGAAAAAAGATCAAAACTAGGATTACACAAAAAAGAAAAGAAAAATTCTTAAAGAATTCTTTACAAACATACGATTACATTCAAAGCTAGGAAAATGATAATTTTTCACTATCAGTAGTTTACTTAATTTACTCCAGCAAGAACTATTCGAGGTTCAATTTAAATATTCACACTCTTCATTATCTCGGGTAATTAGAAACATTTTACACTCCAGCCCGCAAGAAAAACTATTTTTTTAATTCATTCTTCAGCCAATTGTTATCAGCCCATTCTTTAGAACGAAGTAGAAATGTATACAGTCATGACCCGATTCGTTCTGTTTTCGATTGTGGGGTTAACACAACCCGTTTTTTGTTATTTGCTTCCTCCTAATTTCTAATAATGTGGGGAAGGTTTAAGCGATAAGTGAGCTTCACTACAATTTGTTTTTGTCTGGTCTCGTAATTTACGGGCAATGTCTTTAAAAACCCATAAAATACATGGTAGATTTTTTTGGGCAAAGAAAATAGTGAACTTAATTCCGTCTTAATACTGGGGTTTCGAAGTAAATTTTCGTAAACAATCTAAACATTGTTATTCACTGCGTGAAAAATATCAATCCACATCATTATAATATTTCATTTCCATCATTATGATTTTCATTTCCTCGCTATGATTTCATTTCATCACTTCAACGGTTTATTGTCATGGTTTTTTTCACAGCGGTCTTGAATCTACATTTCATCAATTTTTTTTTAATATTTTAAAAGTTGTTATTAACTATTGTTAATACAGGGTTTTCCGAGTCCATTTAAAATGTCAACAACATTTTCCATTGCTTTCGAGATGTTTTCCAACTGCTATCATATGTTGTAATTGCATCACAATAATTTATCAGTTCCTCCACATGATTTTCAGCACGTCTCAAGCTGGATTGAGTTTGACAGTTCTTTGTCCTGTGTTAAAAATCATGAGTAAGAACTGAAACTTTACAGGGTTTCAGACAATCTCCAATGAGCACAGCATTATTTACTGCTGGCAAAATGTTTTTCAACAGCTGTCACGTGTTTTAATTGCATCACAATAAAATTTCAATTCTTCCACCTGATTTTTAAATATCACAAAGAACTGTCAAACTCAGTCCAGCTCAGACATCTGTTGAAAAACATCTTGCAAGCAATGAAAAATGCTGTTGACGTTTCAAATTGACTCAGAAAGCCCTGTATTGTAATGCAAATACAATGTATGACAGCTGTTGCAGATCATCGTATAGGCGGTCAATAATGATGTGCATGTGTAATATCAAATTTGAAAATATTGTACAAATCTTAATGGGATGCAACTTCAATACCCCGGCGAAAAAAAGATGGAAATATACCGTTGGAGTGATGAAAATCATACTGAAGAAATTAAAATTATTATGATGGAAATGAAACATCAGATTGATGTGAATTCACCATCTTCCACACGATGAATAACACCGTTTACATTCGAAGCTGACTTGGGAAACCCCGTAATATTAAAATTTGAAGTATAAATCGTTGTGACATGCTTCGGATTACAATTTCGTTTTCATTTTCGTTTAAAAAAAAAAAGATTTTTTTTTTGGTATAGCAATCAACAAACATAGAAGAGCTTTATTCCCTACACTATTGCTGTGGATTTCCCTTTATAAACAGTAGAGAGTGTCTAGGAAATCATACTCAACCAAAATGTTAATTAAAAACGAAACAAAAAACACACAAATACAGTCAAATTTAAACTGCAATATGAAATTGAGTGAACAATCTACTTTTATACGTATTTCCAAACACGCAAACGACTCGCTGTAACCTACAGTGACGGTTGTCTCAAAACATTCAAACATTCAGCGCCGCTGCACAACAAAGCAAGCAAAACAAACCGGCGACAGAAACTGTAACCGCGCCGTGCAGGAGCAGCACACAAAAAGAAGATGACCGAGTCTGTACAGCATCAACCGTGCCCGTCGTTCGGACAAACCAAGAACGAAAGGGTAGGTCTTGATGCACCGATGAACGCCCACCCCAACGATAGTCCGCAGTCCGCAGGCCCCCGTCCCGAGACCCGTGATGACTCGCTACCAAACCAACCGCGTTCTATTTGTATGGCCCTCCCCTGCCGCATCTTCCCGTGCACCCTTTGCCTACCCGCCCACTATCTGCTAGCGACGAGGGAGATTAACGAGAGTATAATAAAAGAGTGTGTCAGTGAACCCATTCCGCGCTGGCTCGACGTTCGAAACCGCTTGCACGTGCCGGTCATCGTGGACGCCCGTGTTGTGCCGTACCTCCCATTGGATGGCGTAGGCATCAAGAGCAGATGGTGCAAGGGACGGCATTCCTAGGGTGAAAAGGGACCGTGCATGCATGCCGTGCCGATGCACACGGCAGCATGCATCGTTGTCGCCAGCGTTGTCTACAAACGCCACACACTCCAGTGTCGAATTCGGGTTCGTGCTTCGGGGAGCGTTTTTCTCCGCCAATGCACTCTCCGAAGCCCGAACGCACGGGCACGAGCGAAAGTGGCCACGAAATGCATCCGAAATGGTCCGAGAGACCGAGCCCCACCCGGCACAGAGCTCGGGTCCACCGTGCACTGATCACGTTGCACTCGGCGCTGCAACTGGGGCGATCGAGTGCATCGTGCACTATATGCTACTAGCGGTTGAATGCAGACGAATATGTGAACGAACTGGGGGATCACAATGCATTGACAGTTGGCTGATGAAAATGCTAGATCGGTGAGAGTGTTTTACATTCTTTCTCTCAAATAATTGCTATTTTATATATTTTAAAGTATTTTTATGATTTCACTTATAACAATTACAAATAACAACATTTCTGAAGCAACCAACTATACATGTAGAAATAAAAATGAGTTTCCAGTTACTTGCTTTTTTAATCTAAATATGTCTAAACAATCACAATAATCAGATAGGTAATCTTTTGAATTGGTTTTTCCAATATCTTATCCTTTTTTGCATTTTATTTGGCATGAATAAACAGTGGAGGTTGTTACAGTTTTTGTCCACCTAGTGTTTTTAACCGTCTATTGTTTCTTTAATGCAAGTGTGCGGTATGAGCGCTGATGAATAACACAAAAATATGTTTTTTATCTTACAATTTAAAAAAAAAACACAAAAACTTTGATCTTATTTGAATTGGTAGTATTCACAAATTCGTTTTTCTTTTCGTGCTTTTAGAACAAGGCCATCAGTTTACTTTCGTTTTCCTTAGGTTTTTTTTTGTGAGCAGGTTTAGTTTTCTAGTTGTTTAGCTTAAGCGGTTCCTTTTTATGAATTTGAATAACCAATTGAATGCATTAGTGAGACCAATTGGTTTTTATTCAGTTTCCAAACTTGTTTTTTTTTCCTTATGCATGTCCTTGGCAACACTTCTTGTTTTTTTTTCCAGCATCATATTTGTGGACACTCATACACCAGATTATCTTTGTATGTAATCGAATGTAATGTCTTACAAAGTTACAACCCGTGTATAAGGAATCCCTTATTCTGTTTTTGATCATTTTCGGCTTAAAAAGAGGTCCTTATACACACTAAAATAAGGTATTTTATTTCTTTACTGTGCATAGTAAAAGTATGTTTAAATTATGGAGAATTTAAGATTTCGTCACTGCATTCATTTCTTATTACATGAAATGAGTAAGAAAAAAAAGGATCCATATCATAATCATGACTCTCGAGGATTACGGATTTGATTAAATTTCTAACCTGTGAGATAAACATAAAAACCGAGTTCAAGTAATCCCGTGTAAATGCAATGATCTTCTGAACATTAATAGCTATATCAAATTTAAAGATTTTTTAAAACAGTTGACATGTAACCTAGGAACATAATAACAATTATTACAGTTATTTAAAATGATTCACTCTTACACGTGTAATGGTAAGAAAATATTAGTTTTTTAATGCTTGTAACAGATTGAATTTCTATACTCTCTTTTTAAACTTTTATTTGTTTTTCAAATCCATTTGTCGTAAATCAAACAAATATCAAAATAAACAGCTATTTCTTTTTAAATACTACTTCATCATGCCTAATTTATAGCACTAAAAGAGTCATAAAATTTAATGACTGGTGATTTTTTTTACATCAAATAGCACACTTGCATCCTGGTACATAAGTAAATCTCATTTACAATTGATGGGGACATCCCAAATACTATTTGTTGTTGAAGCAAAATAAAAAGCACACAATACAACAAGATTAGGCAACGCTGAGCTCGCTTATCATTTGCTAAATTATAATATTATTTTTGTTTAAATTGTTCATGGCGTGCGTGTGATAGTGTTGAAGTGTTTCCGTCCCTTTTGGCCTGCAGTGCGCTTCTGATAACGCAATAACAGCAAATTAATCATTGTCTTGGACTTCCTTTTTTGTGTCAATGATGGCATTAAAAAGGTCAGCACAACAACCGAACAGTATGTGTAGCCAAATGAAACTGACCGCCCAACGAGCTTCACTGTTGGTGTATGGCGGTAAACGGAGCATGCAGCATAATTGCTGTGTATGGAACTGTATTATTAAAAATTTTGAATACGATCATTACAATCAGATATTCATGATTCTTGAATTTGAGATTGATCATATTAATGATGAAGTAATAAATAAATAATATTGAACATAGACATACATCCCAATAGCCAAAATTGCCTAAGCAACCAATTTTAGCAAGCTAAAGATCACTGCTTGAATTCGCCTTTTGCAGTAGATAAACAGCATCAAAGTTCCAGGTGGTCCTTCTTAATAGCGCCTAAGCTGCTTTCTTATACCAGGGTGCCGGGGATTATTTTTCTTTGCGATTTATTTTCAAGCAAGGCGTCATCAATGAAATAAACAACACGATGTGTGTTTCTTGTACGTTCATGTTTATTTTAAAACTTTGAAAACTCTTGAATTTCATATAATTTCACATAGTTTACTAAAAACTCACTATCACTTGACTAAATATTCCTGCTACAATTAACTTATCTAACTTGTGCAGCAGCAATAAGATAATAAGATAATAAAATAATTGACGGAACCAGTCTTTGGCACTTTGACAAGAGCCACCTCGTACTGAGTGTCATGCATTGAAAAGCTTTGAAGTTCCATCAGGTTCGCCATAACATCTTAACAAGCCTTCAATGTCCATCATGAACCATACACATCAGGCTAACCAGCTGTAAGATTCCAGAGAGTACCAAGTGCTTGTTAAAAAGCACCATAGTTCCGCAAAGTACCGTGTATTCACAAAGTAGAACATCGGCACATTTTTTTGTTAAACAGCCTCAAATCAGCTATAAACTACGAGCTGGCTATTTGGGATGTTATCTTTGTAGAAAGTTGAAGTATAGAAATAAACAAATAAATTCATTGTATTTAATATGAATGTCTCATTTAGTGTAGGATCTATTTCATGTACAAATACGATTGATAACAAATCAGATGATGAAATGCGTGTTGCAATCATTTAAAACATACAAATGACAATAATTTCAAGTTAACACATGACTGTTCCAAGAAATTCATTAAATCCACCACAGCACAATCGATTAGCCAGAAGAGCATTACAAAATTCTTAGTAAACGATATGAATTAGCATACGGTATTTGCCCGCAGTTTTTACATAGTATAGACCGGGTCAATAAAATCAACTTTTCTATGTTGAAGCCAAATTCAGCAGCCTTATCAGCATATTACAAACACCCTAGACAACAAACAGCAAGCTGCGCTAAGCAGATTTTTTTTCGCTTAGCTAATTCCGTTCCGTCTGGCTTGTTGTGAGACATTTAGCATCCGCCTGATATGGCTTCATATGTTATCTTCTATTCGTTCAAAAAAAAAGTCTGCATTTTTTCCATATTAAATGAAATTTGATAGCAAGAGAGTAAGAGTTTGAATTTTAGCCTATGGAACAAATTACATCTAATACCTGTCATATAGCACACATGCAGTTATATATGTCTGTTCAGTTCAATTTATAATATAATTATGTTAAATAAACCAATAAAAACAAGCAGTGGGGCCCTTTCCGTTTTAAGTTCGTAGGCTGAAATTTGAGCCTGTCAGCTGTTTGCATTGTATAGCAGTTTTCGAGCAGCTATCTAAGTGGATACAATATACAGATGAGCTTATCCCAAGATGTATGAATTTAGAAAACTGATTTATATCGTTTCTGTTTCTGAATGAAGATTTTAACAGTGTTTTGTGTATTCGTCATGTCAAAAAGTGATATTCAAAATTGGTTATAAAAAAAGCTATGAGACCACATGGACTACATATACTTTGATTCTGGATTCCATCACCAGATATCTTTAATGCACCTTGGAATAAATACAAACACCACTTTGTTTTGCCATTTTTCGAGCAGGTACTCGAATCTAATTCTAGCTTTGAGGCTAGAATAATCTGGACTGAAAATTGTAGGCTAGTTTTATGTGTGGTTTTGTATGGAGTGTTTACACAATTTCAGCCTCCAACTGTCAAACTGCATACAAAAAACTGACTAGAATCGTGAAGAACCCCAATAATAGTATAACTAAGAAAGAGAGTGCATCAATACAATGAGAATGAACCATTTCGACTATAGTAGAACTTTTCACATGCTCTCAACTCTACATAGTTTTGTGTTATGCGACGTTCGGAAAATAGTATTAACCGTCCAGTATCATTCAAGGATAATCGACTGGCAGCTTACGCCATTGAGCTATTAACGGTTAGATAACTATGCCTTGTCAGACTAAAGCACAACGTTATTGCAGACAGATTTGTGGTAAATTCTTATTGTTATAACCCAATCAGTCTACCTAAGGGTGGCCCGATTTTGTAGATGCTTTTAAAGATGTTTAACTAAGCCTACAAAGGATTTACATACATATTCTTCTTCTTCTTCTTTGGCACAGCAACCGTTGTCGGTCAAGGTCTGTCTGTACACCACTAGTGGACTTGGCTTTCAGTGACTTATTTATTACACATAGCAGGATAGTCACAACAGTCCTACGTATGGGGACACGGTCTATTCGAGGGTTGAACCCAAGACATGTTGTTGAGTTGTTAAGTCGCATGTTGTTAAGTCGTACGAGTTGACGACTGTACTACCAGAGCGGTCGACATACATATTGCTGCCACCTAAATTAACCACAATTTCCGATGAGTTTTTTTTTTGTCAAAATTTTATTTCTAAGAAATTTGGGCAAGTTATATTTTCATTTTCATTTTTCATGTAAAAGTGATGAATTAGAATAATTCGGATCTTTTGTAAGGTGTGAGTTTATTTGATTGTGAGTTAAAGCTTCCTAGTGAAATAGGCAGAGTCCAGGACGTAGGTGTCAATACTATGTTTGACCTATTTGTTTATTTGTTTATTTGTTTATTTGTATTGGTTAAGTGATTGGCCATCGTTGGCCTTATCACTGATCTTGACCTATCATTACAGTTTGGAACTAAAATCGAACAAAAGACTATTTTTAACTAGATCCAATTCAAGTTCCTATATTGATTTTCCACCTTAATGTAGAATCAATTATTCTGCTCTGGTAAAATAAATAGAATTAACTTTATTTGTAAAAAATGTCAATATTCACAAAAAAATTCATGTTATGGATGCTTTAATCATTTTGCATGGTATTACTCATTGTTCCTGCATTCTCACTCAAAAGAAAGTACATACACCAAAATAAATTCCAAAATTCACGTTGAATTGTTGCTTATCATTTTAATACTATTTGCGGAGTCTATAATTCAAGACAAGGTCATCTTTCAGCAAAAAAAATCCACGCCAACAAATTAAGGTTTCACATAAATGTATGGTTAGTACGAGTTCCAGACAATAGACTTTAGACAAGATAACATATGCAACATTTTGCTGGATCGATTGGAAGGAGGACAATTTTCATCGATCGTATAACTCCAGCTGATAATATATTGTAAAAATTTAAAATTTTGTCATTGTCCAAAAATTCATTGACTATATTATCCAACATAAAGTAAGCTAAATACTAAGGCTGATAAATTATTGATAATATAATTTCCCTGACAAACATACAGTTTGATTAACATAAAGCATTTCTTAAAACATCGACGGCATGGCTATTTCTTTGTAATCATTGGCTTTAAATATTACTAAAAAACCTTTAAGATACCTCCATTAGCGTGTAAAATAATGAAGAAATTTAACATTGATCACATATTGCCTTTCGTGACAAGCTAAACGTATGGCTAACGAAAACCAGTAGCAAAATTGTAGAATTCAACCCATCAAAACAAATTGTACCAACGTAACAGTACACGCAGAGTTAAACACCTTATCTTATACTACATTACAACTACGCTTCGATCAAAATGCTTTCGCCCGTGTCGCGTAAAATCCAAAGTAGAAAGGTTCGAAATTTTGTGACTGACCTCAAACAACATCAGTGCAGCACCACCACCGTCGTACGCGCTCGAATATATGTGGCCCGTTGCGTTATGGCCAAACTTGCATTACACGTACGAGAATACCCCGGCAATGTGGATCCGCCGGGACGGGATTCGCAAATCCGAACCCGATCGCCAAAACGGCAAGTGAAGGGCAGATCGAACGCCTCAGGGGAACCCCAAACCAAACCTATGCCAATCGAACGCAAGAAATGAAAGGTTGCGTCTGTGGGAGCAAGATAATAATAATAATATAAAAACAAAGACAAGAAATCCATCCGTCCTCCGGCATCGATCTGCCGGGAAAGACGATCGAACGGGGGTTTGAGAATTGTTGTCATTTCGGTAAAAGTGTTGCGCATTTTACGATCCATTCCACTGCCCGACGGTGAGGTAATACTCTGGGTACCACCGAAAGGAAACGCAGAATGACGTCTGTTTGCCCCCTGCCCTGTGCGACACTCACTTGCTGCACCGGTGCATATTCTCGGCACGAGATTTGCTCATTGCAAGTCGAGCGGGTGTTGTGTCCCAAAGCCAAAATCACAACCGATCAAAATGATGGCCCGACGGAATGGGCTTGTTGGTTATGCAATTGCATCAGCATTTCACCAAAGCGGGAGGGGGTTTTATTGGGTGCAGCTGCTGCCGAACGGAGTGAATGCTGCAGCTGAGGTCGTTAAACTTGGAGGAGGACTAGATGGAACTTGCTGCATCCCGTCTCATTGCAAGTGAGACAACTTTCCCATTCGCAACACCGCTGATCGCCTACGATCAGATCGGGCTAACGGCGGGACAAGGTCTTCCCGTTTCTGGCGGCTACCTGGCTGCGGCAGATCAATCATATGCAGGCTGGCAAAAGGATAATAATATCCCACTTACCGCATTGTTATGAAAGCGGCCGTATAATCAAAACGGAGACGGGGTGAATGGCCGAAGCGCGTAAAGAGCCTATGTTTTAGGACCTATGAGAACAAAACGATGCTATTTCAAACAAAAGAAAGAAAGAAAGTGCATCCTTTCGAATTCGTATCGTACCTTCAGTATCCCACCAAAGTACCGTTATCTAATCCAATTCATCGCGTAGGTTGAGGGAACGGTTCACACAGTGCGAGAGTTCGTTGAATTGAACTGAATTTACAGAGAAAAGGATCAAAGAATGCTACGGGGCAGGCAACGCCTTGTAGAAATAAAACTGTGATCGTACAGTGATCATGTTCATTGCAGCTCACGTGCAGACTTGAACTTTTTTTATGATCAATTGTGTGATCATCTGTATGAGACCAATGCAATTAGAATAAGTATTCATAAACTAATAATCCTCCCAAAACTTACACGAAATCTTATTGTATAATGCGGCTATATTGCAATTGGAAAAGCTGGAATCACACTTTTTTCATTACTAAGATTATTTGCTGTTTGATTCTCGTTATTTGTTGAGAAGTGTAAATGTTTATGTTCTGTCGATAACGTATTCGCCCTCCCTTGTATGTTGTTCCTTGTATGTTCCAATTATCAGTACACACTACGGGCAGAATGATCCGCTTGTAGGAGCAATCAGCAATTTAAATGTAGATTTCCGCCTGTTCGATTTCAATCGTTCCTCTGTTTTGTAAATGTCTCCACACTCCATAATCAGTAATAATCCTTTGCGTTTGTTATCCTTATAGTGAAATTGTCTTTAGAATTGTATTTCCCGTAATCGTATTAATGGGTGGACTTTGCATTAAGTTAGGTTAGGATAGGATAGGATGATATAGATATAGGCATTAAGACCAACTTGTTAAGCTTGTTGAACGGACAATTAGATGATACTAAACATAAACATAACATCATTTTTAAAAACTCTCGAAATAATGTTGAAAAGCTTTAATTTACGTTTAAAACCATTGACACAATGTACTTTAAACTTTTAACAGAGAAGTAGATGAAACAGGAATAAAAAAGTGTTTGTGTTTGTGTGTAATTCCAAACACATTTGTTTCGATATAATGTTTTTGTATATGATTTAAGCTTCTGACAGTTCCAATAACAAATGTATGTGTTATTTACAAAACCTTTTTAATTAGGATAAGTTTAGGCTGTTAGATGCTTGTTTAGTTATCCATTTTAAATCTTTTTAATGATTAGTTAATTAATCAATTGATTTTTTTTGTTTTTCATTTATTTATTTTTTTTCTTTGTTAATTCCATTTATTATTCTTCGATTGCATTGGTATTAATCATTGAGCATCACAATCAATCTGTAAATGTATCTAATCACTGTTATTTAAAGAAGTTTCTTTAGCTCAATAACTGGCATTGATGTCAAATCTAAAAAGGACCGATCACCTCAACTGTTAATCTGTTTACTAAGTATGCGACAACACAAAACTCACGGATTTACAACTTTCTTTATATTTTTTTCAAGTGTTTCAAGTTTTTTTTTTCAAGTGGCTGTATTCGGTCCTGTCCACAGTTAATCCTTTCACCATAAAAACACCACCCCGAAGAAAGGCTTTACGAGATTGTAATGGCTCACTGGAGGATTATGCAATGGCTTTAAAAAAATTACCCAAGTATGCTGCTACAGAAAACACAAAAACATGCCTGGCATATTTTTCTGGAACAATATGACAACTGAAACAAAACTACCACAAACAGAGGATATTGCTAGATTTTTTATTTTTTCATCCACGATTAGGAGTTACCGCAAGGATCCCTATTTCCAGATATTCAAAATCCTTCTATCAATCGTTATTCTTCTTCTTTTGCACAACAACTGTTAAGGCCTGCCTGTACCCACTAATGAAGTGAGCTAAACTTTCAGTGACTTACAGGGTTTTCCAAGTCATTTTCGAATGTTCACATCATTATTCACCTCCTCCAAGATGTTTTTCAACAGCTGTCAAATGGTGTATTTGCTGCAAAATGAAATTTCAGTTTCAACACATGACTTTCAACACATAACAAATAACTTTTAAACTCAATCCAGCTTGAGTTGTGTTTAAAATCATGCTGAAGATATTTAAAATTATTATAATGTAAATGAAATATCAGATTGATGTGGATTAACATATTGCTCGCGATGAATAACAATGTTTACATTCGACAGTGACTTGGAAAACCCTGCAGTATTGTTACCATAGCAGGATAGTCAGTCCTACGTTTAGGAGCACGGTCCATTCGGGGCATGAACCCATCATGACCGGCATATTGTTGCGTCTTACGAGTTGGCGAATGTACCACCACCCCAGCCCAATCGGTATTTTTATTATTTATCAATGTATGTTTCGTTCGTCGGCTTTAAAAAATATGAATACTGTTTATTTGATAAATTACTTTGCAATATGAATCGAACGCGGTTTATGCGTTCCTCAGACATCCGAGTATGTCGTATTTCGCGCTTTTCAGCCAAAATACAGGTGAATATTGGGTATATGGTTAATTAAATTGGTTGTCTCGTGTTACAGTTGTCAACTTGTTAGACTTAATCAATATGGACAGGCAATATAATAATCAATATAATCCATTACGAATAATCAATACGTTGCTGAAAACCAAGTCATAATCTTTTTTTAATATTATGTGAGTATTACAATACCACTCCAACAAAGGAATCCGCTGACTGATCTTTTTTCAATTTTTGCGTGCTGTTTGCTTCAAATTAGTTTAGCTTTAGCACACAACTTGCTATGAAGCTAGATGAAAGCACCTTAACAGTGTATCCCTTAACAGTGACCGAGCGAGAAGGGTTTTTGTCGCTGTTCATGAATTATTTATTAGATGTCATACATTGCCATGTTGTACAAATAAAGCCGATATTTAAAAAAAAATAGAAAGGTAATTATCTTTTTAATCAAATTTCACTACTTTTGACCGAACACTGTTTAATATCATGAAATAGGTTGTCAAAAGTGCTGATTAACGAGGTGCGAATTATCAAGCGTGCGGATTACCGAGTACAAACTGAACTGTACAACCTTCTGCCTCCTAGACACACGTGTATTCGCAAAAATGAAATAGCAAATAGACTAACCGAATATACGACGCAATGAATTAGCTTGCTATCAGCTCGGCTTGAAGGTTCCTATTCTCTATAAAAATAAAAATAAAAACAACCTTTCCCATTAAAGAGAAAAATAACATTTTTATAATCAAAACAAAAACCTTAACGAATTAAATAATGATGCGTTTCATTCACACCATCTAAAGCCAAAACAATTCCTTCGTAATCTGACTTCATTTACAGATGATGTCATGGTCTTATTTTCTACTGATCGCGTAATACTATTCACAATTTATTCAAATACGAGCTGAATGGTGCGAACGGGGCAAAAATCAAAAACATTACATTTGTTAAACATGCTGCAAAAGTAAAACACAACTAACTGATCCCATTGCCTCCGGATCACACGTGCAGCTAAAGCAACAACAAGAGATCTCAAGCTAACAGGAACAATCCTGTTCTCTATCATCCTGCTGATTGATTCATTAAGCTGTAGCACTAATATGACTACAAAGTATACTTTCATTATCGCAAAACACGCGTAGTGACAGAGGCTTATCATTCCATAGATCCTGTTTTTTTCTGCAAATAAATTGCATAGACACAACAACCTTCCTTAATGAGCGTATCATTTCTGAGAAGCGGTCTGATCACCGCAAACACCAAAAATTCAAACCGCTCAACCCAAAAAGGAAAAACTTTACAACCCAGACCCAGCGGCACAGTGGCGCTCGTACATCTTTTCAACGGCCGCCGTGATGGCCAATCAATCGTTTGTTATCAGCGGCTCTTTCAAGGAGCCTGGAGAGCTGCATTGTTGGCCAGCCAATGTTTGTTTACGATTTCAATCCATCCGTAATAGTACTAATGGAAATATTATGAAACATTTAACGACCGCAATGGGCCCCTTAATGAGCCATTGCGGCAGGATTCGATTCGAGACTTTGGTCTTTTTGCACATTAGCATCAGTGATAATTGTATTCATTTTTTATTCGCTACTATTACTAGACGGCATGGGACAGTTAACTATAGTGTAATTATAACAAATTTTGGACGCGTGTGTCTGCTCGATTGCGGTGAATGTTTCTTGTGTGCATAAAACGGCGAATTTGTGATCGTTAATTAAGTGGAAATGGGTGTTTATTAGACATATGAGCTTTAATTTGCTGTTTCATTGGAATCTTTTGGAGCTCATTTCAATGGCTAAGGATGACTGGGTTGATTGGTTGGGTCGATTAATTAATTGTATCCCAAAGATTGTTGGCCTGCTTCCACGATTTATTGGTGTTCTCCGATTGGGCATCATTACAATCGAACCAAACAATTATGGAAAACGCCGAAAAACTCGCGGGAACACACCAAAACAATATGAGAAGCAACCAAACATTTTCGGGAAACAATTAAGAACCCTAGGATAGCCCTGTAGTGCTTAAGAACTGAACCAAGAGAAAATAAAAATACTACTGAAAGTTATTTTGAGGTGAACTGTTTTCTCAGGATAAGGACTCACCGTTTGGCAGTCAGCATCCTTGCCCATAACTCAGTTCTGAAGTTTGACCCGAGATGGGTGAATTCTGAGCGGACTTCAAAAGTGCGTTCACCTATCTTTACGTCACCTCTTCGTAATTTTGCATTCGTTACTAGGGCTTCTGTTGATGCCAACATCAGTTTGGTATTTGCCTCGTTTATCTACAATCTAAGGTTCCCTGCCGCCTGCTCGATCCCTTGGTACCCTTCTCGGATGACCCTCTCTAGCACCAAGTTGGAAACAGGCACGCAATCCCGTTCCCCTGGCGCAGACTCTTGGTGGTAGCAAAATGTTCTGAGAGTAAATCCATTATCCTTACCCTGGCAAGTGACGTTGGTCATAATCATTCGAACTAGTCTTATCAGGATATGCCTGTTTTCTGCCATCTTCTCTGCCAAGATCTGCCACATCGTGAAGAGTTAGTCTTTGGTAGATTTTTCTTTACAGAATTATCTTTAATTTCGTTGTGGCCTGGCAGTCTTGGACAAACACAGGGCCTAAGAGTGGGGAGGGACTCTATGTTTTGAATAATTTATCCTTTATGGACAATCTCAACCTCATGGTCGATGGTGGACAGATTTGTTCTTCTTCTTCTTTCTAATTACATTAATAATCGTGACCGATTCTTGACCTTCCTGAGCCATTCTAATGGACTAAGACTATATATCTTCAAGATTTGAGATCAGAATGGTTCAGTTTTGTTAAAACTATGCCAATACAGTTGACAACTTTAGGATGCCAGGCATTGCCTTGCTGTGATTGTTGACAAGATTATTTTGTTGTTATTATGTAAACATTTATTGATAATCATTTGTTCGTTTCATCACATAAACGGTTCACTTACGATTTTCTAGTAGATCATTACAGCGATTGAACCATTATATTCTTCACCAACCATTGGTCCCTTCCCTTCCCACTGCCTTGAACTGTCTATTTATGTTTGTATACATTATGTTGCGGTCTACTATTTCTTATCTATCTAAAACCAATTCCATTGGGTCTATTAAGCTTACGACATGCCATAGCGACGTAAGCCTATTTTTATACGAATTGAAACAAAAAAACCCCAGTTAAACAAAAACTCCCAGTGACTGACGTGATATGTTTTCATCGCTATAAGTGTTTCTAATCGGTAATTTAGAACTTTGATTTACTCGTCACAGCGTATGCCGACATTATCAATCGGTTGATAAACGGTGACAAAAAAAGTATATACGGCTTCTACGCTAGGCGGGACGTGTTTGAAATGGTTCTGAAGAAGGGTTTTCCATTCTTGTGGTCAATAGAGAAACGCGCCTTTCCGAACTATCGAGGCACAGCCGTTAGGGTTAGTAGTGAGATTACCGCGAGGTCAACACGGGTAGAGTTTTATGATTGACATATTTTGGATTGCAGTCATCTTCTCTATCAGCCGCATTTGAGTGACAGTCGTGCGGGTTTGGTTTGATTAATTAAACGCTTACCAGGGCAGGATGTGATTTGTTAGGTGTGAGACATAGATTAGAAATTGTATGTTTTATTCAACAAATAAAAAATAACACAAATACACATGCAATCAGGCAAGAGCCATGCATATAAAATACCTTATGTTTATTTTAGTTAATGAAATTTGAGAAAAATCCAGTAAAACTGAATTCAAATGTTTAATAAAACTGATTTTTAGAACGAGATCTGTGTTTTAGAGTATTTAACGAATCATTTAAAAAATTATTACAAGGCTAAATCATCAATATTGATAACTATTTTCTGTTCTTTTATCAATTCAATCTTAAGAATAAACAAAAGCAAACCAAAAATATTAAAAAAAAATTAATAAAAAATCTCTTTTTAGCGCAACATCCCAACGTGGACATGCCTATAAAAGCTTTAGAGACTTATTTAGTACCACGCTGCCGGATATTCAGTTTTTGATACGAGAAGACGGTTGAACTAACAACGTGCATGTTGTTAAGTCGTACGAGTGGACGATTGTACCATAAGAACGTTGTATCGCTTATACACTGAAACTCATCAGCAAACAATGAATAACAATGGCTTATACAATAAGCCGAAGCCACTCGCGAACGAAGTAAGCGTAAACAAAAGGATTCAGTACTTATTTTTTTGATTAATTAACTATTGTTAAACTTGATTGCAAACGTAGATAATGGCATGAATTCGTGGTATGGTTAAATTTGCGTACTTCCGACAGCTTGAGTCGACACCAGAATAATTGTCTAATGCACTTTCTCAAGCGAACAATCCGGTACCGATTTTTGCATCATCGAATCTAATCTTCCAACGATTACTCAAACGAAAACGTAAATTGCAACACGATACACAATTAACAAAACGAACAGGCGAGTAAAATTTCTCGAATTACTAACACTATATCATTATCTTGTCCTGATAGTATGAAGAAAATGTTGCGACCAAGATTTTTGCGACCGAGAACTTTGCGACCAAGTAGTTTGCGACCAAGAAGTTTGCGACCAAGAAGTTTGGGACCAAGAAGTTTGCGACCGAGAACTTTGCGACCAAGAATTTTGAAGTTTTTTTTTTTAGAATTTACACACTACACCTTTTAGTTTTTAAGGTCTGAACACTTGATTCTCGTTGTCAGTGTCCTCCTAGACCGACAAAGCGACGGTCTTAAATGCAACGGGGTTTGGGAGCTGTTTTTCTCTTGTAATCGTAGATGCATAGAATTGAAAAAAAAATGTAAAAAATATATTTTTATGCAATAAATCACAATTTGCTTCAGCTGTCCGGAATTAAAACAGGATAAACAATGTTGCTTCGTTTTCCCGACAGAATTAAATACGTGTTGTAATGACATTCAGTGCACAATATGTTAAAACACTGATGTTATCACGTTGATAACTTCTTCTACATTGGATTCCGATGTATTTCAATGCACGTAGACGCAACTAATAGGAATTATCGAACAAATGACACTGGCACAAAACTGCTAAGAATGCCTTTGGTGGTGAACTGACCGACAAAAAATGTTTTTTTACTGTGGCATCAGGGCCTACTAGGAGTCAGACACGTTGTTAATAGATTCTAGTAAGTCATGGCAAATATTAAAAAATAAAAAGCGATATGGTCAGTGACTGAATGCGAAGATATTCAATAAAAACATGCCGAATGTCCGGAATTTGAAGCATAACGGTAGTTCACTACTGACTTGCTTTCGTTTTCCTTAAACCCGTGTCAACCCAACTGTAACTGCAACTGAAACAAAAACCTTGATTTCTATCCTCGATAACAGTAATTTGGGATTAGTTTGACTTCTAGTAACTTATTGAATACTTATTGGAGGATATTCAGTCCTACTTATGGGCCAACCAATAGATGCCAACCAATGGGCCAACCAATACAATAGATTAGTACATCAAAAACCGGGACAAAACAGTTTTTTTAACATAAACGACGGAACATTAACTTTTCGTTAAAAAAGGGACTGTCAGCTTATATAGTCATCGATTCCACAGCTAAATAAAATCGGGTTTGAATTCCATTACACACTCCAAAATGCCTTAACATTAAACGATGCCGTGTGCTAATTTGAAAGATTTGCATGCTTCCCAAGGAATGTCCCGGTTGACCCGGTTGCGGTGCGAAACTCAAGACAAAAAAAAAACGGACACAACATCCGGGCGAAGAAAATTTGCTACGTCATTTCCACCTGGTAGTCAGGAAAAGTCCACGAACATGCGCAGAAGCAGTTTTGATTTCCCACGCGTCCCAGCGTCGACCAATAAAACCGAGTGCCCGTCGTCGTCGAACAAACCCCTCCGCAGCAGCACCTTCCATGTCAGGCCCGACAGACCCGACCGCTCGGTTCGATGTTTTATTTGCGATGTCTTCGGCACACTAGAACCATCATCATCATCATCATCATCGCTGTTGGCGGGGTTTCCCTCTTCTCCCTTGCAGTGCCTTATGCTGTACCCGGGGGGAGGGTTTCGTTGTTTTCAATTGACCCAATTCCGGAAAAGCCGAACCGAAACTGAAACCAACGCCCGAAAACATAAACTCCCCCCGGTGGGTCGGGAAAGGCAACTGTGTGCGTTGTGATGTTGTACGCATATAACCGAAGCGAGATGCATTGTCGTCCGGTGAGGTGGTAAATAACCGACTCCTGGGTGGAGAAGGCGGGTGGAAAGAGTGGGCAAAGCAACATAGCACAAAAAAGCAGTGTCCCCTTCACACATCCACTGCTCGCCACCACCACAACTCGAGTCCATTTGAGTGCGTTTCGGGATGTTGTTCTAGCTGTTGTTCCGGGTCCACACCACTCCGTCCGCCGCAAATCCGTGGATCCGTGCGCATTATACCGAGTTTTATGTTGGGGACCGACCGACCGAAAAATCCCGAGCTAGCCCAGCATAACTGGCGATTGATTCGCTGGGGCCTCAACCCATCGTGTTTCGTGCTGTCTTGAGGAGGTTCGGCATCCGGTACGGTATCATCGCGCGCGTCGAGGGTCATTGGCCTTTTCGCTTTCGGTTGTGGTGCAGAACACGTGTCAAGCATTCCTCTGCGCACGTTGGGGATGGAGGTGGATCTTTTAGGTGGTGTGGGAAGAGTGGATGTGGGGGGGCTGAGTGACTTGGATGGTTTCAAGCATCAGAACGACTGGCCCAGTGGCATACAGAATGGTGTGCTGCGTCTCTCGTACAACAAACCCCCTTTTTTGGGAACAAATCCCCTAAAACGGGGTTTTGTTCGTTGGCCAGTATATTTTAGAACGCGTTTCTAAACTACACGGTGGCCATAGTTGGGTTCCCCCCGGACCGAACGAATGCGTGTGTATTGCGCAAAATGCTCTTACGGGAAAGTTATACTTTCATTTCAGGAAAATGGGTGTGATGGGGGTTGAGAGCGCATTCTTCTTCAAATTAAACGGCATGGTGAAGAGGTGGTTGAGAGGTTGCAGGAAAATGCCATCGAAGTTGCTTTCTTTACCATGGAATTAGAACCAATCTAGCTACAATAATTAAACGTACGATGTTCTATCACATATTATCGATTTAATTCGGTTTAGTAGTAGGTTTAGTAGGTTTAGTAGCAATATGATAAAGAATATTACTAATTCAAAGTGCGTTGATCGCAACCCGTTGTGGTTAAATGAATCATGGTATAATAATGTTAATAAATAATAGTCACTGTGGAAATCGAACCATTCAGTGAAATCTTGAATTTAAATTTAAATCTAAATGCACTGATTCTTTTACAGGGGTTTTCATGGGTCCTCAGAGTTGAGGGAACACTTCATTGGGGAATCTTTTTGACGATGTTTTTGATTTAAAGTTAACTTTATAATATGGGAATCGGACTAAATAACATACTTTTTTAACAAACTTTATGGATATTACTATTAGATTTGTCCAAAATAGGACAATTCTCTTCTCATAATAATTCATTTCCGTACGAAAGAGTCAATAAAGCGATCCATAACTATGAGAACCACTGAAAAACTCTGTATTTATAACTCCCAACTTCAACACTCCTTCTTTTGAATTTATATTTTTTAGTAAGTGGCAGTTATTGTCTTTTTTCTTTCACCTTTTATTGTTCGATTGTTGCGAAATAAGTAATAGTAATGAGTTTTATTTTAGGTGTATTATATGAGGTATAATTACTTTGATTATAATCTATCAATCATATCAAGGCAGCTGTTGCAAGGATTAATTTAGGGATTAGGTGTGAGATATATATTAAAACTCAAGTAACATATGTTGGTAAATGAATAAAAAAATTAATAAACTTTAATTTTTGTTTTTTAAATATTTTTTAAATTGATGAAATAACAAAGTACTGATTGAATAATTGTTTCAGTAAAAAAAAAACGCCAACTTTACTAACAAAAAAGGTTAAATAATTGCGAATATCTACTACGTTTTTAACAAATTGGAAGATAAATGAACGGTAGTGCGGCAACTATAACTAGAAAGCTGAAATAAATTCCTACACAGAACAAATCAAAGATAAATAACTTGATTTATCATTAAAAACTTCGTTTAATAATGGTGTTGGTGATTTCTTGATTTGATATAAATATTTTTCGACTATAAAATTTGAATTTATATTTATAGAGTCGTTTCATACGTTTCATGTGCCTTGCTTGATACCAGTCACAGAAACAAATTATTAGCTCAATGTTGAATTTAATTTACTCCCACATATTGAGAATCGAGGTGAAGTATCTTCCTTCTGACTTCTTTAACAATCGCTGTTCTCCAAAAATTACTCAAAAATATACTTATGTTTGTAGAATCTGTCCCGTAATTTATCCCTAATAAATTAGGCATAAATGTACACAAAATTTTAAATGAAAACCACTTAAAATGTAGAATAATGTTCTTCGATCCTGCTTAAGTAGCTGCTTCCGAACAAACGCAATTACAAAGTGAATAGAAAAATTCACCCAAAAAACGCTCATTACACCGTTTCCGTTTGCTCCTTCAAACCATGCTACTCCTCCAACGGCGTGTCCTAAATCAATACCGTACGCAGGAAACCGTACGAAAACGCCGCACAGAAAAATCGTTTGCCAGCAACGCCCAAAAACGCGGCGAGTGCAATGACCTGCCAACAGCACCACACTGCCTTTTGGGAAGAAATCTTATCGACCTGCCGAAACAACGGCACACACACACACACACACAGGCACTTATCGGCGGACGAGCGACATCGCAAGACGTCCTGTGCGCATCCCTTTTTGCGCGAGATCCCAAATTGCGTGCCCTTCCATTCCCTTTTTCCTGTTTTTCACTGCAGGCTTGCTCTCCCCTCGTTTGTTCATCGGTTGCGCAATACCGAAAAGAACCCTCCACCAAAAACATATCACGCACTCCCTTGTTCCCAACGCGTGTTCTACATAGTTCTACATCTGAAGTGGCGAACGCGCCGAAAATAGAAGAATAGATTTGATCCGCACGCTGAAACTCCCAAAATCCAACACCGAACACGGTGCTATGCTGCTGAAATCGCGCGTACGCCGTACCGTCGCGTAGGCAACCGGCGTACGCGTAATGTGTGCGGGTGTGCGAGTGTGTGTGCGAGAAGGGTAAACATAAACATAACACGCACCCCCTCCGCACGCAGTTTCTGTGGTGCGTTACTGGGGCAACGGCGCGATGGTGGCAGTGGTAGTAGTAGTAGCGGTGGTTTTCACGTGGTGGTGGTGATGGTGGTTGTGCACGTGTCCGCCCGTGCCATTTGCCGCAGCCGCATCTCTCGTCCACACTCGCGGCGGGGTCACTAGACCAATGAACTTTTACTTTTATTTATCACACTCTAGCCCGGGTGCGCTATGATCGTGCCGGCTGAGGGTGTGTGATGCCGGATGAAACGCATGCTCAGAAGCGTAGGCACTGTAGTCGGGTCTGGGTAGCAGCAGGTGCAGGGAGGGGAAGGGGAGGCAATGCACAGAACCAACATAGTAGGCGCTGCATGCGGCATGCTTCTTTTAAGGGCATAAAAGGCAACACGCACGGGGGGAGTTTGGTGGTGTGTGCTAGAATGTGCTACGAAATCCGGGCCGGGCTGCGAGTGCGTGTAGTGCGTATTAGTGGCTTTGGATTGATACCCTTTCTTCCCCCCCTGCTTGCTGTAAAAATGCGCCGTTTGTTATCAACAGGGGTGGAGAAAAATGCGTTCTTTCCTTCGCAAGACAGGTTTTTATCTTTGCACCTATCAATCATGCTGTCGTCACACACCCATAGTCACGTAGCCGAAATTGAGCAGTTTCTTTATGCTGGATGGCAGTAGATAGCAGATTAATGCTGCAAGTTGTTTTTATTTTACTGCTCTACTCGTTGAATTACCGAAAACAGGAGAGAATTATATAAAATAAGATCATTCAAACCGAAAAATGCCTAATCGTATAGTCAGACACATTTTCTTCATGGCATAGCATAAACATTTAGGCATAATCAAACGATTTAAATTAGTTAATTGGACATTTTTCTCTACGTTTTATAAGTATCAGACCTCACTTTTGATTCGTTTGTATTATTTAACAATTCGCATTCGATAATTGAAAGATATTTTATCAAACGGTAAACGAATTTGGATGAATTATTTTTAAATTTAAACAAACAATATACAATATACAGTTAAAATATCTGTACTGTATCAAAATCAAGCATCTCTCCTTAATTATATTATATACACTTTTTACAAGAGGCTCGGAAATGATAACGAAACTGCCCCTTGTTTCACACAATATATGGAACATTTACAACTCCCCTGCTGGTGTGTGTTATCAATAGATATCTACTTGTGCAGCCATGCCGAAGACGAATCAGGTCATTGACCGGCTGATAAACGGGCCGCGCTGGTGTCGGTTCGGTTCGTAGCTTTTACATGAGTCACAATCTTTACTATTGCGTCAAACCCCGGGCCCGGGCAAAGCGCCAAAAATCGATAACCGCTTTTGCGTTATCCCGCGCACCAGGGCAAAGGACTACAACGATGGTATAAGCAGGTTGTTGGACGGTAATTTTTTTGGTGCCGATGAGTTTGGCAAACAACAAACCAATCTATAACTGAACAATGAAATGGAAAAATGTCCTTTAATTAGATATGTTACTTCTTGCTTCACCAAAACAACTAACATCACGAGCATCCCACAAAAGGAAAAGAAAAAGAAACTATTAAAAGAAATAATTATTTAAAATCTCATTAAATGAAGATGAGTATTAACCATAAGATGAACAATAATTCATTTCTTTTCTGGATTTTTTTAAAGAATATATTTCACATAGTATTACTTATATGTACACAGCACCACATCAATTCATCTACATCCTTAAACTTGATAATAACTTAATGTTTCTTAAGCATGTATCCATTTTTTCCGTTTTCACTTAGGATTAAACGAATATAATTAATAAATGATTTAATTATTATTTTTTTTTAAATCGCTTAGATCTGATCGCAGAATGTCTTTATATTTTGTGAAAAAGTTGCGGGTATTCCTTTGGAAGTCATAGAACATACTATACATATTATTATTATTCGAATGCAATTCTCTACTTTATGTTTAAGAGTAGAACCCCAAAGAATTTACTATCATTAGAATTCAACAATTTTTAGAAACAACCATTTTCAATATAAGAGAAAAATCAATTTTAAAATACGGCTATATACGACCCGTAATAATGGAATAAATAAAGGAAAATTATTTGATTATTTGATTTTTTTATTCATGAGTTTTTTTTTATTCCTCGTAAGAACGGCCTGGATATTTATGAGTTCATAATAGAAACTTTGTTCTTGTGACTTTTTTTTTATTCAGGAGTAACGGTCCAAAAAGGCCGTTTTGCTTTAGTTCTTGCGACTTATTAGTATAATTTTGTATTATGAATGTTTTTTGTTGTCAAATTTTCTTCCATTACATAGTTTGGTTTCTCTTTTCTTTTTGAATTGCTGCATTGTGGATCGCGTTTCTATTGAATCAAGATTGTTAAGAATGACAGCAATGAACTGACATTCATTATTACAGTATTTTCCTTCTAAACCTACACACTTTAAATCTTTCACAGATTTTTTGTTATTCCGGATGTAAAGTCCACTTAATACGAGGCTTTTATGTTTTTTTTTTTTTTTTACTTTCTTACTAAGATTTTTGAATGCTTTCCCTTTTTTTCTGGAGCCGTCCAATGCATGAATGGACTTTTCTTCGTTTTTTTTTACATTTGTGTCCTGTCGAACAATTCAAAACTATGTGGAAACAATTGTAAGACAAATCCAATAAAAAAATGCGAGAAACATCCAAAAAACGAAGAGAAACCTTTTAATATAGCTTAACTAATACTTAATTAATATGGTCACAGTATCGAGAGGCAATAAGGAGGTACGATAGTTACATCGGCTCTTTTATGGCCGGATGGCATCGAATCTCGATCAGACCGAACAGCCTTGACCAAATATTACGTCAAAAGGAGTTAAAGATATTTCCAGGCATCCTGATATTTACTAGTAACTGAAAATCACTCAGTACAGTATAATTGAGTGAAATTTATGTTTTAAATAATATACAAGTGGCCCACGAATTACAAAGATGTGCATACTATTTTGATTTTGACAGTTAAAAGCTGTCATTTAGATGTTTTTTCCTTTTTTTCTGCTAATAACCATTACATACATATTTATGCAAATTCCCCAACTCCCCAATCTTGAATTTTTTGTATCGTGTGACTTTTGGAATGAAATTAATACATTTTTGAAGTTTTTTTTTAATAAAATACACGATAATATAGATTTCGACTTCGGTTATAAACCCTATATTGACAAATTATATTGAACATTCGACTTTTCCGACTTCGACACCTTGCTTTGAGACATTTTTTCGGTAAGGTTTACCATGTACAAAAATGATGTCATCTACAAAAATGACCAAAAATTATGCAAAAACGATTTCAATATAACATAATTTGGTGGTAAAGGAGCTCCTCCAAAATGAACTTGTTGTGTTTGCACAGGAAGTACATTTTTTCCAGAAGCCCAATATTTCCTGACAAAATCCCAAACATTTTTGGGTGTGACCGGGCCTGCTCGCTGCAGCTATATCGTAACACTGCCGAACCCAATCTTTTATCGGTCAATGACCGCGTTGTTGTGCGTCATATAACATCACCTACTCTCTTCGGGGAGCTAGTACATAAACCCCCTCCGTAGAGTGGAGTAAATTGTTAGCAGCAGTACCTAAGCCCATTCTCTGCTCCTCCAATCATCTCATAAGTAGCGTAACGACCCGTGAGTATCATTTCGATACTAGGGAGAAAAAGCGCTGTAAGTAATGTTTTGCACCACAAAGTTACACCTCACGCTTATTTGTGTTATAGAGAAGCTCAATGTTTCCCGCAAAAAGTACCACAACATATATTTTTTATTTAATATATAAGCACTTATATACATAATTTTCTGGGAATCTTAAAAATTTGCCATCAACAACAGCATCAGAGAATGGTTGCTCCACTGATCGATACACTTATGTAGCAAAAATGCTGGAGAAGTCTTTGACCTGGCGAAGATTATGTGTTACCAAATGTGCCGCTAGGGTGTAAGCGTGTCTCGAAACAACCAGGCGCCCGCTTTCCTGCGTAACACTTGAGATCACGATGGAAGACAACCGTGATGGAAAATTAAAAAAAAAACACGCAAAACAAACATTTATTTGAAAATTTACAAAGTCATAAAGTTAAACGAGAATTTCATGAAATTTATCAATAAAAGCTAAAATTTAACATTCAATGACAAAACTGTTTTAGAAAAAAAACGCATTAAAAGCAATGAAATACTAAACATTTAAACAGAAACAGTTTGTTTCTCATCGAATACCATGAAATGGCTTAATACAATGTTTGATCGGCATAAAATTCCCTCATACAAAATCATTAATATTATTTAATTTATCATTTTTAGAGCAAAACTCCGCTCCCTCAACTACAGTCCTGTTCAACTGGCTCTGACAACCTCTGCGGCGACGTTTTCTACACGTGACTGTTCACACACATGCATCCCCACAACGCAGCCGCGAGTCGACAACCAGCACCAAAGACAGGTTCAACGACCTTTCAAACTGCTCCCGAAAAATCCCCAAAATTTGGCCGTATTGCTGCCACTTCATCCCTAAAAGGTTTGCTTCCCTTCTATCGATCATTCCCTGCTCTTCCTCACCACAACGTATCACAACGTAGAGCAGCCGTGTGTCCCTCTCGTCCACCTACTGCCGCTATATGCTATATCCGTGCCGAGATATAAAGAAGGTGCCCCCTTCCTTGCTGCTGCCGCCCGAACGATAGCCTAGATGTACGCACGATTTTTACTGTTGAGAAGCATAATGTTTCTTCAGTGGCAGCGAGCGACCGAAGCAGCAGAATGTGGGTAGCAGCGAGATAGCATAGGGTAAATGTACCAATAGTGGTGCAATTTGTAGTGGTGACGATGTGTTTTAATGGATTTAAAGTGTCAGGAACGACAATTTATGAATATTTTAACACATAGCAATTGGAATATGTTTTATCTTCGCAATCACAACCATTTTTACCATGAAATACATCAAATTTACGAAAAAATACATATTTTTGTGACTGCTTCGTTGTACCTATAATGGTGGTATGGTTCCTATAGTCGTCGTATTGTGTTCCTATAGTGGTTGTAAACAAAGATGCATCAAAAACGGTATATAGTATCAATGAAACTTAGTTTTCAAGCTGTGTTCGTATGAATAGCAAGGATTACTGCCATAATATAGGCTTCTTGCGTAATTTGATCGTAAAAAATGTATAAATTTGATTGATGAAACTATTCACTAAAGTACTGCATAACACCTGTCGTCAACCTACACCCGGAAGAGTGTGCTTGCTTTGAAGTCAATTTATCATTCAGCCAGATAAGCGAATTTTGGCCAGTTTTTGCTAAATTATCTACATAAAAATCATTTCTATTGCTTATTTTAGTGAAAACAGTACGACATGTCAAAAATTTCCTCGAAAAAATCTAAAACGACCTGTTTTTATTGATTTTAGAACTATAACCACTATAGGAACATGCCTGTTTTGTGTACCTATAATGGCACTATGGTAAAAAACACTTAAAAATGCATAAATATGGTCAAAAGGCAAATAATTTTAGTAAAACAATAACATTACATAGCAGTTATGTTGAAAAACTAATAATTGCGTGGTTATATGATCGTTTAGAACGTTAACAGAAAAATGAGTTTCGTTATGAAATCCTAAGGATTTTGGAAAAATGTTGACACATTTCACAAAATAATGGATTTTTCGGTCGCTAAGTAACGGAATGGCCCCATTTAAATTTTATACCCTTTGTAAAAGGCTAAAGAACATTTAACACTAACGTAAATAACTTTATTACTTTTAATTTGCTCTATGAACCGCATTTTAGAGCAATAGCACCACTATTGGTACTACCACCACTATAGGTACATTTACCCTAGCACAGTTCTTCGCACGGCGGCATATTCCGTTCCACTCTTACACCATAGGGTTGGGAGGGGAGTTTCTTCTTCTTCTTCCTCTCGGTATCTATTTATGCCACCCCAAAGAACTGTGGTGAAGGGACAGCGACGTGGGGAAGGAAGTAGATGGGCAACATCATCGCACATAAGCCTCAACATAAAACCCTAAGGGAGTGTAATGTAACGATCCGAGTGAAGAAGGCGGGAGGGAGGAGGGAGGGCTTGTGGTTCCCCACTCTGTCCGCGGCCAACTTCCAGGCGCGCTCGCGCTTGAGAGTAAAAGTATATGTTTAACCTAGTTTCGGTTAGCCGTTGCCGATGAGCCAGGAAGCCGCTCACACGGAGGAGTTTACGGAGGGATTTCCACCGACCGAAGGAGGGATCGTGTTCCAGCGGCTTGAACGCTATCTTGCTTTACGAAACGGTCGGCCGGCCGGCCGGGCCAGCCAGGCAGCGATGAGGGGATGAGACACTGTTGCTCCGATACCGGAACGACGTTTGAGAATGAAGCCGGGAGGGGATGAATGCTGCTTATCGACCGATGGTCTGCTGCCACGGTGAAATGTGTGAAAAGTGTGATAAGAAATTGAAAATTGGGATATACTATAATGTAATACAAGCATGATTCTTACTATATCAAATAAGAAAATGGAGCAACGTCTACACATTATATGCATTATTACTTCAATGAGAATTCATTCTCTGTTTGACTTAAACGACCTACGCGGTATGCACACTTTTCTAGACCGATTTGTACCTCATGTAATCGGATAGTTTATTCAACGTAGAGACGTTCCAAATGGGAACCAAATTCACGTTCAGGCTGTACAGAAGCCAGTATGGCTACCCTTAGGCCACCCGGTTACTCCCATAATAGAGACCATTAGAAACTAAATCAGAAACCTTGGCATTGGAGAATTTATACAAACGTTAAACTTTGGACAGACCAACATCTAGGTGAGAATGTTTCCTGACTGTTTTATGCTCATTTTTTTAAATTAAATTACCCATTTCCGAGCAAGAAGGACATTACCGTTGGGGATACCACAATGCAGATGATAATTTACAAACAATGGTTATATGAAGCATTATTTTCTAATGCCGGTTCGAGTTGTAATAATGAATTCCAGAAGGCAGACATTATATATACTTTTTAGATGTTTAAAACTCTATCAGTTCTGTAACCAGAAATTTAAAAACAACCGTATGCAGTAAATTGATTGATTTGCTATAATCGATGAAGAAGTGAAAAGCATTTTGACACCAGATGTCGCCACTTGTGTATTGCGTGTTTTTATTTTTTTTCATCAGGCAACACTATTATTTTGAAGTGTCAGCTTTAGGCTTTCTTTTTGACTATTAGTCGTTCTGCTATAATAAATACCACATTGATTTTATTAGCTCCAAACATAGCAACTGGTACAGGCGGTCCCCGAGATACACGGTACCTCTTATACGCGGATTCGGAGATACGCGGTTTTCAAAATTTGACAGTTCTTTGAGCAAATTGTACTGATTTGACACATCCATTGTGAAATACCAAATAATTTCCGTATTGATCGAATGTAAAATACCATTTACAAAGGTTTAAAACTGTTTAATTCATTAGAAACATATCAAATAATTCATTTGGTGGCTAAAACCACCCCCTACTTGCAAAATTGCACGAAAATTAGTGATATTTTGGCTGGAGATCACGAGATTCGACTTACGCGGAAATTCGAGATACGCGGTATTTTGCGGCCGTTTTCGGTCCCCAATAACCGTGTATCTCGGGGACCGCCTGTATTTATGATTTAGTAAAACGAAGAACGCTTCAGTGCGCCACGAAAATCTGAGGATGATCACTACACTAGAGGCAAAGCTAGATAAAGAATCTGCTCAAAGAAATCAAGAACACACTGGTATCGATTAACATTACCCGACCAATCATTTTGATTGGTAACCCTTAAATTGAACTGGCTATTACTCATATGTAATATAGCTCATTGAAATGTACTGTAAATCTAAATGTACTGGTAATTTTGTCATAAATGCTTCAAACGCTCGCTACTTCTGAAAAGCAATCATGCGACGAACGCCGTTAGTTCACTTTTGAGCAACTGCTCCAACGGCTCCAACTGCTCCAACGGCATATATAAAAAAATAATAATATTCAATAAGCAAATACAATAAACGGAAATTATGCATAATAAATACTGAAATCTCAGGCATGAAGTATGAATTCTAATAATAATTACTGAAAGCAGGATAGTTAGTCGTTGCTAGAAAGAACAGCCCTGTGGTACAGTCGTCAACTCGTACGACTTAACAGCGTGCCCGTTGTGACTTTAAGTCTAGAATGGACCGTCCACCCGTAACAAGGACTGATTATCCGGCTGCGTGATGTTGAATGAGTCTCGAATGTCTGAAGAAATACTGAAATGGAATGTTCTACCAGACCCAGTTGTACGGCCTAGATATTGAACATTACGATTACGGTAAGTTCTGATCGATGGAGGATGATCTGGCTGACAGGTACACTCAGTATAAAAAAAAAATGATGCATGCATAGCGACCATATATTTATACATAACACCTGTAGATAAGAAAAACTCGCGGAGACGATGGAAAATATTTTAAACTACTTACATACTTACTTACTTAGCCGTCGCTACAGCCGCTTTGCGGTCTTGGCCTGCCTCAGGAGTGTCCGAAACCGCTCACGGTCTCGTTCTTGTGGACGGCCTAAAAAGACTTTACCGGCTGGGTCGTCCGTTTCCATGCGTACAACATGGCCAACCCGCCGGATCCTGGCGAGCTTGATACGCTGCACGACAGTGAGGTCACCGTACATCTCGTACAGCACGTCATTATAACGGTTCCTCCATTGTCCTACACATAGATTAAAAATGCTACAAACTTTTTGATACTGGAATTAGATACCTTTAGTAGGATAGTCTTGCCCTGTGTACGGAATATGTTAGAAATTGGGATTCGATTCCCTTAGTCCTTACATGGACAACAAGACCGTGGACTTCCGGGCTCAAACCTGTTCAAATTTTCCGAAACTAAGATCAAACAAACTAATATGACAAAGTGTAAAAAAACGGGCTGAGTGATATTCACTTCAACTAAATTAGTGCCAACAAAACCTTTTCTTATCTCAACCGTCTATGATATGTATAATAAAAAAAGTAGAGTAAATGATATCAACTAAGGTAAGAAACATAAACTATTGCAGATACTTTCTTTCCAAAAACAAACTTTGCAAATCTGAACATCAAATAATCTTGCTCAATTCAACGCGCAACCGTTAACAGAACGCAGCCACTGACTTACCCAGGGTGCAGCCATATTTAACCAACGGTTGTCGTTGGCAGCTTGCACACAAGACCGAAGATATAGCATACAATCGCTTCTGTTGTTGTGGTGAATGAACATTTCATATGATTAACTTTATTTCATTCCAAAACGATACACACTCCAGCATTCGTCAATTTTAATTTAATCACTTAACCTTACAGCAAACAGGACAAACAGCCATCAGATTCAGATTCGTCTTCCACTATAACCGCACTGGCTTCGGCGCCGCGTTCACCTGGCAGAACCTCCCACCCAGCTAGCTACAGATAGAGTGTTGAGTGTTACCCTATACCGACCTTAGGGGCCCTTCTATAGGCGCACCGCGCATTCACTACTCTACCACGGAAAATGGGCACACACACACACACAGGGAGACTGACTTTCATTGATGTATCGAGCATTTGATCTAACGACTACCTGATCATCCTGGCTGGGGACCTTATGATGTGCCCGGTCGAGACGATGCCACGACCCCACCATCACCTCAAACGCAACATCAACAACCAGGCGCACACTTTGTTGTCCATTTGGAAGCAAGAGAGCATCATCATTACGATTTCTAATGAGTTTCTTTTTACAGACTAGGAGATAAGATAAATTACTTACGAATCACAACTGCCAGCGTGCCGCAGTGCACACAATGTTCAATAGAGCACACCTCACCGGTATCTGCTACAGGGGTGTTGTTTACTGCTTTGTCTTTTGTTTTTTTGTTTTGTTGCAAAATACTGTTCCATTTTTCCGCTTTTCCTACACGGGTTTGCTTACTACTGTTCCTTATTATGTTGGCAGTTATTATTACTAGCGTCCGTCCGCTTAGCGATAGCGAAAACCACACGGTGGCCATTTCGAGAAGATGTGTTTGGTTTTAGTCTTGCATTGATTTGTATCCTTCGTTTCGTTTCGTTCACAATTTGTGCGATTCCTCGTCATGATCACTTTCAGGTTCAGAAAAGGAAAATATAAAACACAACACAGTTAGAAAGATTACGAGCACGGTAGAAGATTACTAAACTCGGGGAATGCGTGCTACCATATTTTGCTGCCTATTTCGTTAGATACCCAACAGGTTCTGTTGTTTGTGCCTACATGATTTCTATATACTGCTACATATACTACTGACTCGTTGCGAGCACATGTGTACATGTGACCCGCTATCCTTGCTCCATCCAATTCGATGTACCAACGTGTATACTGTCGTTTCCTCACATGATGCTACTGCTACCCTCCTGATCCATCCTGACTCGCAAGGAAGACGCCCCTAGTGATCGCAACCAACGGACCCACCAGTTGTCCGACCGAACGATAGGGTTGTTAAATAGAAAGATAGATAATAATGCTACAACGCTTGCTTTTAGAATTTCTTTTCAAACACGTCCATAAATGGAAAGGCGGCCTTTTCCGGGCGCAGCAGATCGATCAGATAGCACACGGTGCCGGCGTAACCCTCGTACAGGCTGAACGGGCAGTCCGGGTTCCGGGCGTTGCGGATGAATTCCTCGTGCGTTAGAAACTCCATAAACTTGAGCGCCCGGTGCAGATACTTCGGGTCGGACGTGAGTCGGTACAGGAGCAGAAACACGTACCCACTGCCCGCCACCCCGTGACAGATGCCCGGGCCCTTGCGCAGCAAACCCTTGCGCCAGACGAGATCCGCACTGCGGATGCAGGACTGCAGGTAGCGCTGCTCCTGAAACACCAGATACGCTTTCGCCATCAGATAGACGACACCGGCGGCACCGTGGCACCAGTGCACGAGCGATTCACTGCGCGTACGCCGCACGCAGTCCTGCAGCGTGGTGGGAAAGTTGCCCTCGCTGTCCTGCAAACCGAGCAGCCCGTCGACCGTGTTCTTTACCAGCGACATCTCCACGCTGCTCAGGTTCTGCTGCAGCGGCGACTCCAGCAGCATGTGCATGATGGCCGACGTACCGTGCGCCGCGCCCAGGTAATCATCCCCGTAGCACTGATAGTAAAGAGGTAGAAGTCCGGTGCGGTGCCGCTTGCCGCTCTCCAGCACGGTGGCACAGATGACGGTTAGAATTTCCTGCGAAAAGAGCTTCCGCTCGATCGTCTGGTGCAGCCAGTACATGCCGGACAGGTAGCCGGCCCGGCCGAACAGTATCTCGTCGCTGCCGTTCTTGTTGAAGTCGAGCCGCTTGCACACCTCGATGCCGGTCGCGAAGCAGCGCAGGTCCTCGTCCATCTCCTGCTTCGCATTGTGCCGGTGGGCGATTGCGGCCGACACCGCGTACACGCCCGCATTGCCGCACAGGAAGGAGCAGCGTTCCTCGGGTCGGGCCGCGTACCGCGCGGCCAGTGCTTTGGCATTCACTATGTACTGCTTCGCGTATTGTAACGCTTCCTGCCCGAATATGCCCGCATCGTGCAGCTTCAAGAACATGTACGCGATACCTGCAAACACCGGGCAAGCCTTCCGTTAGCAAAAGTTGCCATTTGCGCAGCACACCCACCAACACACGATTTATTACCTGCATCGCCCACGTACAAATCACCACGCTGGTCGGTGTTACGGTCCGGTTTGGTATTTTCCACGATCAGATTCACGTACGACTGGATCAGTCCCTTGATGTGGTCATCGCATCGCTGTATCGGCCCACCGCCGTAATCCGGAAACGGATTGGCAAAGTATCGCGTGCCCATAGGGAGCTAATGGGGGTGGTGGCTGCAACAAAAAAAAGAAGGCGGATGTCGAGGCGGATGTATTGAAAACTGTTGAATCGCGCCTGCCAGGCCCAGCGCCACCACACGGAGAGCTTTTGGCCGATTTGTGCTCGCTCTCGCTCTGCCCGCAATCGCACACACCCTGGGCTCTCGCTACCTGTAACTAAAAGAAAGCACTGCTTCGTGTTCGTGTTCCAGCCACCAAACGTTTATCCCGTTTTTCTGCTTTCCTTTCCTTTTTTGCTTTTTTCTGGGTTTTCCGTTTTTGTTTTTATTTTTCACTGCAGTCACCCCTGGCACAGTGGTTGAGGCGAGTGGACACCAGCAGACGCTATGCCTGTGAAATGACAGTCTTTTTCGAACGAACACTTGACTAGAAAGCTGACAAAAAGGGCAAACATGTTGCACTATTCAAATAAATCGTTACTTAAAAAAGCAAGAATGCGGCCAAAACAGACATTTTATTAATCATTCCACTTTGGCCAGGTTTTTACAACAATCTTTAAAATACGTAATTAGTGTGGAAACTTTCCCTAATTTATACTCCAAGTTCGCTCACTCTAATCAACACATGTTAAAGACCGAAACTAGTTCTCGAAAAGGCATGTTTTTCGTGGGATATACAGTCATTATCCGATATACGCTATCGTACGGGACCGCGCGCAATAGCGTATCTCGAGTTATCGCGTATAGCGGATTTGTATGGAAAAATGGTTTACACTACCAGTTCGAGGGTTGAAAAATATCGCCACAGAGTTTTGCATTAAAGTTTTTTGTTGTAAAACAGGTATCTTTGGCACAAATTTAATGCAAAATGCAAAAAGAACATTAAGGAAACTCAAAAAGAGCATAAAATATTTCAAAGTATTAAAATATTTGTAAAAAACACATGGAGCTGTCAAATTTAGAGCAATTGCGTACTGCGAATTCGCGTATATCGAGTATCGCGTACTGCGGATAATTGCTGTAATTGAGTTTATCACGTTTCTAAAAATTACAATCATCATCTTCTCTTTATGTGATATATTATTTCCATGATTAAACCCATAGTTATAATCAGAATTTCGTAGAATCGAAATTACGAATAATTCTTCATTTTATCCTCTATTAATCATTTATTTTGTAGAAATTAATGTTTAATAAGCCGGTCTCGTGGTACAATCGTAAACGACTAATCAACATGCCCGTCATGGGTTCCAACCCCGAATGTACCGTGTAGGACTGACTATCCTGCTATGAATATCCAATAAGCCCCTGAAAGGCAAGCCCACTAGTACCGGCAGGCCTCCCAAATAGCCAGCTCGTACTTTATAGCTAATTTGGGGCTGTTTAACGAAAAATCGTTCCGATGTCGTACTTTGTGGCTGATTAAGAGATGAAACGGTACTTGGTGGAACCATAAAGCTTCTTAACAAGCTTTCGGTGTCGGTCAATCTGGAAGATGCTGCACAAGTTATATTTGTTAATTGAGTTAGAAGGAACGTTGAGTGAAGTGATTATGGTTTTTGTAAAATATGTGAAATTTTGAGAAACTCAAGAGTGTTTAGAGTTTTAAAATAAACATACACATAATCAAAAAACAAATCATGGTAACACAATAGTTCCTGAAACTTTAATGCTGTATAACTACTGCAAAAGGCGAATTCAAGCAGCGATCTTTAGCGTACCAATATTGGCTGCTTATTTGGTATAAGCTTAATTTTGGCTATTTGGGCTCAATCGACAACGGTTTTTGTGCCAAAGAAGAAAAACAATAATATTTAGTAAGTTAAGAATATAATAGACAAAATAAATAAACTTAAATAAAACATCAAAAACTATTTATCATTTAAGGATTTTATGAAAAATGTATCTTCTTCTTCTTCTTTGGCTCAACAACCGATGTCGGTCAAGGCCTGCCTGTACCCACTTGTGGGCTTGGCTTTCAGTGACTAATTGATTTCCCCCCATAGCAGGATAGTCAGTCCTACGTATGGCGGCACGGTCTATTTGGGGATTGAACCCATGACGGGCATGTTAAGTTAAGTTAAGTCGTACGAGTTGGCGACTGTACTACGAGACCGGCAATGAAAAATGTATAGATCTAGTAAAATTATTGTTATTATTCAAATATTTGATGAACACATTTTTATAGGGTAACTGTACCAGTTTTCGGCAGTGTACCTATTTTCGGCAGGGTAACTAAAATCGTGAAATTGTACACAAATGCGGTAATTTTTTTCACAAAACACAATTTTGTAGTTAAAGTGTAGTTACCATAATTACACAAGAGCGAGCTGGACAAACATTTCAAATTAAGACGTTAAATGTCCTAAACATTTGAACTGAACAGTGTTAACTATGAGCAAATTAAATATAATAAATTTATCATGGAACTGTATTTCTATACATAAGTTTGTTGTATTGAAATACAATTCCTCAGTTCTATTAATAGAACAAGCTACTACAGTATATCAAAATACAGCAAGAAAGTGAAACCCCAAAAATAGGACGTATAAGAAAAAATAACCTGTAAAGCATACGTGCTGCATCTTGTAAAACCTGGAAAATCAACTGTAAAGGAAATCAAAGTACAAATATACGTTTAACTAACTAACTAACTAAATACAATTCCATGATACATTTCTTGTAGCATAGGATTCTTTTTACATGAATGAAAAAAAATAATGACAAAATAAGCTAACCACATTCGGTTTAATCTAATTACATTTCAGGGTTTTCATAAACATTTTTTTCCTTTTATTTTGTATTTCTATCTTTGTAAAAAAAAATCATGAAATTTACTCTACTTTGAATGAAATTCATAAGATTTACTTCATCCAAAATGTCAAATAAATAATTTAACCAGTTAAAAATAATAAATTCTTATGAACCACACATATCACGTTTTATTAATTAATGTGTCAATGAAATAGTTACTAATTACGTTAGTTTGTAAGCAAATTATATGACAACTTTAAACGGCAAAAAAAAGTTAAATAAAGCAAAATGAAAATAACATATTTTTATGTCCGAATTTGATGGAAATGTTTCTCATAGTACAAATCATAATCTGAATATGTGTCAATCTGAGTACAGCATCTCCTCGTAGCTCATGGGTGGATCGGTTAAATCACATGCACGATCAAAATCAAAACAATGTGCCTTTCCAACCACACACATACACACGAGACGGTGAAATCGGTTCCAAAGTACACTGATAAAAGCGAACCATATGATACCGGACGTCAAGCGTGTGTTGCTCAAGAGTTGCTCGATCGTGAAGAAACGTGAACATATCTTAAGACAAACAAACGTGCGTGATTTTAAAAGTGTTTTCCCTCCAAAAGTAACGCACAAACCAGCGCGATGGCCAGTGGAAAGTTGTTTCGTGCCATAATTATGGGAGCCCCCGGATCGGGCAAGGGGACCGTTTCTGGCCGCATCGTGAAAGCGTTCAGCCTGAAACACATCAGCAGTGGCGATTTGCTTCGAGCGAACATCGAAAAGCGCACGGAACTGGGCCTGATCGCGGACAAGTACATCCGGGAAGGCAAACTGGTGCCGGACATTTACATAACGAAGTGCATCCTGAGCGAGCTCGAACAAATACGCTCCCACTCGTGGCTGTTGGACGGTTTCCCCCGTACGCGCGAACAGGCGGACGATCTGTGGAATCAGGAGCGCATCGATTCGGTAATCAATTTGGACGTGCCGTTTGAGGTGATCATCGAACGTATCCAGAGCCGCTGGGTGCATCTGCCTAGCGGCCGGGTGTACAATGTCGGGTTTAACGATCCGAAGACACCGGGCCGGGACGATGTTACCGGCGAGCCGCTAAGCCAACGGCCGGACGATACTCCGGTGGCGGTGCGGAAGCGGCTCGAGGTGTACGATGCGTGCACGCGGCCCATCAACGAGTACTTCGACAAGAAGGGCGTGCTGGTGACGTTTAAGGGTAGCACAACGGACGAAATTTGGCCACATGTGAGGAAATATCTTGAGGCAAAGATACAGTGAAAAGTGTTCATCTAAAATACAAACATACAAAACAAAAAGAAACGAACAAACACACACACACATCCCAATTCCAACGAAGCATACCGCACAAAGTTGCAACATCATAGTAGATAAGATAAACGGAAAATGTGTACGATACGCGGTGCGGACGGATATATGCCCAATGCCCACGCGGATTGTAATTCGATGGTAATTCCAATGCGATGACAATAAGCTGATGCAACGTTATCTTCAAATAAAGCAATCAAATCAAAAAGATTATCTTTCATTTTTGTTATGTTAATGTTAATGGTGTTAATGATGTTTTATCCAGATTGAGGTATATTTATCGTGGGATTTTGTGGGGGTTTAACGCTGAAATAATCAATAAATGATAAACCAAATAGCACGGTCGGTTGAAAATTTGCTTACCATGGTTTATGTATAAGAAGTGGAAATATTGAGATTAGAAAGAATCACTAAATTCTATAACACTAACAAGACCTTAAAAGCAAGAATTGTGTACATATAAAACGTAAATAATGTGCTGAACTATTTAGTATGCTCACGGGAAAACCTTCGGTCTCATTTGACTCCGAGTCCGGATCCGTTCGTTAATTGTACACCTTTTCGTACATATTCGATGCCTTACTTGAATGTCAATGAACTCATCAAGAATTGTCTAAACGATAATGAACAGTCATTTTGGGAATTAGCAATTGCAACGTCTACCTAAACTACTCGCCCGGACTCTACCGGACTTGTTCTGACTCAGCCGGACTCATGCGGACTCCTCCGGACTCAGGTAGCGGTCAGAACTAGAGATGGGTTCCGCGGATCGCACCCACGGTTCCGCTCCGGTTCCGGCAAGTATGATACCGATTCCGATTCCAGAGAGAAGGAATCGCTAGTTCCACCGGAATCGTCCGAAATCGTCCGGAATCGTCGGAATCGTCCGGAATCGTCGGAATCGTCGGAATCGTTCGGAATCGTCCGGAATCGTCTGAAATCGTCTGGAATCGTGCGGAATCGTCGTAATCGTCCGGAATCGTCGGAACAGTCAGAATCGACCGGAATTGGCTGGAATCGCCCGGAATCGACCGGAATCGTCCGGAATCGTGCGGAATCGTAGTCAATCGATAGTAGTGAATAGTAGAGCCGATTCCGGTCGATTCCGACTGTTCCGACGATTCCAGACGATTCAAGTTCACGTTCCGGCCGCCGCGCATATGTCAATGCTGTCTGTCGTACATTTAAGCCAGGAATGTCGCCCACTGAGTTCCTCAATATCGTTCGATATGGACGCTAGCATCTTGTGTTACAGTTTGTATCTATTTGTATTAGGTTATGCACTGAATAAATGACATGAAATGAAATGGAATTCCGACGATTCCAGACGATTCCGGGCGATTCCGGACGGTTCCGGGCGATTCCGGGCGATTCCGGGCGATTCCGAGCGATTCCGGGCGATTCCGGGCGATTCCGACGATTCCAGACGATTCCGGACGATTCCGGGCGGTTCCGGCTTATCGGATTGAACCTACCCTTCGGAACTGGGTCCGTAATTTGTTGGAATCGTCCGGACCCAGTTCTGCTTTTTTGTGCGTTTTGCCCAACTCTAGTCAGAACCTCGCCGCATGCGATTTTGCCGCATGCGGCAAGAAAAGAGTTTTCTCAATTTTCTAGCTTTTCAAGGTATTATTATGATATTTTGTTGTTTCTTTATAAAGACAATCATTATTTGATATAATTTTAGACATTTGACATCTGAAATAAAATCGCATGCGGCGATGCGGCAATATCAAATGATTTTGATTTTGCCGCATCACCGCATGCGGCAGATTCGCAAGTGCTGTCAATAATGTCAAATCCCATACAAAAGCTTGCGGCAAAATCGCATGCGGCGAGGTTCTTACCGCTGCATTATCCAGACTGATCCGAATTGATCCGGACTGATCCGGACTGATCCGGACTAATCCGGTCTGATCTGCACTGATCCGGACTGATCCGGACTGATCCGGACTGAAACAGACTGATCCGAATTGATCCGAACTGATTCCGGACTGATCCGGACTGATCCGGACTGATCCGGACTGATCCGGACTGATTCCGGACTGATCCGGATTGATCCAAATTGATCCGGACTGATCCAGACTGATCCGGAGTAATCCGGACTCATCCGGACTGATCCGGAATGATCTAGGTTGATCCGGACCTATCCGGAGTCGGAGTCATATTTTGCGCACCGGAGTCGGAATTGATCCATGACTCCGCTCCGGATTACCTATCACTAATTCAATGACCTAAGGTTTTTGATTTTTTATTTAAGTATGATGTTTAATTTAATCCCTTCACAGTTTCGCGATTTTGACTGGTGAAGTGAGTAGTATAGTCTTTGATTTAATTGCTACATTTCCTTTATTCTTATTTCACAAAATTGGAGACTTTCTTCGGCTTTCCACCAAAGACAACCATGGTTACCGTGGGCAGGGCGTGGGCATTAGTGTGTCACCTGCCTAAAGGCCAGTGATGGGGTTTAAAGTGAAGACGGTTAAATAAGGGCGTTAAACTGCGCCGAGCTAAGACCGAGTCGCCCCTACAGATTCGGAACCGTAAGTACCGAATTCGGGTCGACCCGTTAGTTACATACAAGAAAACATAGGATTTCTTCAAGATTTCGACCCGTTGGTGCAGTGAGTTCGGATTGGGTCATGATCAAAGTAGGACCTAGGCCCGACCAGAACTCGCTGCATCTACGGGGCGAATTTGATTCCGACTCGAACCTAGCGCATTCACTGGACCCACGGATCAGAATCTATTCCGATTCCCAACCCCAGGTCGAGTCGTCAAATGAATCGTATGTCCCACCACTAACCCAAACTCGTTGCATCCACTGATTGGACTTGATAACGACTTAATAACGTCGTGCGTACTAGATGACACACTCAGAATCGATTCAGAATCGATTCCAATAAGCTTGCAAACGATTCCAGGTCGGGTCGTCCAATGAATCGTATGACCGACTAGTAGACAAAACAAAAGATGTTTATTCATAAACGCTATGATCAATGGACGATAGATTCCCGTCGCTTTTTGATTCAAAAGTTCTTACAACTAATGTACCAGATATAAAGCGTAACTAGACGTTAAACTAATCTACCGCCAGGACCTTAAAAAGCAATGGAAGCGTTTGGGGCCCGCACGAAACCCTGTCTGTCACATGATTTACAAGTTTACAAATATGTTATTCCAAAAGGCTAGAGCTAACCATACGATCAGTCATATACAAGCGATCGTCAAATTGCACATTTACGCCACCTTACAGGAACTAGCGAATTTTGATCCATCGGATTCAGGTTGTTTGGGTTAAGGCATCGATGTATTTTGATGAATGCACTTTTGAGGCGTACAAGTATACTGTCCTTGAAGATAATTAGGGTATTGGTAGATCCAGTACATGCATACACTTTTGTGGTTAACCGTGGTTTTGGAGGAGTAAGGCGCTTAAAAATGCTTCTGGGACAGCAAGATGTTGGGAAGCATAATGGAGCTGTATGAATGAGCCCTACGAACGGCTTCACAATGGTGCCAATCTTTTAGAACAATCATGGACATTCCTGGCCGATACATCATGATAGGCCATCCTCATAAAAAAAAACGTCCATCTTCATGGATAGGGTCCAAGCCGGAAGCAAACTAGCTAAACATATTACAGTACAAGTTCGACATTCCGTGACTAATGCAGACATTTTCAGAACAGTCCAGCATTGCTAATTGTGTTGCTATTTTGTTTAATTTCGTACACAACAGTAGCTTCACATTTCCCGTTACAGCAAAGATGACCACGAATAAAAAGCAAATGAAGCTGATCATTCCAAACAAATCATCTAGCTCTAAACTAAAGGCCTGACATCAGAAATAAAGAAAATAATTTATTTAAACTTACCAATCTATTGATATCGCAATTGTTAGGCCTTATGCATGTTCTTTACACCTGGTAAAGTGAATATCAACACAAGAATTTAGCCAAAAACTACAAAATACTTATTCTTCGCTGGGGCGACGCTTTCACTCCTGCTGGCTTCTAGCAAATTTCAGTGCTGCCAGACAATACCTATTTCCCGTTTCCGCAAAGGGTAAAAAAATGTCAACCAGTTCTATTTTTTCGTTTTTTTTTTTTCAAACTTTTAGAAAACTGTGACAAATGTTATGTTTATCTTAAAAAAAAAACTAGAAATATTTACATGTTTCCATTGGAAAATTTATTCCAATTTTGATTTTCGACGATTATTGCAGTTTCGATGTGGTGCAATGACCAATATCCCACTGTGCGCTGTCACCAGAAGCTGTCACATTCATGTAATCAAAATCCAATATGGTGGTATTGGAAGGCAACTCGAGGCAAGAACAATCTTTCCGACGCCGATAGCTGGATGGAAGATTTTTTCTCGTGTATTGCTCGCTTTGGAAGTGCAAAAACAACATTGAAAAACTGCAGTGAAACCCGGAGCAAAGGATTAGGACATAAGCTGACTCTGTTCATTGGAACGAATGCAGGTAATTACAGATCAAACACCTCGCCCTGAACTCAACAAACAATAGCATCCTGGGTGCTCTAGGTGGGGCGTGGGGGGATTCAGTCAGCCATCTTTTCTTCCGGGAAGATGTTTGCCTGTGAAAGGTTTTTACGTTACCGGCAATACACAATTTATTGATTGTTTTGCAGTCCGATGTAATCTTTTGTCGAAAATTAATCATAAACGCTGTCGTATAGTATTAAAAATCAAGCGCACGCTGTAATATGAATCGATCATCACAAATCAGTTGCTAACTCCATGGAGCACGACGGCAAACGAAAGATGCGACCACCGCTGTCTCGCTAACATCGAGCAATCTGCCGAAGCATAACCCTGTGTTTGAATGTATGTGAATAGTTAAACAAAAGTGTGAATTTACGTGAATCGTACCCCGCTAACTAGGGATAATCGTTGTGCCGTCTACGATAAAATAAGCATCTTGTGCACCGTGTGCCAAAACATCAACGACTACGCTATGAGCTCCAGGCCGGCGCTAAGCCGTGAGCTGATCCAGCAAGCACTAGTCTACCACGGCAGACCGTTGCAAAAGATATGGGAAACCGAGCGACGGCAGAACGAACTGCTGGCGCTCGGTATCGACGCCAATCTGGATTACTCCGTCTACATGGCGCGGCAGAAGCACTTTACCCTGCAAGATCGAGCGAAACGCTTGAAGCTGCAACAGTTCATGGCGCGGAAAGCGAACGTACTGTACGGCGCTGATACGCAGCATTCCGCCCGGGAGCCGGAAATTGATTACAGACAAAGTAAGTTCCCTGAAACTTCCAAAGCAACTGATAAGAAAGTTGCTGAAGGAAGCAACATTGCGGGGCGCATGGTTGGTAAACAAACCTTAACATCACACACTAAACGCTTCTTTACGTTGACCTGCTGCGCCGGTCTGACTACCATTATAGGTAACCACTTTGCCATACCCCCAATGGATACCTTTTTGGACACGGAAGCAGACGGAAGTACGGCACATCTGCTAGAGGTATTAACCATTTGGTCCGCCACTTGCCGAGCGCGCCGAGTGCCCTTTCCCGTTCGAATTTAACCGCTGCTTCCTCTCCTCAGACCGTGCTACCAGGCGATGTGGTGTATGGTACGGTGACAATGTTCAAAAATTTTGGTGGAATTGCCTTTCGACCGCTTCTTATAGTGGGAAATGTCACCTCTTTCGTTCGAAACAAACTCATCAAGGTAATGCACGGAATCGAACGAAGATCATTACGCGCTCTCTCTCTCTCTAATCTGTATTCACCTATTTTGTAGGGAACCGTTGCGAGCGATCAAGTGTTGACGCCGGATAAGGATCCCGGCGCACCAAAGAACTACTTTGTCAATGATATGATCTGCTGCGAGGTAATCGATGTTGCGCCCGATGCACGCCGTTTGATTTGTTCGATGAAGCGCACCTCGAAAAGCCGAGCGCCGGATACGGTTGTGTATGGGTTGTTGTCAAAGGAAGATATTCCAGAAGTGTACAAGTAAGTGTTGCGTTGCTGGCTGCGTGTCTACACCAGTAAATTCCCTTGCAGACACGGTGCCATCGATGGACGGACGAAAACAATGGGAATACAAACGGCTCTGCCTCGATTAGCTTCTCCCGTTCCCTCAGCAGCAGCTCTGCAGCAATACCGTTGGTGGTAGCAAGGCTCCGTATATTTCCTGCACGTTTTGATTTCGAATAAATATTTGGTCTGCCGGAAAAGTGTCAGCCAGCGGGGAGGGCTCTGCTGGCGCTTATTCCGGAGAAATAGTAAACAAACCACAGGTCGCTTTACTTTACGTGCTATAATAGATTTTTTTTTGTTGTCTTTATAATGCAGAGTTCAGTGCGAAATGCATTTGCTGCCGAGATTCACACTTTTAATGGAAATATTTTTCGATCTCCACTTTCTTTTACGCAGGACCACTTTAAAGCGAAAGGATCAGAATTATCAATATTTCTTAGACAGCTCGCCATCTTTTAATGATCCCAATCACATTGAGCAACTGTACCAGGAGGTCGGCTTAGACTTTAACGAGGTCTATACGAACATGTCGAGCTTAAAGGGAAGATATCCCTCGCAGGAGTATGCCGCCGAGCTGCGGAACTCGCAAAACAGCAAATGGGCATTTAGGTATGTGTTTTTTTTTCTTCTAGAATTGTTAATAATCCTCATGCATTATGCAGTTCTTGTGTTAAAGAATGCCTAAAATATCAATTTCTTGTAATTTTTTTTACTGCATTGTAACATCCACTGTGTATTTAAAACTTTATAATAACTATCATTTGCAAACGAACAGATCGGTTGCTCAAGGAATTGAGCATTTCAAGGAAGGCCGCCACTCGGAAGCCTTCCAATGTCTCAACAAGGCGCTGAGCATGGATCCACGGAACGTGGAAGGGCTAGTGGCCCGCGGTGCACTGTACGCAAACAGTGGCTCGTTCAAGAAGGCGGTGGAAGACTTCGAAACGGCCCTCAAGCTCAACCCGTCGCATGCGAACGCGCGTAAGTACATGGGCGAAACGCTTGTCGCGCTCGGGCGCAGCTACGAGGAGGAGAATCGCTTCGAAGAGGCAAAGAAGGCGTACCAGGACTGTCTGAATATTATACCGCACCATGAGGAGGCTCAGAATTCGCTTGATTTTCTCAAATCGAAACCCTTCACCGGTAAACAAATCGTGGAACCAACGGAATTGGAGCTGCCGTGTAAGTTAAGGATCGCCCCGAAAGGACGTGCTTGTTTGTGTTAGGCAAAAACATTCCGTTATACTAATTTTCTGCATTTTTTTTGTACACTTTCATCCACCCCATCAAGCGTTAAACATTATAAAACCATCGTCAAGCGACCGAAACAAACAGGAACCGGACACGTCCGGTGTGGGGGGAAGTGGTGTGTTCGGTGCTGGCAGCAGCGGCAGCAAGCGGGACCACCTGGACGGTCCCTCCTCGCGCAAGGACCGCAAGAAGGAAAGCAAAAAGGAGCGCAAAAAGCGCCACAAGAAGCACCACAGCAGCTCGAGCGACTCCAGCACGGACAGCTCGGACAGCAGCGACTCGAGCAGCGACTCGAGCAGCAGCAGCAGCACCGCATCCACGACCAGTTCGGGTAGGTTATGTGGTTCTAGCACGAACGGAGAATTCGTTTTGTGTGAATCTATCAAAACCGTTTTCATGATTGTGTTCTCGCGGTCCGTTCGCAACGGTTGCATTTATTTTGTGGACTTTCCGCACTTAACAATCTTACTGTTGGTTAAAGCATTGTTCAGTTCATTTGAGTGGTGTGTAGAAATGATGCTTTTTCATTATTTGTATTATCAAAATTTAACAAAACAAAAAGCTCACGCTGGAAGCTATCTGTGTCGAAAAAAACAATTAATTTCTTATAACTCATTCTCTCATTTTACATTTTACCTTGAAATCAGGAACTTGTTTCAATTGTCCAAATTAATTAACAACCACCATGTTTCGCCCTACATGTCTCATCCGCTGTTTTTATTGTGTTTCCTACGATCATTTCTACAGTGCAGTTGTATTCGTATGTTTTAGGTTGTAAAAGTTACAAACAAATGATGAGACAGATGAATTTATTGTTCAAAGCATTGCCAGACGTTCGACCAATCGTTACCCTGACGTCTGCCGTTATGTATTGAAATCTTCCCGGATAGTCTTTGCTGATGAGAGAAAATAGAAAGTCAAACTCTTCGTACTAGTACTATCTACACTGCGCGCAGCACTAGCCCTTCCGGAGAAGAAAGCGGGCGAACGCCTGAAACAAGGGATGCTCTAAAGTGCCATTTGAACGTTCCCTCGGCCTGCCGCCTGCACAATCAATCACAACAATCGGATCGGCAGCACGGAGTCGCCTGTGTGTGTGTTTCTTTCTATTGTAGGACCGTCTTAACCCTGCCCTATGGTGGTAGTGGTGGTGGTGGCGTGGCCTCTCATGATGGATTCACAACCATACCTAGGATACTGAGGTACAATACAATTAGCGGACATTACATATGATGCTTCACCTGCGCAACCAAGACGAAACGAAACGGGTTCCTTCTTGTGTCTACGCACTTTGTGAGACTGTTTTGGATGCTGTGTTTGGTTACTGATTATTGCCAGTGGTTTGTTGGGGAAGAGAACTCAGTTAAACGAGCAACCGGTTGAGCATGCAATCCTCCAAGCATCATCCCTCTATCGACTTCCAGCGGACTGACTCGATCGTCCTTCGCAACGCTTTTGTTGACTATTTAGATGAAAAAAAAAACACAAACAAACAAACAACGGGGTATCAGATTAAACCATCCCGTTTGCCCGCTTTGTCACACGCTTCGCAATTTCTTTATTGCAGATTCGTCCGGCTCACGCAACAAGAAGCGCAAACGCTCGAAGAACGATAAGAAACCAAAATCCATATCGCCGATGGGCAAGCGCCTGTCGTCGGCGGGCGGTGGTGGACGCGGCGGCGGCCCGTCGGCCGGCGAAATGGTTGGCTACCCCATCGGCGGTCAGGGCAGCAGCGTCTTCGGCCACAGCTCTAGCCACGGCCAGTCGGCAATGGATGATTATGAGCAAAAGGTATGCAGCACGCTTTTGTTTTGTTTGTTTTCTGCAAAATCCTAACAAAACGGACTTGTTTTTTACCTCTCACCATTGGAACAGGTTCGCAAGTTTCTAGAAATGCCACGCGATGAAGAGAACTACGAAGAGAAGGTTCGTAGATTCGTCGCCGAAGCAAGTAAGTATCAGAAGGAGCGCAAACAGATGGAGGACAAGTCGAAGAAGAAGAAGAAGAAGGACGAGAAAAAGGCCAAAAAGGAGAGCAAGAAAAAGCGCAAATCCGACGAGAAGAAGAAATCGAAGAAAAAGGACAAGGGTGGCGACGATGACGGTTTGGGCAACAAGGATAAGCTGCGGGAAGCGCTGAAGTGAGTTTTGTTCTTACACATCATTTTTATTTTCCACGTTTCTTGCTCTGGATACTAAGGAAAGGGGAATTTCTTCTTTTTCCGTTGCAGAATTTTTGAAAATTTCCCCGTACTGGATGAGCTCGGCTCGAAGCTTTCCGTTGGCGGTTCAGTTGCCGAAGCATTGTCCGCACTGCTTGGTGGTGGTACCGGTTCTGGTAGTGGTGGTGGTGCCGGAACATCTCGAGGTAAGGCGTACACGAAAAAGAAAACTCTTTCCGACTGCAGAGGGTAATAAACGGGTTTTTCATTATTATCCTCTTTCAGCTAAACCAACCGACGCGTTGGACTTGGAGCGGGCAGGCATTGCACCCGGTGGGGACGAGAACGCCAAGGAGGGTAAGTGGCGCATGATGTTCAACAAGGACAAGCGTCCGGCAAAGGAGCCGGCCCCGATTGCGGCCACCACCCTAACGGCCGGCCTGGGCCTAAAGCAACATCCGTTTAGCAACGAGTCGGACGAAGAGTCGGTCGGCGCCGGTCCATCGTTTACCATCGGTGGAAAAATGCCCCAGAACGATCGCGGCACCACCTCCAGCCGGTTCGGTGGCAGCGGCGGCGGCGCTAGTGGCGGAGGTCGCTACGGAGACGATCGCGGCGGGCCCTCGGAGAAAGGGAAGGCGGCATCGTCCACCGCCGCACAAATGCCAGCGGTCAAGTCGGGCCCGGTGGTGCTGGACAAGTTCGGCAACTTCCGGCTCGCGTCGGCTGATGCTCCTTCCGCGGCTGGCGGCTCGAAACCGCCCGAACCGTCCGCTGCGCCGCCAATGCGCCGGTCACGCAGCAAATCGCGCACCCGGAACTATGGCAGCTCGCGGTCGCGCTCGCGATCGCGTAGCGACCGACGGCGGTCGCGGTCGGGCAGTTTCCGGCGCCGGTTCAGCCGATCGCGGTCCCGTTCGTTTAGCCGATCGCGCTCCGGCAGCTACTCGCGCAGCCGGTCCCGATCGCGCAGCTTCGAACGGCGCCGCTTCGATCGGCGATTTTATCGCGGTGGCCGCGGGGGAGGAGGCGGTGGCGGCGGCGGTGGCGGCGGATACGGTGGCGACCGGATGGGACCGTTCGGGGGCAATCGGTTCAACAATTCGCGCGGCCACTACCGGCGCGGTGGATTCCGCGATTTCAGGGACAACCGGTTCGTGGGAGGTCCGCGCGGCGGTGGCGGCGGTATGGGTGGTGGTCGCGATAGGCCACCGTTCCGGCCACGGTACCGCGGACGCTTCCAGCGCTCGTACAGTCGCAGCATGAGCAAATCGCCCGATCGGCGCCCGATCAGCCCGGGCGATGACCGTTCCCGCCACTACCAGCGGCGCGGGGATAGCCGGGACAGGGGTACGGCCGGGCAGCGGGGGGACAGTCGGGAGCGCTCTTCGCCGCCGACCCGCCGCAGCCGGGCGGACAGTCGCGATAATCAGCGCGATCGGGAGGACAGCCGCGACCGTGACCATCGTCATCGGCGCTCGGAGGACCGTGACTCGTCCAAGCGATTGAAGGACGAACACGCGGGCACGGCTGGCGGCGGCACCGGTGGTGGTGGTGCCGCTACCTCGGCCAGCGAGCGGCATGACAGTTCGCCGGATTCGCCGCGCGCTGAAAAGTCGTCGCGCCAGCAGCGTCGCTCCTCTTCCGCCGGCAGCCAGCGGTCCAGCGGGTCGACTAAAATCCCGCACGACATTGAAGGGCGCTGGGCCGACGATACCGACGCGAAGGAGAGTGAGCAGAAGAGGCAGCGCCACGATAACGCAGAATCGGGCGGATCGCATTCCAATAGCGGTGGTGGTGGTGGAGGAGGTAGCGCTATCCCGGAAGATGTTTCGCTGGAAGAGCTGGAGAAAATGCTCGCCAAAGCGCGCAAAGAACGTAAGGAGGAAATGTTGGAACGCAACAAGGATCTACTGAAAAAGTCTGGGAACTTTTAAGGAAAAGGAAAAGGTTATATGGAATTTGAAGAAAAAACATTGAAATGAATTAAAAAAATTCATTTTCCCCCCAACACTAACACATTACTTGGAGGGGTGTGCATTAAATTTAAGAACAACAAACAACATATGCCCCATATGGCCATTACATATTGTGTGGTGAAAGGTAGAAAGGGAAGGAAGAAGGATGGATGTGTATTACGGCGAACTCAACCTCATTACGGGCCATCATTATAAGCAGCAGTCCGCAAAATGTAACAGTGGAGGACAATGCCAGCAACTTATAATATACACGCGAAAATGTACTAATTTTAATAAAGAACCAAAATTTCATCGCTAGCGTACAATAACGTTCGTTTTCTTAATGCTTTGTAAAGCACTTAAAAATTGAGAAATTATCGTCCGACTACTACGACTACTACTGTTGAATACCGCCTATAAAATATTCTCCCTGATCCTTCAGGATCGCCTTGTCCCGCACGTCGAAGAGATAGTCGGAAACTATCAAAGAGGATTCCGAAACGGAAAATCGGCGCCATACGGCAGATCTTGGAGAAGATGGCTGAATACAGAAACGACACATACCATCTCTTCATTGACTTCAAAGCCGCATATGATAGCATAGCCAGGGTAAAACTGTACGACGCTATGAGCTCTTTTGGAAACCCGGCCAAAATGATAAGGCTAGTTAGAATGACTATGACCAACGTCACTTGCCAGGTGAGGGAGGAAGGAAAACTCTCAGGACCTTTGGCTACCACCAAAGGTCTGCGCCAGGGGGACGGGCTTGCCTGTCTCCTATTCAACCTGGCGCTAGAGAGGGCCATCCGTGACTCGAGGGTGGAGACTACGGGAACCATCTTCTATAAGTCAATCCAGTTGCTGACATACGCTGATGATATAGACATTATTGGTCTGCGGTTCTCCTATGTAGCAGAAACATACCAAGGGATCGAGCAGGCGGCAGAGAACCTCGGATTGCAGATAAACGAGGCAAAGACCAAACTGATGGTGGCAACATCAGCGGGCCTACCAATAAATAATCAGAATCTACGTAGGCGTGATGTACAGATAGGTGGACGCACTTTTGAAGTCGTCCCAGAATTCACCTATCTGGGGTCAAAGGTCAGCAACGACAACAGCATGGAAGTTGAGTTGCGCGCAAGGATGCTGGCTGCCAACCGGTCATTCTACAGCCTGAAAAAGCAGTTCACCTCAAAGAACCTGTCGCAACGGACGAAGCTGGGACTATATAGTACCTATATAGTACCGGTACTCACATACGCCTCTGTGACATGGACACTGTCCAAATCTGACGAAACCCTCTTAGCCGCGTTCGAGAGGAAGATGCTCAGAAGGATACTTGGCCCCGTATGTATGGAAGGACAATGGAGGAGCCGCTATAATGACGAGCTGTACGAGATGTACGGTGACCTCACTGTCGTGCAGCGTATCAAGCTCGCCATTCTTCGGTGGGCTGGCCATGTTGTACGCATGGAAACGGACGACCCTGCCCGTAAAGTCTTTTTAGGCCGTCCACAAGGACAGAGGAGGCGTGGTAGACCCAAATTGAGGTGGCAAGATGACGTGGATAGTCCGTCATTAGGGCCGGGATAATGGACTGGTCGATAACGTCGATCGTGATATAAACCCCCCCGTTCCGTTTAAAAGTAAACCTTTAAACAGCTGTTTTCGGATGGTACTAAGGCATCAGTCAGTCAGTGTTGGCACCAGTTTTGCTTGAGAAATTAATTACCATTTGCAGTTTTATTTGCAATAAATTAATGTGTGTTTTTCTATTAATGTGTACCGCACACCAAAACCACTCTCGGTGTATGCGTAGGACAGCGCATTAGTATTAATGATTAGATGTGTTTATTTTCTCTCTCTTTCTCTACTTCGTATGCAGTGTTGTGTTTAGCGTTTTGTTTGTTTGCTTGTTTTTTTTTCTTTTCTTCTCTTGTTTACATCATTTATATCACAATGGAATACACAGTCTCAATTAATCAGAATTTAATCAGTGTTTTGTTTCTGTTTTCTACATTGTTCGCACCATCACCACCCCTTCTCCCTTTTCTCGTGTTGGTAAGGATTAAATTTGGATGAACAGTTCTCCTTAATGTTTAATTACAATTGGAAAAAAAACCATTTGTTTGACGGTGCGTGTGGATATTTCATTGTTTTTACGAGAAGCCGCATAAAATGGGAAAATGAGTTTTTTATTTCGCTCGGTACCGTAATGGTGGTGTCGCTAGCCTATACACCCTCACCCTCATATCAACATGTATTACACGTTAAGGATAATAGTTCGGAACAGATTTCGCTACTGTGTATTGCTTTGTTTTTGAGTTTGGCAGTGTGGAATTAGTTTATCCGTTCTAAACCGGAATAATATTTGTGTTTTGTTTTTTTTTCTTTCTACTGAAACAGTATATATTCAGAGTTTTATAAAATAGTGTTTCTAATTTGAGAAATTATTTAAAAAGAAATTAAGTTTTTTTTATATTATCTTGCAAAAAACTACCTAGGCTTGAAAAATAAACAAAAAATCCTAATGAAGCCATTGAAAATCAAATAATAAATAAATAGTAAAAAGCCAAACAAAGTTACTTTTTAGATTTTTGACAAGCAAATGTGAAAATTTCCTGGAAACTATACAAAAAAAAACGTAGTACTAATAACAACAGCAGGAGAATGTTTAATGTAGTAAGGCACACTTTGGTTTACAACGCACACATATAGGAAAATAAATTATCCGAATAAGAAAAATGAATGTGTGCTCCTATTGGAATCCTATTGGCAACTACTTCAAAAACCCCAATTGTCGGCTTTGAACCTGTGTGCTTAAAATTAGGAAAGGAAAATATTTTCTAATGTTTGAAAAATTCTGACTAATTATTGGTACTTATATTACATAATTTACCATATCATTAGAAAATCGTTTTTGAAACTATGATTTAAATGAATTACACGATATCGCGATCAGTAAGAAAAGTAACAACATAGAGGGTGGTCTATAGGTCCGTAGCAGTAACACACACAACCAAAACGGTACCGTGCGTTAATAATGCATTAAATAAAAACTCTCCATAACCCGTTTAAAGTGCGATTGTACCTTCTCCATCTGCAACTAATTTTGTGTAGTATTTTTCTACTGATTGAATAATCTATACGCGGCCGAGCAGGGAGAATCGGCAGGGGTTCGTGGTCTCTGAGCGAACAATACACACACTACTATACATGTACTTGTAATTTTGCACTCTATAGCAATGGAACTGTCTTATAATTGGGAACTGTTTTGTACACCTCCTTAGAGCCGATTTGATGTTGCTTTAAAGTATTATTTTGCATCAAAATCGAAGGTAGAGAAATCAAACAAAATACAACTATTTGAACTATTTAAACGCCTTTATGTTTAGCTAAAAAAGTAGCATTAAAAATAGTAATAAAAGTATTAGCCATCATAACAATTGATTATGTTTGCAGGTGTGATACAAAATCGTAGTTTTTAAACAAAAGTGCGAAATTATTAGCTTTCGAAATCTTTGTCTCAGCTCCTTTGCTGATCTTATTGTTTGTTGTTTTTGTTTCTTCTTCTGATATTTTTTATCTATTTGCTCATTCTACACTCTACTTTCTTGTTTAATAACAATGTGTGTTGCTGGACACGTGTTGCTTTTTTTTTTTGTTTTGCAACCAAAGGGTTTAGAAAGGTGTTTTGCTTTTTTGCGCTCGTGTTACATAGTTATAATAAGTCGTTTCTTTTCCTTCCTGTTTTCTTAATCTGCTGCTCTTCTGTCCGTAATTAACACTACTACCCTCTCCCCCATGTATTATCATGTTCGTTACAGTACTTTTGTTTGTTTCGATTCGTTTTCGATCCTCGTTTTCGATTGTTTTCATTACACTTTTATCTTAATTCTCTGTTGCTGGTGCTTCATCATTCGTTAGTTATTCGTTATGTTTGTTTGTTTTTTTACGTATACGATCAAATCAATAACTTTTCACTTTCGCTTTTACGTAAAATAATCGAAACCTTGCCTTTTTTGTTATTAATTTTTGCAGGAAATATTAATGTTCAACTTTTATTTTACTTATATTGCTTAGTATAATATTAAAATTACAATAGAAAAAAACGAAAAATCTTTCCCTTGTCAAAGGAATAAGAAATTAGGAAACAATCCAATTAGGAACTATACAAACAAAAAGAAATTATTACAAAATAAAAACGAATACAAAAAAAGGAAAAAAGATATGGCTTGATTATAGCATGATATTGCAATAGGCTCTATGTTTGCACATGTTTGTTGCACACATTAAAAAAAAAGCTTTTTCAAAAAGAAGAGACACAAGATCACTGGAGATCAGGTATATGTAAGCAAGTAAAAGGAGCAAAAGAGAAGAAAAAGAAACAAAGCTGCACTGCTACATTCATTTGTAGGTAGAAAAGAACATAAAAACATAAATTATTTTAGTAGCAAAAACATATACAAAAAGAGATGGAATAATAACACGTTTAATCGCTGCTAACTAGTTGACAGATTTCGAGCGCTCTTTCTATGAAACATGCATGATATCTGATCTGATCGCTTACTGTCCATCGTCCATCGCAGTAAGTTTGATAGAGTACACGGTATTGGTATTACACGGTTCTCTCTAATCGTCTAACAACTAGTAGTAACGGGTTTAAGTCCTCTTTCATTTTCAATGTCAGTACACTACAGTACTACTACTACTAGCACTATTCTATAGCTTTGATTTATCTTCTTTTTTCTGGCCACGGAAGCAACGCACTTACTCTTTCCCCTTCCAAAGAGAACATTAGGCTGCCGGCCGACCACCACGACCAATCGCGTACGATCGTGCGATCGTGCGTCCTGATTGAGCGTTTCATTCATTAGTTCTTAGTTCACACAGAGAGGACGACGTCTTCGTTCTTGCAATGGGTTTACCGTTGTCACTATCTAGTGCTGATTGATTGTGCTCTAACACGATTACGAATAGCGAGGGATGGTTGTCGGACCGATTTTTTAACAAACGGGCAAATGGATGGCTTTTTGAAACTGCGCGACATGAGCTACACAAACGGGAAGGATGGGAGAGGATGACCACACAACCATTATAGAGAAAGTACACCCAGTATTATAGTAAATTAAGAGTAGGCATTAGGGAGCACAAATTCGTTCTTTTTTGGCTTATTTTTCATATATTCCTCTAGCTAGCTTCATTGGGCGCTCGAACAGACAGGCGCAAATGTGTTAGAAAGAGCTTCTTTTTGAAAGAGCTATTAAGTGATCGTACAATGTGCAGCAAAACCTGTCTCCCTTCAGTTCACCAGTTTGATCAGAGAAAAAGCTACACCACCGACCCACCGATAAAAGTGCACCAATCACACACACCAACACCAAATGCATTTAAAAAGCGCATGATGGCGCATGAGCGTATGAGCGTATCAAAACATGTGCGCACGCGTAGCAATTTTAATTTAATGAAAAAAGATTTTCCGTTTGCATTTTTAACTATTTTGTTTGTTTTTATTGTTTTATTACAAGAACAAGAGTTGGTAGTAAAAAAAAACACACACACACGATAGCTTCTTTCTTAGCCAAGCGTACAACACGGAGGAGGGCAAACACAGACCCACACACAGTTGCGTTGGTGGTTTTGGTAGCCGAGTAGCCCCCATGGTTGGGTATGGTAAAATGGAAATCTTCCTGACTTTTCATTTCATCTTTTTACATTGTTTTGTTTCACTTTGCTTTTTATACTTATACATGATAACAGTGATTGCATTTGCTCTTTCAGTATATTATCATTTTGTCACAACTGTCTGTGTGGTGTGGTGGTGGTGGTTGTGATTTACCAGCTACTACTTAATGCGTTTGAAACGTTACTAATTAGTATAATAAACGAATATGTAATTGTTCATTTTATTTTTCATTCTTTGCACAGCTTTTTTACTGAATTTCAATACTTCTAAAAGGATGTTTGACGAGTTTATCATTCGGTTTGGGTTTTGCTTTACTACTACTTAGCATGATTGTTCGCGATCTGTTTTAAAAGATACCCTTTTTGTTAGCCAAACAATTTGACACTTTTTGAGATAAGTTTGTTTTTGTTTACTTATAAAAAAAAGTAAAACCAGAAACGCTTGGGAGAATTTTAAATGGTTTATCAATCATGGGATCATTCGATTTTGTACACAAACACACAGAGGGGAAGAGCACTTATTAGGAGGAGAAAAGAAGTATCTGTTATATTATGGTAATTTATGGTAATTTTTTAAGGTACATAAAAAAAGAAAACACTTGCCTCATCATTCCTAGCCCCGTGTACCATATATCATGACACATACAAAGTTTGCAGGTGTTCTCATAGCTGTGGTATACTTTCTTAATTCTTACTTAGTGGAAATGAACTTGATAGGATGGGAATTGGATCCTATGGCACCCTTTTTAGACAGGCTTATTGGGAAATGCTATTAGATTTGTCCAAAAAAGATGCAATAGAATCCAATTCCTTTCACATAAAGTTCATTTCCTGTAAGAAAGAGTCATGAAAGTATGTCACAAGTATGAGAACTCCTGTAAAACCCTGTAAAAGAACCACCACCGCTGTTTCTAAAAACAAAACCCACTTTGCACAACAAATGCATTCTTTTTTTTCTCTGTATAGTTAACTGATTTTGACTTTATTTTCTTTTTAATAAAACTGTGCTCATTTTGTTTACTTATTAAGGTATGTTTGTAACTGATTTTTGTTCGTTTTTTTTTTTTTTCGTGCTGGATTAATCTGTCTCCTGATCGTACGACTCTTTCTTCTCCGGCTGC